>NC_090446.1:743904100-744206200 GCF_031143425.1 Pleurodeles waltl | reverse complement strand
TGTGCTGCGCTGGGGAGCTGCGGCTCTGCAATGCAGCCCTCCGCGCACCTGAAAACTAGGATTCTGCGCCGGAGGCGCCTCTGTGCTCTCACCGAGCCTGCTGGGGCGCACCCCAGGGGCGCGGCCGAGTCCGCGTGTAAAGAAAAATTGCCGGGCCGACGCCCACTCGCCCTCCTGCCCCGGTCCCCGCGCCCACCCTTAGCAGCGCTCGCCTCCCCTGCCCGAAAGAACCAACCCAGGGGAGCCCGACCCGGTCCCCGCCTACGCGCTGCTGTGTCGCCCTAACCTGGCCTGGGCCCTGACTGGGGTCACTTGCCTCGCTGCTTTCCTGCCCTCAAACACCTTCCTCCCTCTATGGTCGGCCCGCAAAGAGGCCGACCCCACCCTTCCACCCCCTTTTAACCTAAACCCACCCCCACTTACCTGTCCACCAATTCTGGCGCACCCGCGCCACTTCCTGCTGTCCCGAACAGACCCGCGGAGAGACTAGAGCGAGTCTCTCTCTCCGCGGGCCCCCTCATCGCGTGTTGCACTTAATGCTTTGGGTTCAGCTCTGTGAGTGGGCGACCCAAAGAGTCTGCCCAGGTGTTCCGAGGGTACAATGGCCAGGATTCAAAGCAGAATATCAAAGGCAGACTCAGAGCTCCCTTAGAACACGTCCAGCTCCGACTTTATCTTGGCTACGCCCCCCAATCCGGTGTCAAAGTTGAAAGGAAAACGGTTTTAATTCCACGTACAAAAACAACTTTCGCCAACTAGTGCTTCTCTCGAATGACTATTCCCACTATGCATGAAAACACTTTTCAAGGGCACAGACATAGGATAAGTGGGAAACTGTACAAACTACGGATAGCACAATAAATGTAATCCATGTCAGACTTTGTTCAAGTTACATGAAATTTGTACATTCAGAGGAAGACGCAGGTTTTGGGCTAAGTTTCTATTAGTCAAGTTGAATTTTGTAGACACACAACATACTAATTCGATCTGTAATATTTTTGCACATTTGGGCTCTCTTCATTGGGGCTCATTAGTTTAATTGTCGATTCAATGGATTAAAATACCTTTTAGCCTTGGAAAGCCTAACTCATCTTTTTCAGTTCGCATAATTGTTTTTATTCTTCAACAATGTCTTCTCCACCAATATTTTTGGTGGATGCGAGGAAAAAGCATTAACACCTGTGTTGAAGTTGCACCTTGATTTGCAGGAATCATTCCCAAAAGCATAGTTTCATTTCTAAGAAAACTAAACACATGGAGTCCTCCACTCTCTTTCAAAAGGGCAAGCACGGATAATGCGATCCATTAAAAAGCTATTTTTCTCATTTTGCCTGTTCTGGGGGACCACAGCAGGTGGCACACTGATGCCTTGAAAACGTATAAAATGTATCATTTGAACATGAGACGGGCGTCCACAAGCATTTTCACGTTTCTTTCAGATTAAACAAAAAATATGAACATCAACAACCAACTAGTAATGATACATGAGAGGACACTGATAACTTAAAAAACATTGAAGATCTCCAAAGGAGAAAAATAATAGTCTGAAATTCAAGGTCATTGGTTGAAATCCTGGGCTGGTCGTTGCTGATCAAAATGTATTACTGTCTCTCATATCTTTGTGGTTCAATATGAAATTATTTTTGGAACCTTAGCTTCACTGCGATGTGCTCCACGGAGCAGAACTGAGATCTATTAGGAAAGCGTGCATCCACTTTTTTTCCATTTCCTGTCTCCTTAAAAACTTAAAGACTGCCATATTGCCGAATATTGCACAATTGACCTCACGCGTTGCCTATGACTAAATGGGGTTATGTGAATAGCTAAGCCAAGATTTTCATAATGAATATCAGAATTTTAGTGTATAGCACGTCACTGCATTTGCTCATATATTTTAAAAATATATTTACATTTCTTTTAATAAAAGTGTTGTTCCATTAGATTCACTGGTCAGTTGATTTAATTAAGGCTCTGATTTTCATTCTGTTGCCTTGCCCATGTACTTTAGCCATATTGGAAAGTATAGTGGCTCAATTTCAAACGTGTCTGGTTTTGCAACTGAACCTGTTCTCTCTTCAGCTGGGTACCAGTCTCGAATGTGGGATCCACGTAGCCCCTCTGGGAGTTTCGGGTACAATTCTGCGGATGGTAGATTTAGTCCAGGGAGATATTTTGGGTAATCCAAATTATAATTCCTTTTCTGACACTTTGAACCACAGATCATCAAAAACATAATAACAACCATGCAAGGCTCGATCATCTACAGTTGACTGTTCTCCTTTTCTTGAGAGCTAGAGCTAAATCTGTTTCTTTAAAAAAAAATCAAAATGACATTCACATTTTCGGATTTGTTCCACAGGGACCCCTTTAATTGCCCTCGGTGAACATGAGGGTCCTATATTGTTTTTTAACCTTTTGAAAATTGAGTAAGGTTTCAGATAAATGCAGCCAACTATCAGTTTTTCATTACGTTACCAGAAGCTAGTCATGGTTTTTATGAGTTCTTCAAACCCATGGTTGTAGAAGGTGGACCCCTGAATGAAGGGTGATTTGCTTAAGCTTAATGGTGTCCAAATGAAGGCTGTGCTTCTTTGTTACAGTAACAGAAAGTGCTAATGGTCAAGGATTGCCAAATACTTGGGGGAAGGGGGAGACAACATATCTATTGATATCTGTGTTCCTATTGTAGTTCTGTACTTTAAAGGGTGAAAGTCCTCACCACACCACCTCAGGGTGGTACACTTCATCATAGGGTCAGTCCTCACATCATTAACAGAAGGGATAGTGGTGTGGGCTATAACACTCGTCCAAGAGGAGTTCTTGAGGTGTCTCTCAGAGGAGTGGGTGTTGTGAATATATGAAAGTAGAGGGAACAGAAGGTTTAAAACTAACCCCTGATGGACTAGTGATGGTTTATTAGTGGCCCCCAGTGAGTAAATACTAAAAGAATGATGGGTGTAATTGAACCCACAGCTTTGTTCAACATGTGTGTTCCACATCAGTGTTTCCCAAACTGTGTCTCCCAAGCCAATTTTTGGTGGGTTGTGAAAGTCCAAGCTGTGATTAAAGATGGCATTAAATTCTGTATGTATCTTCTTTCATTTGTTGTGCTTCAAAGCGAGATGTCAAATGTCGGGTATGTCTTCTGACAAATTGATGCTTATTTTTTAACATGGGGATTGGTGTTTACAAACTTCTTTACTTAGTTAGAGAAAGAAAAGAAAAGCAAATTATGTGACAATCTTTCTGGGATACAAGGAGTGTGAAAGGAACAACTGTGTTTTTGTTGCATGTAATAACATGTAAAATACCCCTAAATGAACTGTACACATTCAGCAGCCGTGGAAGCAAAAATAAAACACTTTTTGTGTAAATCTATAATGTGATGGAAATAAAGATTTAAATTTTATTTGGAGATGCACAAATGATAAATATTCACTCAAACCGCCTTTTGCACATTACTACTTGTGTGTAATTTAGGTTTATCAGAAAAACTGTGTATATGTGCATATTTATTGGTCATTTCAATAGAAAATGTGCCGTCTGTCAAGGACATTGCACTACCACACAGTGCTTTAGTTACAATAAAAAATTGCTTGCCTCATGTACATTAAATCTACTGGGTCTGAATTCTTGTTCGAAAAATTGGTTTGTAGTTCTGAATGATTTGGGAAGCGGAGCACTGGTAATATGCACAATTTCGAGATGTCATTGGTTATACAAACAACTAATTCACCTGCAACTTGAATAACAAAGAAAACAAGCATTTTCAATGCACAAGGTCTTGCATTTGCTTGAGTTAAAGCTATTGGCGTTGTAAATGCATAACTGGACTTTTCTTGCTATATAAATTGGTCAACTCTACCGCATAATATGGTCCTCTCTGCCACAAAATTCAGGTGACCCTGCATATAACTAAAGCACTTTAATTGAACTTTTTCCTCTATCTGCAGCAAAAAATGAAAATATTGTCATTGTTTATTTCATTGTTTTATATTATTATTTTCAGAGAGAAGCGAAACACAACGTCACACAGTGGCTTCTGTGGGGAATACAGCACTGTGTTCAGACCTGAATTAATCAGATTTGGACTGGATGAGAACAGAGAGGTTTTTGTTTGGTTATGAGGGAACATAAATGAAATGAAGATGGGATTAGTGCAACTAGGACACCATGGGCCCTGGTGCAAGCAAAGAAAATGTCCTCTTCACTGCTGCTGAAATAGTAAAATACAGTTTGTCAGGGTTCGATTGCTCCCTCAGGGCTCTCAACCTGGTGCTACTGCACCTGTTGCACCAATGGTAGCTACAAATCTGCGGTGGCTCGTCCTAGGCAGGGAAAGACATTACGGTTCAACAATCCCAACACACTGCCCGCTAAGTACTCACATGATTCTGCTCCACAAAGTTTGTTGCTTTGCTGTGCTCCTATGCTTTGCTGCCATCTCTGTTTTTTCAGTTTCTGTCTTTTCACCTAGTTTGGGCTAGGAAAGCTCTGCTTATTAGCCTAAGTGTACAGAAACAAACCTAGTATATTTTTTTTGGGGGGTGGTGACAATTTAGATTTTAAAGAACCAGAGAAGGAAACATATTTAGAAACAATTTCGTAACCACTCATTACAAACTCACTTATCATAAACGTGAGTGTGATAAAACAGAACCTATTTTCAACAAAGCAGGGTTCAGTAACCAATACAATGCTCTACTCCTTTGTGAGCCAAGATCAATGTAACATCACATACAATTCAAAGCACACAACTTTACACTCCACAAATGGGGAACAGTACAACAACTGCACAAGAAGCACAGCGCAAAATACATAATAGTGTATTAAAACTAAGCATGAACCCTAAGGCATAGTTAAATCACTAATACTGGGCCCACACAGTGTAGCATGCTACATATCTGCAAAGTGCTTTGGCACCTTCCAATGGGTATTAAGCGCTACTTATACTATACAATACATGCGTCTTGCATGTCCTTACCTCACGACCACAGGGTGAGCATACAAGGAGAAGCCTAAATTCTGTACTATGTTTTCAATGTACATCCCGGAGACGTGTTCATTTTCCTCTTTAATGCAGTACTAATGCAATGCTGAGCTCATGCCACACGTTTATCTGACCACCAACATATGATACAATGATGTAATCTACCCACATGATTAGGGTAATAGTGGTTGCGCTATGCAGGTTTTGTAGGGTGATCAGATCTTGAGCACTAAACACTGGGACATTTTGCAAAAATAGAAGGACATTTTACAAAAAGGAGCATCGCAGAATGAAAGCTTCCATCAACATCGGTACACAGAAGGGGCACAAAGAAAATAAAGTTATTTTCTTTTTAATGTTAATTCAATTGTTTATAACAACCGCTAACTGTGCATGTCGGGCAGGCTCAGGGTGCACAAACAGTGGCTCGCAGCAAACGGTCCCAACTCCGGGAGCCTCCCGAGCACAAACAAAGATGGCCCCTTCATTCAAATGTGAAACATGATCCCCTGCCAGCAAAAGAGCTCACTCTCGGGAAGGAAACTCGATCTAAAAAACATCCCCCTCACCCACAAAAGATCTCGCCCCCAGCCCCGATTGTATTGTTGCAGCTTGACTATTGCGCTTTCGTGGTGTCTGTTTCTTCTCGAAATAGGCGCTTGTTCAAGCTAAAAAAAAAAACTAATTGAGAACATTCTAGCTCCTTGCCCACCCTCCTTCTGCCCCTACAAGTTTTAACAAGCATTTGAACTACAATGGGTCTCACGTTCGCTCGAGTTGGAGCTATTAGCGTTTTCTTGCCACACAAATTGAAAATAAAAACTAAAACAGTTGACATAAGAGGCTGGTTCAAATCGCTGCCATGAGCTCGCAGAGACAGGCAAAAGGAAAAAGCATTTGCAATGCAAGAACAGAAAATGTGCGAGGGAGAGTAAAGAATAGAATAAACAAAGTCACACATGACTGCAGATGATAATAAGTAATAGACTGGAGTCTTGTTAACAGAAACAGACTGGAGTCACTGAAACATCCAGCGCTCTGGTCAAATGCTATTGGCCTAAGAAAAAAGTATTCCCTAAGAACATGCTACATAGGCGCAAGTGGAAGGGTACATGTACTAGGGCCAAGGCCCAAGGGGCGTGTACAACTGTGGAAAAGGTGGGGAAAAGTGCCAGGATTGACCACCAGCATACTGAAACAAACCAGTGAAAAAGCAGAGACCCCACAAAGAAGTATAAAAGTATATACTAAAGTATATACAAGAGGTCTCGAATGCTCAACCTAAAAAAAATACCTGTTCTCCCAGGCAGAATAGGCAAATACCTTCCTGGACTATCTGAACCATGAGTAAGCTGAATGGATTGTTGACTGATTGTGAGGGAGCCAATTTGGTGCAGGGCACAGTGATTGCTCCTCAATAGAGAGATCATGTTGGAAGTTGTTTGAGAGGGTTCAATTTATCCTTTTGTTTCTTGCTATGATAAGTAGGGAAATAATACACTAAAACATTGTCTCAGTCCCTTCGTAGACTACCTCTTCCAGGATCTTGTTGCATCAATATTATGTAGATATGCAAAGCTGCCTACCCCAGCTTTCATACCATCCAGAGACATACAACCATGAAGGCTTTTGGTTCTCTGGGAACCATTTCTCGCTATTCAGAGATGCTGGTGATCTGTTGTGGGTTAAACATAGACAACCTTCTAAATGAATGCTCACCATGGAGCGACTTGGTCAGGGCAGTATTATAAATAGACAGATGTACGTATAAAAAAGCTAAAAGCTATCAATCATCTTGACTTGTCAAAACAAACTCTTTCATATACTGCCCTCCTTTGTTTGGATGCAGAGATGGCCCACGACTTTCTGGGGGGAAGTTAATTTGTATTGAGTGAAACTAGAAAATGTGTGTGGTGTCCTAAGCAGCGAGACAGCATTTCATCAGGACTTGCCTTGTGATTTAAGATACATTATCAAGTGAGAAATAGAGCAGGCAGTGTTCTCCTGAATTTTTGAGATTCATAATTAGGAAATCACAAACAGAGATGTACTAATGTGAATCAGACACATTTACCAATTTCCAGTGGGTCACAAATGCACCTACCTACCTAATATTTATAAGGTATGTTGAAATTTGCATCCCATTGGGTATGACCAAATATCACAGGGATGGTGGCCTGCTGGGGTCAGCAGACCACCATATCTGTGATGGCTTTTTAAATAAAGCAATTAGTTTTTAAATGCAGCCCATTTTTCCTTAAAGAAAATGGGATTTGTTTAAAAAAGAAAACTGAACATTTTTCTTTTCATTTTTTAAGAGTAGGCAGTGGTCCTTGGTACCACAGCCTGCTCTCAAAAACATTTGCATCCACATTCCCATTGCGAGTAGATTACCACGAACATGAAGCTGGCGGTAAACTGCAAGTGATTCGGTCGCAAAACATTCATACATCCCAATGTGAGTCACTATTAGGAAGGGACCCCCTTAACAGCCCCTTTCCTAATACCGAATTGTAGACCTTTCTTGCAATTCAGTAATAGGTTACTGAATCACAAATAGGGCTTGATAAATCCCAAAATGTTTCTTAGCTTTTGCAAATGGCCAGATTCTGAGAATCAGACCGCTTGCGACTGCTAAAAACCTTTGTACATCTGGCCCTTAGTCCAAAGGATGAGGAAACTATGGCCTAGATTTATGAAAAGGGGCGCTGCTCCTAGTGCTGCGCCACTTTTCTTGCACACCTTAGCGTCCCCCTAACGCCACCATGTGTGCGCTGTATTTAAAATACGGCGCACCATGGTGGTAGTCAGGGGGACTAGCGTTATAATTTTTTAGTCCGGGGCTTTGCAGGACTCACATCAAACATTTTGACTCTAATCCAGCACAGCACCCAGAGGCCCATTGAACAAAATGGGAGCCTCTTTTTAATGTCTGCACTTACCAGGCGTTAACAAAATGCTGATAAAATTTTTGCAAAGGAATCTCATAGATTCCTTTGCTCTTTTTTTAGGCCCCCCCTAGCACCGGAATGCCCCCCTTGCATACTGGCGCAGGCATAATAGGATGCAAGCGGTTACAAAGTGGCACAATGCAAGCATTGCGCCACTTTGTAAATATGGCATGCGTTTTTGTCCTTCCAACGGTACATTAGCATAAAAAATGGTGCCACCATGTGAATAAGTGTGACTCATACCATTGTCAGAAAAACGCTGGTGCTAATGGATGTCGTTAATAAACATGAAAGACTAAGGGGTTGATTATGACTTCGGAAGCCGGAAAAGGCGGTCCGCCAAAGTCCCAAAAGACAGGTAGCTGCCAACGCAGTCCCCTTCCCATGGACCTCATTAAGAGTTTCCCACTGGGTCACCGGGAAATGGCCTAAAACATTGATGTTAAATTTATAGAGCGCGCTACTCACCCGGGAGGGTCTCAAGGCGCTGGGGGGGGGGTTTAGGGGGGGGTAAGGAGGGTCACTGTTCGAACAACCATGTCTTGAGGTTCTTTCTGAAGAGCAGGAGGTCTTTGGTTTTGCGGAGGTTGGTGGGGAAGGAGTTCCAAGTTTTGGGGGCGCGGTAGGAGAAGGACCTGCCTCCTGTGGTGGTGCGTTGGATGCGGGGGACTGGGGCTAGGGCGAGGTCGGCTGATCGGAGGTTGCGGGTGGGAGTGTGGAAGTTCCCTCTATCGTTGAGGTAGATTAGGCCGGTGTTGTGGAGGGATTTGTGTGCATGGATGAGGATCTTGAATGTGATTCTCTTGTCTATGGGGAGCCAGTGAAGGGATTTGAGGTATGGTGAGATTCGTTCATGGTAGGGAAGGCCAAGGACGAGGCGTGCGGCTGTGTTCTGGATTCTCTTGAGTTTGCTTTTGATTTTGAGTGTGGTGCCGGCATAGAGGGCATTACCGTAGTCTAGTCTGCTGCTGATGAGTGCATTGGTGACTGTCTTCCTGGTCTCTGGGGGAATCCATTTGAAGGATTTTTTTAGAGTGCGGAGTGTGTGGAAGCAGGAGGAGGTTAGAGCATTGATTTGCTGTGTCATGGAGAGGGAGGGTCCAGGATGATGCCGAGGTTGCGTGCGTGGTTTGCAGGGGTGGGTGAGGGGCCTAGGGCGGTGGGCCACCAGGAGTCGTCCCAAATGGTTTTGTTGGGGCCGAAGATGATGATCTCGGTTTTGTTGGAGTTAAGCTTGAGGTGGTTAGTTGTCATCCAGTTGGCGGTGTCGAGGAGAGCAGCGTGTAGGTTGGTTTTGGCGGTGGTGGGATTGCGGGTGAGGGAGAGGATGAGTTGGGTGTCATCTGCGTGGGAGAGGATAGTGATTCCGTGTGATCGGAGGATGTTGGCTAGGGGGATCATGTAAATGTTGAAGAGTGTGGGGCTGAGGGAGGATCCTTGGGGGACTCCGCAGATGATCTTGGTAGAAAGATGGAAGGCGGACTCTCTGGCCCGGTCGGTGAGGAAGGAGGTGAGCCAGTCTAAGGCTTTGTGGCGAATTCCTATGTTGTGGAGGCGTGTGCGGAGTGTGTGGTGGAAGACAGTGTCAAAGGCTGCGGAGAGGTCTAGGAGGATGAGTGCGACGGTCTTGCCTTTGTCGACTTTGGTCCTGATGTTGTCAGTGCATGCGATGAGGCCGGTTTCTGTGCTGTGGTTCTTGCGGGACCCGGATTGTGAGGGGTCAAGAGTGTTGTTTTCTTCGAGGAAGTGGGATAGGCTGGCGCTGACTAGTTTCTCTGCTACCTTGGCGGGGAAAGGGAGGAGGGAGATGGGGTGATAGTTGGAGCGGGTCTTTGTGTCGGCTTTGTTTTTTTTAGGAGAGCGGTGATTTCCGCCTGCTTCCAGGGGTCTGGGTAGGTGGCGGAGTCGAAAGAGGAGTTGATTATGTTGCAGAGTATGGGGGCGCTGGTTGGGCTGGCTTTGTTGTAGATGCGATGTGGGCAGGGGTCGGAGGGGGATCCGGAGTGGATGGAGTTCATGTTTTGTTTCGGTTTCTTCGTGTGTGGTGGGGACCCAGGTGGTGAGTGTGGTGGGGGGTCATGAGTGGGGGTTGAGTTGGGTGAGTGAGGGGTGTGTGTGATGGGTGCGTGTGGTATGAAGCTGTTGTGGATGTCCAGGATTTTGTGGTGGAATTGGTTGGAGAGGGCGTCACATAGGGGATGTGTGTGTGAGGGGTCTATGTTGCTGGCTTTTGGTTTGGCTAGTTCATTAATGATGGTGAAGAGTTCTTTGCTGTTTTGAGAGTTGTTGTCAAGGCGTGTCTTGTAGTGATCTCTTTTGGCAGTGCATATGAGTTGGTGATGGGTGCAAATGGTGGCTTTGAGGGTGGAGAAGTTGGTTGCAGAGGGTTCTGGTCGCCATATTTTCTCCACTTGGCGGCATTTGCGCTTGGAGTCTTGGAGTTCGGGGGTGAACCATGGGGCATTCTTGATGTTGCAGGTGGTGATGTGTTTTCTGAGGGGGGCTAGTGTGTCTGCGCAGGTAGCGATCCATTTCGAAAGGTTGTGTGCTCCTGTGTTGGGGTCGTTGGTGTGGGAGGGGTTGTGAGCCAGTTGGGAGTTCAGGCGTTCTGTGGGGATCTTGTCCCACATGCAGTAGGGTGTGGTGTGTTGATGGTGGTGTGTGGGAGGTTTGGTGAAGGAGAAGTGGACGCAGTGGTGGTCAGTCCAGAGGAGTTTGGTGGTGTGGGTGTAGGCTATTGGTTGGCTTGAGGTGAAAATTGTGTTGAGCGTGTGTCCTGCTGAGTGGGTGGTTGCGGTGACCAGTTGTTTGAGTCCGAGGTTGGTGAGGTTGTCTATGAGGGAGGTAGAGTTGTGGCCTTGTAGGTTCTCCAAGTGAAAGTTGAAATCACGAGGAGGATGTAGTCTATGGAGGAGAGGACATGCGAGCTGATGGTGTCGCAGAAGGCGGGCGTGGTCCTGGTGGTCTGTAGATTAGTGTACCTCTGAGGGTGGAGTTGTTGTTAATGTGGATTAGGAAGCGCATGTGTTCTGTGTTGTCGATAGTGTCTTGGGAGCTGGTGGTGATTTTGATGGTGTCCCTGTATAGGATGACAATGCCACCACCTGACCTGTTGAGGTGGTCTTTGCGTTGGAGTTTGTATCCCTTGGGGGCGGCGATGGCAATGTCGGGTTCCGAGGAGGGGTTGGTCCAGGTTTCCATGAGGAAGGCGATGTCAGGTGAGTGTGATGTGATGAGGACCCAGAGTTCTATGCATGATTGTGAAGGGAGCGGGTGTTGAGGAGCAGGCAGTTGAGTTGGTTGTGGTGGGTGGTGTTGGTGTGGTGCATGAGGGTGTTGTTGTGGTTGTGGGCTGGGGAGCTGCGGGGCTGGTTGGTGGGGGGGCCGAGCAGGTGTGTGTTGCGTTGGGGGTGTTGTGTGTGTTGTCGGGGGGTCGCTATGGTTGGTGTGTGGTGTGAGGGATGAGGAGCAGTAGCAATGACAGGTGAGGCAGGTGAAGGGGCCATGAGTGTGTGTGGGGCTGGAAAGGGTGCAGGTGGGGCAAGGAACTGGGTTGAGTGAATGGAGGGTGAGGGGGGAGTAGGTTTGTCTGAGGGGGCAGGGGGACTGGCACTGGGCGCGGTCTTGGCGCAGACGGGCTTGCCTTTGGTGCTCCTTTGGCGCGCCAGCGGCGCGTCCGCTCCGCAGCTGCCATAAATGGAGGGGAGGGAGGGAGTGGCAGCTGGGAGGAGGGAGGGCTGGATGAATGGGAAGGCTGGGGAAGTGGGGCCGCCGGGGATGCAGCGGCTGGGGAATTTAAAGGGCAAAAGGAACGGACGGTGAGGGGAGTGCTACTGCCATGTAACCACTGGCGGAGAAGGGGGTCGTAATCCTCCGGGTGGTGCTTCTTGCCAAGCAGCCCTGGTGGAATAGGACCACCAGTCCCTCCTATGGAGGTATTTTTACGAACCCCCTAGCACTGGAATGCCCCCCTTCTATACATTATGCCTGGAGCAGGCATTATGGAAACAGTGTTTCTGCCCACTGTCCCAGTGGGAAATGACTTAAAAGATTGACGTTGGCTCATAATAGAGCCGGCAGCAATGCTGTAGTGCATAGGGTGCACTAGCACTCGTTGGGATGGACAATGAACATTGGGATGGGGCTGAACGGGGGGGCCTGCACTGCAAATGCCAAGTGCATGGGCAGTGCCAGGGTACTATTGCCATGTAACCACTGAGGGAGAAGGGGGTCGTAATCCCTAGGACAGCGCTGCTTGCAACACAGCCCTAGCAGGTTAGGACTGCCAGTCCCTCCTATGGAGGAAAACTGGTGGTGCTGGCGGTCTGAGCGTGGCGCTACTGCCACGGTGGTAAATTGGCAGTTGGACCACCACATTGGTGACGGTCCGACCATGACCCTGGTGGTCTTAGGACCGCCAGGGTCCTAATGAGGCCCAATTTCTCAAGAACATTTTAATTCATTATAAAATCCTTGATATGCTTACAACAATATCACAGTCCCAGAAGCCAGAGAGGGCTGGTTAATAAAATCACAGTTATATAGACCACGGCAAGGCAAAAGTACAATAAGAAGCTTAAGTGAGATAGATGTAATTGCACAGGTGGGTTTTAATGCAAGGCATTGGTGTACACAGTGAAGGCATTCAATTCCCTGTGTGAATATATTAAACAAAGTATGGTTGCATCACACAACTCAAGTGGGATTAGATATAGCTTTAGTATGTTTTCCTTGTTTTGGCAATGTACTAATAGAGAAACACGGTCTCCCATTCACTCTCCAGTTGTCAGAGAGAGTGTATATTTCATAGCAATACAGATTTTTATTACTTGAGAATGATGTCGCTTAAATTCCAATTATGGAGTCACTAAAAGTTTGTATAATTTCAGGTTTTTTTTGTATACAGGCTAAATAAAATACTGTAACTCAGTCACCCAAAACTCTGGCACAAAATATCTAGATCAACAGCGATGTGTGTCACCAATTTTGCCTTGTGACTAGACAGTGGACTCTAAGTTACAGGTGAAAGATAAATGAAGTCATTTTTACTTGCGACTAAATGGTAAAAAGAGGGAGCTTGTGATAATAAACTAAGAAAAGGAGTACATCGTTTTCACCGGAATTAGGCATATGATGCAGAGAAAAAAGTGCAATTTCACTAAACCCTTTTAGGGTTTCAGAATATTAAATCCACTGAGCAATGTTCAGCCATGATAGTCTTCAAATATATCTACAGGGAATTAAGTGCACTAAATATCTCTGACAAACGTAGAAGACGTTCACAGATCAAACTGAGACAGGTCATGTTATGAGAACTATGATATATTTGCAAACTCAGAGTACAAGAATCCAATTGCTGCTGGCGATTCGGCATGGTGTTTGGGCAGGGGGGATGACAAACAAATGTATGTATATAAAAAAAAAAAAAAAATGTACTTACCTTGTCGCCGTGCTGCTCCCGGGCCGCCACTGTTGCACTCCAGGCACAGGCTCTAAGCCTACTCCAAACATGACGCTGCTCAAAGCAGCATCATGATTGGCTGGAGCGCCCCAGCTGGGCGCTCCAGCGCAGACTTGGGGCCTGTGCAGGCTCTCTCCAACTTGGCACCACAGTTCTGGGTTGGAGAGAACCCTTGTGTGCATGTATGTTTGGCCCGAGGCAGCCGGCCAAACATACATGCTCACTGAGGGGAGTGCTCTGTGCGCTCCCCTCCATGCTCGTTACCCCCATGGCCCGCCCCTTTAGAAACAAACGGCAATAAACAGCGTTTATTGTCGTTTTGTTACTAAAGGTTGCAGCTTCTGCTGCTGCTGGCGGGGGGCGATCCTCCTTCGCCCTGACAGAGGAGCTGCCCCTGCATTAATCTCAACCTTTCGATTTACCAGGAGTCATGTTTATGAGAAACTGTATAAGCATTTAGTTATACCGATGTCTGAATTACTTACTTCATTTGCACCCTTCAAATTAATGAAATCAAACTACATTTGAATCAGCCTGGATTGGAAATTGTTTAATAGCAGTTAGCTGAGCAAAAAAACAATCTAAAGAAAAGTTCACAGTGGGTCTATTAAGAGTAAACACTGACAGAATTACACAATGTGCAATGTAATTGGAATGTGGGCTTGCATGGCTGAGCTAAGAACAAAGCATGCCCTGGAAGAATTCTGTAGATATATTGTAAATCAATACATAACCTACTTAACAATAAAACTAAAAAAAACATTAAACAAAGCCAAAGTGAAAATCCGGTTGGGGAACTCATGTTTGAAGAACAGCAACAGGTTATTAAATGATAATCACCTTTTAAATGCAACACGATTGAAATCTCCAAAACAGGATACACATTTTGGCAATATTTTTTCACCTGCTCAAACACATTGGACCAGATTTACAAGGCCCTATCGCTAACATAGCATCACTTTAGGTGACACTCCGGCGGCGCTATACACTGTGCTGTATTTACAAGGTGGTATTCAGCCAATTTTTTTGGCTTAGCGCCACCTTCTAAATACGGCCCTTTTACACGAAGCACTTTGCATGGAATGGGGTGTGCAATGGCTTTTGCTGTGGGCGTGCCACAGCAACATCCATTGCATTTTGATGCTGCCCCAGATTTAGAAGTTTTTGTAAACCTGAAGCAGCGACAAAATATAACGCCACGCCAGGGGTGGTGTTAGCATGGCGCAAAGAGGAGAAATGCTTTAATTTCGCCTCATTTTTTGCTCTTTCTATGGAAGCTGCATTCTGCAGCACACATAGAAAGAGCAAAAGGCCATTGAAGATTGTTTTTGTGCAGGAAGGTCTACCTTCCTGCCCAAAAACAATCTCCCCCACAGCGCTGCCTTCCTTCCACCATGCGCAAGGGTGGGTGCGTTGGTGCTCGGCTGCAAATTTAGTGCCGGCAGCAACACAGAGGTGTGCCATATTCTATTATATGCGGCGCATTTCTGCTTTCTGAAACTGATGGAGCGTGGCACTGCCAATTTTGACTCAGCGTCGTGCTCAGTCATTTTCTTGTAAATCTGATCCATTGTCTTTGTAGAAAGCTGACTTTAATCCATCCTAGCAAATGTATTTTTTTTGCAACTTCACAGAGTGAGGGGGTGAAGCAGAGGAATGAGGGGCATATTTACAAGCCCCTACTGCCACCAGAACGTCACTTTTTGTAACACTCCGGTGACACTGTGCACTGCCCCATATTTACAAGGTGATGTTAAGCCACTTTTTGTGGCTTAGAGCTGCCTTTTAAATACGGCCCCTTCACACACAGCAATTTGTGTGAAAGAGGTGTGCAATTGGTGTTGCTGTGGGTGTTCCACTGCAAGGTGTTGCTGTGGGCGTTCCACAGCAAGGTGTTGCTGTGGGCGTTCCACAGCAACACTCATTGCATTTTGACGGTGCCCCAGATTTACGAGATTTCATAAATCTGAGGCAGCACCAAAAACTAACACCACTGCAGGGGTGGCATTAGCATGTGCAACAAGGAGAAAAGCTTTCATTTCATTTCATTGCACCGTGCTGCAAGGGTGGCTGCTTTGGCACTCTACAGCAAATTTAACGCCGGTGCAAGGGGAAACACATGGGTGCGAATTATTGTTGTTAATACAGCGTATACCTGTGTTTTCAAACTGGCACAGCACGGCAATGCTAATTTATTGTAAATCTGTCCCACTGATGATATAAGATCTGCAGTAAATCCACAAATCCAGTAGCCTTTACTCCAGCAAGAAGTGTGCTGATATCAGGGGGTCAGAGCCCCAGTATTTATACTCAAACGTGTCTTTGATGTGGTGAATGACTTCATACTACCTTTCTGAAGTGCCTAGGTCCCCCTTTTATCCCAGCCCTGTTTCCAGACTATCAGTAGGGGTATTCAGCTCTTTGTGTGGGGACAGGCACTTTCCTCCTTGAAGTGTGAGCACCCTTCTGGTAAGGTGAAGTGACACAGCATGCTGCTAGAAGCCCTTTTCCTGATGAGTCCAGCTGACCAATTTCAAATAGACTTGCTCTGTAGCTAGTAGATGGCTTCTGCCTGACTGAAGCTTGACCTCACATGTGCTGTTTCTGAGGTTCTAGGACCATTGCCTGTGTCAAAGAGTACTCCTCCTAATATTATGAAAAGCTTCAGACCTAGACACTTTTTGGCTCCAAAGACATTTGAAGGACCAGGATAATCTGCCAAGTTGATCCAATGAAGGTGCACTGCCATTGGGCCAAAGATTCAGGTTGCTCCCACTCTGAGCTGTTCCATCACCTCAAATCCATTTCAGCAGGTTGTGAAGGTATTCAGTATTGTGACGTTCTGTTTGGCTACAGCTTGCAACCTTGGATTAATCTTGAATTTCTCCTTGTCTGAGCTTTCCAGCAAAAAATTAATGGCTCAACCTGAACCTCGCTAGTGGCTATCCTGCCTCTTGGACCACTTCTCAACCACAGCCTACTGCACTGCCCAGCAAAGGATTTTTGCCTTCAATTTCAGGGACTACGTCAGAAGATGAAGTTTAACAGCAGATCGAACCTGGTCTGTGCATCCAACCTGAACTCCACTGCAGTTGGCCTTAAATAGTGCTTAGGTCTCAAGCGCAACCAGATGACTGTGTTCGAGCGTAATTCTTTTTTGGACAATTTTCAAATGTAAATTTAAAAACAAAGTCATATATCTAGTTTCCCTTATTTGATTTGCGTCATTTTGGTGTCATTTTTAATTAATCTATTATCTATTTTTATAAATTGCACTGGTATTTGTATGGTGTTGTGTTTTAGACTTTGTAACTGTTTTGTCACTTCTGTTTACATATGTTGTTAAGTTAATACTGTATTCTGTGCCAAAGCATCTAGGTTTGAGCTCAGGTTTACTGAAGCATTTATTAGAACTAAAAAGAATAGTAACACTATTACTTCTAGTAAACTACCATCCACCGCAAATAATAATTCACTTTCTCACAAACTTGTATCAGTAACATTATTTTTATGAAGTCTAAACATACATTGATACTGACATACAAGAAGTAGAAAATAAATCACTTCACAAACTTTGAATTTGTAGTTAGCATGTGTGGAGTTCTAGTGATTTTCTACCTCCAAACATAGGGGGTTATTCTGACCCTGGCGGCCGGTGACCGCCAGGGTCACCGACCACAGGAGCACCGCCAACAGGCTGGCGGTGCTCCCGAGGGCATTCTGACCGCGGCGGTTCAGCCGCGGTCAGAAAGGGTAAACCGGCGGTCTCCCGCCGGTTTACTGCTGCCCCATTGAATCCTCCATGGCGGCGGAGCGCCATGAACAGGATGGCGGTAGGGGGTGCCGCGGGGCCCCCGTAAGAGGGCCCCGCAAAGTATTTCAGTGTCTGCTTTGCAGACACTGAAATACGCGACGGGTGCAACTGCACCCGTCGCACCCCTGCAACTACGCCGGCTCAGTTCTGAGCCGGCGTCCTCGTTGCAGGGGCATTTGTGCTGGGCTGGCGGGCGCTCTTTCGGAGAGCGCCCGCCGGCCCAGCGGAAATGTTTAAATGGCCGCCGCGGTCTTTTGACCGCGGTGCGGTCATTTCACGGCGGAGGCCGTCCGCCAAGGTTAAAATCACCCCCATAATGTGAAGAAATGCTAATTTAAACTACCCCTGGCTTATGTAGCCATTATTTCATCAATATTTTCACAGAATAATTTCGAATGATTTCACCCATGGTTTGTGCTAATTTGAATCTAAAATAGTTGAAGACTGAGAATTTTAGTAGGAGATGATGTTCTGTAGGCTTTTCAATTTGATATATTGCGTGAGCATTGATGTTTAAGCTCACATCTTTGCATCACCATTAAATCACAAAGTGCACAGTGCAGTATTTAAACTAAGGCAATTCATATTAAGTAGAAGCACTCTATTATTACATTCCAGACGTAATTATATAGCTTAACAATTGCAATTTTGCAGTAGCATTGCTCACCTTTTCCTAATGAACGATGAAGATGGTTTCTCAATTTATTCCCGTCTTACTAATGCATTATTAATGTATCGCAGGTGACTGAACTGTCTACTTTTGGCATCTTTATTTCTTACGACTCATATTGAACCTTTGCAGACTGAGAAATAGAATATTAGCCGAGAACACTAGTCTGAAAATGTTATTAATGGAAGAAACAAACGTTACCATGTTCTGGAAAAGCTTTCTATTGGCAAGCAATGCGAAGTTTACTCTAAGAATGAACCATCCAACGAACGTACTTGAAACTTTCAGGTAATGTCTCAGATCGGAATAATGTCTGGAAATCGTTTTTCAGGTGTTTTCGCCATTTGGAACATTAAAAACATATCTAAATATAACTGGGAAGCAGTGCATAATAAGGTAAAATAAATATCAAATAAGTGCAAGGATTCAAAGTGTTTCTTAAACGCCTGCTCTCAGCACTGCTAAATACCACGGTTGCCATATACAACTACAGTCTAGTCTAGATTCCATTTAATCTTTCTTCCACCAAACTATACACTGGGGGAGCAGGTTTATCAATATTTCATGCAAAGCATTGCAACAAGGCAACTTACTGCGCTGCGTTACTTGAAAGGGTGCTAGCAGAAATGTGCCATATTTAAAAATATATTGCACGACTTCTGTCTCCTAGCGCTGGTACACTTGTGGCTGCCAAGCACCAATGCATGCACCTTTGAGCCATGGTGCCTACATAATGAGGTAGATAGTTTTTTTGTGCAGTAAGGGATACTTCCCTGCAAAAAAACAATGCTGAAAAGCATTTTCCTGTTGTATGTGTGCTGCTCAATGCAGCACACATATTGTTAGAAATGGGGTTTCTGGTTTGTTGGTGTATGCACCTAAGCCAGGCAGGACCCACCCAGTCTAGTCAGGGCAAGGGAGTTACACGTTCAAGATAACCCCTGCTCACCCCCTTGGTAGCTTGGCACGAGCAGTCAGGCCTATCCCAGAGGCAATGTGTAAAGCGTTTGCAAAACACACACAACACACACAACACACTATCCCCACCACAAAGGAAACACAACACAAGTTATATGTAAATATACTGTATTGTACACAACACAATTATTAGACCAAGCATCACATATCAGTAGTATCCTGCTACGTTAGCAGTTGTCAGAACCTTACACATTAGTTACTCTGCAAACTAGCAGTAGTTACATATAACACACAGGTTACTCAGTATTCTGCAACATTAGCAGTAGTCAGGAAACACGATATTACACCAAATCACTTGACATAAGAATATCATAAACACCCATATTAGGAACACTAGAAAACATATGGCAAGTCATAAAAACATATTAGCATGTTATGCCCATAAAAGGAACATTTGCATACACATATGAAGTCATCATAAACAGGTAGGCAATATATAAATCAGTAAAGTCTCTAGAAAGAACTTAGGTTATATATATTGTCTTTTGGTGGTACCTGGTTTTCTGATGAGGCACCTCCAGTGCCAAGGAATGAAGAAGGGGCCCCTGGCGCTCTTCTGGACAACGTGGGGGCCTCCTTAGAGCTCTGGGGTAGAGGGGGTGGCACGCACAGTCCCCCCAGGCCTCCACGGACCTCACGCGGGGGACAAAGTCGGAGAATACTTTTGATAAAAGGAGGGGGGCGCTATGTACCGCTTTTAGGACAGGCCCCTTCAGGGGCCTGCGATCACTGGTGGTACCCCAGGGCCTCCACCGGCCCTCACGAGGGGGGGCCAAAGCAAGGGATAGGTTTTAGGAGGATGGGCACCATGCACCCCTTCTGTTTCAAGGGCAGGCCCCTCCTTGGACCCGCGATCTTTGAGGCCCCCCCAGGCCTTCACTGGCCCGGCAGCGCGGGGGAACTGCCGGGGAGGCTTCTGCCCCGCCCACGGTTTGACAAAAGGGCGTGACAGGGGCAGAGAGAGACCTCCTTCCCCCATGCCCCTCCTGGAAGAGGAGAAACAGTCCTGGTGGGGCAGGGAAGCCTCAGATGATGCCTCCTTCCCCCCGCTTGGCTGACAACTCACGTCGCAGCCTGCCAAGGCCATTAAAAGCATCAGGCACCAAAGTAGGTACCTGCTTGTGCCCCGGGGGCGCTCTACAGAGTGTGCTTCACCCCAGGGGCATGACAGGAGTGCGCTCGCTCCAATCTTCACTATGATGATTTTTTTCGTACCCCGGGGGGACAGAAAACACCGTGACTCAAGTGCTGCATCCAAGCCGGACCGGGTGCAGGCAGTGATTCTTAGCCACATCAATGAAAGCATGTTTGAAGTGCTAGGGCAACAACAGAGGCAGCGCTTTTCTCTCAAATAAAGCGCTAAGCCTCTAAAAGATAAATCACTTTCCAAAGCGATTTGTCTGGCAAGGTAGTGAAGCACTCCATGTGCTTCACAATGTTACAGGGGTCAGGGGCCACAGAACACTGCCTCTGGAAAACAGAGTTCCAGGAAAAGGACCATAGGTGAAAGGGACCCAGCAACAGGCCAGCACAAAGAAGATACAGCAAGTGCAAGTCCTTTTCAGTGACCAAGCAGGTCACAGGTCAGCACAGCAGTCCATGGCAGTCCCTGGTGAGTCCTTCCAGCATTTCTGTGTCCAGTTCCAAGATGTTTCAAGGAGTCTCCAACTTGTGGGGAAAATTCCCCTGTACTTATAATCAGTCCTTACAGTGTTTTACAATGAAAGGGGAGAGGAGGTTACAACCAGTTACAACTGGTTCTAGGAGTGTCCCCTCTCTCCTCCAGCACACGCTCCAAACATCAGTTAGGTGTAAACGACCCTATTGTGTGAGGCCAGGGCACAGCCTTTAGAAGTGTAGGTGTGCCCCGCCTTTCCCTTCTCTCAGCCCAGGAAGACTATTCAGTATGCAGATGCACCTCTGTGACAACTCCACCCTCCCTGTGTACAGGCTGTCTGAAAAGTATGCACAAAGCCCCAACTGTCACTCTGCCCAGACGTGGATTGGAGTCAAGCTGCAAAACACCAGAGTCATATGCACTGAGAAATGCACACTTTATAGAAGTGGCATTTCTGTAATAGTAATAAAAAATACACCTACACCAGTAAGCAGCATTTATTTTCACCATCACGACCATACCAAACATGCCTACGCTACCCCTCATAAATCAGACAATACCCCTTACACAAAAGGCAGGGCATTTATAATGCAATCCTATGAGATGGCAGCACTGACAGCAGTGAAGCACCAAGTTAGGCTGTTTGTCACTACCAGGACAGGCCACGCAACCTGGCACATGTCCTGCCTTCTACATACATGGCACCCTGCCCATGGGGCTAGCTAGGGCCTATCTTAGAGGTGACTTACATGTAGTAAAAGGGGAGTTCTAGGCCTGGCAAGTAAATTTAGATGCCAGGTCCCTGTGGCAGAAAACTGTGCACACAGGCCCTGCGCTAGCAGGCCTGAAACAGGTTTGAAAGTCTACTTCAGTGGGTGGCGCAAGCAGCGCTGCAAGCCCACTAGTAGCATTTAATTTACAGGCCCTGGGTACAGAGATACCACTGTACAAGGGACTTATAGGTAAATTAAATATACCAATTAGGTATAAGCCAATCGTACCAACTTTAGATGGGAGAGCACCTGCACTTTAGCACTGGTCAGCAGTCCTAGAGACAACAGCGAGAGGTCTGAAAAAATCGGATGAACTAGGCAAAAAGTCAGGGGGTGAACCTGCCACAAGGGCCAGGTCCGACTCATATGATGAGGAAGTAACAATGATACTTCTCCTTACTATTCCAAGGTCAGGAGGCACACCATTTTGGTGCAATCGCTGATTTACAGATGTTTTTAAATCTGGGATTGTGTCAAAAACCATCTGTGGATGAGTGGGAATGCTCACACTCCACTCATGGAACATCTGTCTCCCTCAAGGTAATGCAAGGCTGTGAAATGAGCTGGCTTATATTACTTTGGAATTTCTAAACCATGCAGAGTCATGCAAGCTAGTTTTGCATGGCTCCGTAAATATAATTAAAGGGATTGTATTGCCTTGCAATGACTTGCATAACACAAGGGAAACACCAGGCCTTTGCAAATCTACCGCTGGTTTTCTAACTTTCTCTTGCTCCTTCTTTTTCCCTCTGTTGCCACTTTCTCCCTTGCTCTGCAGTGAGAGTATGAAAAATAAGTTCCAGTTCCTCAAGCCAGGCTTCTCATTTTTCCCCACCCACTCTGTGATGAAATGTGCTGGAGAGTGGTCGACTCCCAACATGAGCATGGGGAGCAGGATGATGTGTCTTCAACTGGGAGCATGGCAGCACTCAGCTTTGTATTCAAGGAGGATGAACAAACTCCTTTCAATGGGCCCCAGCGACTGGAGTGCCTAGGGCTAAAGTTGTTTCTGGGAGGGGCTGTATGCACATCCCTCCCCATCAAAATATAAAAATTAGGTTGTTTCAAACTCCGAGGGCTTGGCCCTCCCCTGGGGGATTTAAGGAATCCAAACAGAGATCCATTTACTTGATTTCTCGCCTGGTCACCCTTGAGGGGCCCAAGCTTGTTTCAAGGTTTGTTTTTCCATTTAGGTCCTGTTTTTATGATTTTGGGCTCATTTTGCTTCTCAGGATCGCCTATAGGCCTCCTGGCTTCTGAAAAGTACTTTTTGGGGGAGTTTGATTTTGTTGCTCACTTGCCAGATATTTCTCCTAATGCTCTCTCCTGCTTCGGGGCAAGGGCAGGGGTGGTTGCATATTCCACAGCCCCCTCCACTGTTCCTTCACAGACAACAAGCAGAATACCTTCCCAGCAGTACTCCACAGGTCCCATAGCCTATATGCCCCTTGCAGGGCACCTTTGTGTCAGCAGAGTCAAAGGCGAGACACAGGTGAAATGTCCAGGGTCCGCCAGCAGGCCCATTCCTTCAACTGTTCCTCGTGGGGCATGTGGGGACCAACACCACTGGCCCTGGTAAGCCCAATCCTACTTCTGGTAGCCAGCTAATTATTAAGTCCTTCAGCTCATCCTTGTAGTGGTAGCAGAGGATTTCTCCTTTCAGAATGGTATTCTTTTACCATTGTGGCTCTTACCTTTGTGTCTTCTAAAGAGTGTAGGAGTATTTAAGTGGCGGGTGAAAAGTTCTGGATGGTAGGCACCTTTGGACAATCTTGGCGTACCACATCATCACTCTACATCTGACCCAACCTTTCGGCACAGCATTCTGGAACATTGAACATTTTAAGATGAAATCTTCAAGAGGTCTATGAAAAGTCCTTCCCTTAGAGAGTCAGCCGTGCCTCTTGCTGAAACAACTGCCACATCCTCTCTCACAAAACCATCAAAGGGGAGCCCCTTCTGTGTTTGGCTTCAGAGGTTTGTCCTTCCTACTTTGCTTTCATCAGCATCAACTTGCAGAGGCCTCATGCAGTGTCAGAAGTTAACTAGCACATTCAGATCCCCCACTCTACCTTCTCTAGGAACTGGGCCAAGCACTGTTAATAGCACTATTGTGTGGGGCTGCCTATGATCCTCCTGCTGACCAGTAGAATAATTAACTTGGCCCAGTAAGAAGGGGATAGAGGCTGGAATTTTATTATGCTATGGAATACGAAAATTCTTAAAGTGCCATAAGGAATACAATTATGACAAACGTGACAGTGGATCTGTACTTGGTGTTCATGTTTGACCCAAAATTCATAACTGAATGGTATCTCTCGGCCTAAGTATTGTGAAACTGGTAGCACAGATTTCACCCATAAGGTATAGTGCAGTTACCATTCAACCTCTAATTCTGCACTTCAGATGTATACTATGTATTTCTACTCACATTACAAGGTCTACATCAAGTCAGTACCAAACCTTGAAGGGTCCCTTTTGTGTCAGGCTACCTGCGCAGAGATACCAGGATGAGCTACAATGTAGCCTCTTCCACCCAGCCTGCATTTGTGTGTGCATGCATGTGCTCACATGTTCACATGTAACCAACCCTTAGCCTCTTACCCTAGCTGCAAAACAACAGCCTTATCTTAAAAAGCAGACACTGGTGGTTAGCACTCCCAGTCCCTTTCTACGGAATTTCCTGTCAATGAGATTCAGTTAGCAAGACTCACTCACAATCAAAGGGAAACGTAAAAGGGGGTTAAATGGGCTGAACCCACTTTGCTATAGTGTATAGTTCCACTTTTATTTAAAAGCCCAAATCATTTGCCAGAGATAGGTGAAACACAGACTGGAAAACTATATACTTTACACACCGGCAATTTAGCTCAAAAATAGACATCATCACTTGATTGAATTGAGCAGTGTGAGAGAACAAATACTTTATGAAAATTCATTCAGTAAACTATTACATTTATTACACACACCTTTTGTAGGAAGGGGCAGTCTAAGTATGAATGTGATTAATAAAATTAATGTGATTGCTTTGCAATTTCATCTGAATAAAGAGATATTTACATTTAGAACATTCAAAGATGGTTAGATCAAGGATATAGATTTCTTTAGTTGCATTTT
The DNA here is from genome assembly GCF_031143425.1 of Pleurodeles waltl. Taxonomy (NCBI): domain Eukaryota; kingdom Metazoa; phylum Chordata; class Amphibia; order Caudata; family Salamandridae; genus Pleurodeles; species Pleurodeles waltl. Next base: position 744,181,828 of record NC_090446.1, on the reverse strand, counting down.
TTGATGTTTTTGCAAACAGTAGTACAGAAAGGGTTGCCTGTATTATATTAAAGAACACATACTGAAAGAGAATTGTATTGAGTTTTTACCATTTTTATGTGTCCACGTTTGCATTAGGTTGTTTTATATTACTTGAATTCCATTATTGAGCGGTTTAACTATACTCAGATAACTGGGTCCAGTTTTCTTGGATGCCCAAAAGTTGCTATCATAACTACTCACATGGCTTAAACATTTAGCAATTTATGTGGATGTGGAAAGTAACATTTTAACAGTTCATATATTAATTTCCATCATGTCTGCCGCCAAAATGGGAATGCATTGATGGTGATGAGGTTGGTGCAACCAGTGTTGGACTTAGCGTTACCTCTACCTGGTCCACCACACCCACAGCAGTTGGTGAAGGGGGTCAACATACCGGTAAAAACTCTGGAGAGCTTGGACCTCAGGTCAGTGTTAGTGCTGATGAGGCCATAGGCCCTGTAATGGTGCGGGAGGGGAAGGCTGTCCCTCTTCAACTCTGAGGGCCACAAGTGCTCAGAGATCTCAGGCTGAGTGAAGTCCCCAATGATGACATTAATTTGTTTTCATCTTCTTTCCCCACGCAGAGGGAGAAAACAGTTCTGGCAGCAGTGGTACTTCAGCCATGCACTGTGCCTCTCCGCCGAGGTAATCGCACCATTATCCATGCCTGGTAGTGAGATATGGACTGCAAAGTATGCAGAAGAAGCAGCTGGCATAAGCCAACCAGGGTGGGAAGTACTATTGATAATGCTAGTACTCTTAGAAAAACAAGGCAACAGATATCCCTACTGCCAATATGGCCCTGGATCAAGATGACATTGTCCTGGTAATGCCATGCAAGGCAATGCTATCACTAGTAAAAGCAACAACGAGGATAGATACAAGAAGTATAGGGCACCAGACACTGACATTATTGAGGATAGGGAGCACTTTTTCTCCCTGATGAGTAGTCAGAATTGTCTAGTCATGAAATTGACCCGTCATGGGCAGACTGGCAGTAGTTTAAGTACCTCATCAGTCGAGATAAGTGATTTGGCAACTGTGGATGTCAAATCAAATCAAATCAAATCATTAACATTTATAAAGCGCGCTACTCACCCGTGCGGGTCTCAAGGCGCTAGGGGGGAGGGGGGGTTACTGCTGCTCGAAAAGCCAGGTCTTGAGGAGTCTCCGGAATGCGGAGTGGTCCTGGGTGGTCCTGAGGCTGGTGGGGAGGGTGTTCCAGGTCTTGGCTGCCAGGTAGGAGAAGGACCTCCCACCCGCCGTGGAGCGGCGGATGCGAGGGACGGCAGCGAGGCCAGAGGAACGGAGGAGACGGGTGGGGGCGTAGAAGCTGAGGCGACGGTTGAGGTATTCCGGTCCCTTGTTGTGGAGGGCTTTGTGTGCGTGGGTGAGAAGTCGAAAGGTGATCCTTTTGCTGACTGGGAGCCAATGCAGGTGTCTCAGGTGTGCGGAGATGTGGCTGTTGCGGGGTACGTCGAGGATGAGGCGGGCCGAGGCGTTTTGAATACGTTGCAGGCGTTTTTGGAGTTTAGCGGTGGTCCCAGCATAGAGGGTGTTGCCGTAGTCCAGGCGGCTCGTGACGAGGGCGTGGGTCACAGTTTTTCTGGTGTCGGCGGGGATCCAGCGGAAGATCTTGCGGAGCATGCGGAGGTTGAGGAAGCAGGCGGAGGACACGGCGTTGTGGCAAGACAACAAAAGCTTGCAAAAGAACGAAAGACAATGGACAAAGAAGGTGATAATCAAGCTACTGTCGTTTGAAATGAGACTACACCACAACTCAACATGTGTATGATGAACTTGTTAAATCACAGCACAGTCTAGTATGACCTTAGGAAAAGTTGAATGAGCCTCCTTCGTTGGAACGTATTTGCAACAGTATCAAGTGGAGACTTGATCTTACAGCAGGAAAGCTAGGATAGTTACCAGGAAACTGCAGGGAGCAGTAAATGGAATCTCCAAATCCTGATCAGAGATAGGAGTCAGGATTGTAACAGCAGAGAGCTGGACATGGGTGTTGGAAAAAGACATGGCAGACGTGAAGGATCAATCCTTGACACAGTCATCTCAGATTCTCGACATGCAATGGAAACTAGAGGATTTTGAGAAACAGCAGTACCAAAACAACCTCCAGATTTTGGGACTGGAGGAGGGTATTGAGGGCAGAGATGTCAGATTCTTTGTAATAAAGTTCTTCTAGGGTGTCTTCCCAGAAGTCGAGAAGTGGCTTTGGGACCTAGAAATCCAAAGGGCTAATAGGTTTCTGCTCTTGTTGAAGAGAACAGACCATGAAAATTGGCCATATCACAAAAGCCAAGGTCTATTATTGTTCGGTTTGGAAACTTTCCTTTAAGACAGGCTGTTTTCAAGAAAGCATGGCCATACTCCAAATGGAATACAGATGTTTTTTCTTGCTTCACTAGACCATACTTTTATAACATGACTGTGCAGAGACTGTGGAGGCTTAGGCAACTCATAAAGCCAAACCAACATCACAAATAAAATGATGGAAGGAGTGTTGAAACTTTTCGAATGCTCAGGGAATGCCCAGATGTGGTTTCCTTGCTCACCACACCACTGGATTAATGCTTTCCTGGCTAAAGAAGGGTGACACCGCAAAACCGGTCCCAGGATGCTTGTTTCTGGTCCAGGAAGGACCTGGCTTGGCAGTACGGGCCGGACTGCACCCATGGGGAGCACAGCCAAGACTGATTTTCATATGCATGGTCCAAACTGGGGTGATGTGGTGAGAAAAATAACAATGGATTAAACCCAGATCTGTGGCTGGGGGTAGTCTTTGAAAAGTTTTAACACTCTGTCTATCATTTTATTTTGCGATGTAACTCATAAAGCCATGTCAAGAGAAAAAGGCAGAGGCATGCTTAATAAATTCTGTGTGACTTAAGATAGTTCTTAAAAGGATGATAAGTGCCTTTACCTCAGGCGTTAAGGCTAAGGAGTACCTAGGAAGCTTAGGCTAGTTGTCTAAGATTTAGAAACCAATCAGGGATGGCTCCCCAAGGGCTAATGCTGTGTTGATTTCTTCCAACTTCTGAGTTAGTGCTATATCCACATTTGTTATTTCTAGGGGTGTTTTGAGATGTTTTCTCTTTTTCTTTCTTTATTGATTTCTCTTCTGTTTGTTCTATATTTTCCTTTTTCCCTCTATCCTCTTCTCACTCAAGGGTGTAGGGGAGACTTTGATTGGTATGGCTGGGAAGAAAGGGTGGCACACAATCCATCATTCAGAGCAGTCTGATTGCTTCAAAAGGTAGTGGGTGAGTGGGAGAGGTGGGTAAGAGACAGTATTGAGGAAAGTGGGATATGGGGGCAGGGATGGGATGAGGATGGGGTCAAGGGGGCAGGGGGTGGAACAGTGACTCAGACTTTTAACACAAGAGAAGATAAGAAAACATGCAAAAAGAAGAAATATGAGCTCTGGCTTCAATTAATCCTCATTACTGCAATACACAGTATTACAAGGGCTGGTGAGATGTGAGCTGCTTGATAGATATGCAAATGTCTCAAGTAAGGAAGCTATGTATTGGTACAATTAATGTCTGGGGCTAAATGATCACCTCCAAATGAGGAATGTGTAGAAGATTTGAAATGATTGAGAACAGACATGATCTGTGCACAGGAGACACAAATAGAATGGAGAAGGAAACATTAACTGGAAACTTTGGGCTACACTTTATTGGCACGTACTGTGCAGGAAACCACTACAAGGGGGGTAGCAATCCTGGCATACAGGAACCTGTGTGAGTTGAAACAGAAATGTACTGATAAATGTGGTCGCTGGATTTTAATAGAATGTGAGGTGGCTGGTTTAGGTGTCACAATCCATTCTATGTATGGGTCTAACTTAGATGATCCAACAGTAATAGACTTGATAAATATTGAATTGACCTCATGGGTGACCCTAGTGATATTATGTGGGGATTAGAACATACATATCATCATTGGTTCAGAAGTGTCATCATCTAGACATTATATGGGCAGGAAACCGAGGATTGATTTTCTGGATGCACAAGCAGTGTTTGATGAACCACAGACTAGTTGACTTCTGGGAAAGGTTAAATGTCCCAGACCCAGGTTATGCATTATTCTCATGCCCTCACAAGAAACATGTTATACTGAATTATTTTTTAATATCCTCAGCATTCATTAGTGTGTTGAAGGTTGAGATGTTTTTATGGCTACTTTCGGATCATAATCCCCTGATAATAGAAATGCTGACACTTGGCAGATAAAGGCCTTATGCAGGGTTTGTCATTGGACAATGCTGTCAATTGTAGATTACATCAACCATACAAATATTGGGATTCCCACTTTTATGGAAGTTAATAGAGATACAGCCTCTTGTGGAGCTGTATGAGACACATTGAAAGCTGGAATAAGGGGGACGACCCTTAGTTTTAGTCTGCACAGGCAGAAGACCCAGAATCAGTTGTTAAAAGACAAATGCAATTATTTGGGCAATCTGGAGGCACAGCTCATCAGAGCAGTTGCTGGATGGGCTAATCGGCAGGAGATACTCCACAGGATTAAGGCAGTCAAAGCTAACATTAACAATATTTATGCAGGGAAAAATACTTAGGGCTGAGTGTTTTGAATATATTGAAAGGTTGGGCAAGTTATTGATTGGCTCACCAGAGAAGGCAAAAGACAGTGCATGGAGACATAGAGGAAATCAGAGCCAAGAGGGACCAGATTGTTACTATCCTGGATGCAATCTTGGAGGTCTTTAGGGAATTCTATGGGGAGCTTTATTGGATAGAGGATGCGCTTTCACAATTGAGTAGTCCCTTTAATCTTTTAATGGGTGTAGGTTAGTTGCTGAGGAGCAGACTGCTTTAGATGCCTCTTTTAGAGGTAGAGGAAGTTAGGGAAGTACTTAATGCATTACCAACTGGAAAGGCTCTATGCCAAGATACAATTCTGCTAGAATTTTATAAAGTGTTCTATTCTGTGATGGAAGAGAATTTAGTAAATACATTCAGGGATGTGCAGGGAGGACGTCAGGCTCCAGTTTCCTGGGTCTCTACTAACAATGGGGTAATGCATCACTCGAGCATTGGTCCTGTAGACCCATATCAGTGATAAATAGTGATGTCAAGCTTAATGCTAAGATCCTGGCCCCTTAGATAAGCAGGGTTATTAGAAAATTGTTATCTCCATGTCAACATGGCTTCTTTTCTGGTAGAGGAACCAATGGCCACCCTAGATGGAAAATTACCTTGTTTGAGTATCAAATGATCCCATGGCTTTGATACTACTGGACACCAATTAGGCCTTTGATCAGGTCACGTGGAATTATCTGTTGGCTGTACTAAAGTGGAATAAGTGGGCCTGGGCTTTATCACAGCCTTTCAGGCATTGTATAGGATTCTGGTAGCGAGATTGCAAATAACAGGGGGTGAGTTTGAGGCTTTCCAAATGACATGAGGGACAAGGCAGGGATGCCCATGCTCGCCCCTCTTGTTTGCTCTCTATTTTGACCCACTGGTAAGGAGACTGGAGGCCAATGTGTTAATTACCCTACTAGGATCTCACGCTATCAGTACAAAGAACAAGCATATGCAGATGACCATGTTAATCACACCTGACCCATTAGCAGCTATAAGGGAGGTGGAGAAAAAGGCCCTGAGGTTTGGTTGTGTATCCAGCTGCGACCTGAACAAAAGTAGGACTCAGATAGTAGTAAATTACTTGATCTATGTGGAGGGTAAGGGTAGGGTTGATCCTGCAGTGTACTTAGGGATAAACATTACGAATTAAACCAGTGTTGCAGAAAGCTAAGAGCAATCTTAGGCAAATGAACGACTTGCCCTTAAAAATAATTGGGCAGTGAAACGTAATTAGAGTGGTGTTTTTGCTCAAAATTCTCTATTTCTTTAGGTAATCCCCTTAAAATGTGAAAAAATGTTGGTTTAAGAGGATGGAGAAGATCTCTAGTAGCTTTATTTGGTCTTATGCAAGAGCTAGGAGGGTCCTTAAATGTTTGATGCTGCCCAGAGCAAGGGGTGGGTGGGCAGTACCAAACTTAAGGCATTATTATTGAGTGTCACGATGCACTATGTGGGGATTTTAATTATGGTAGGCAAATTAGCGACCAGGAGTCAGAGGAAGTGCCATCTATTTATGAGCTGTTAATGGGTGTGGAGGTCAATGCATGTTTTTTAAGGATGGTTGGACCCAATTACTTTAATCAAATGAAATTTAAGACAATCCAGGTGCATTTAAGATCTGGGCACAGGCTAAAAAGAAGTTGCAAATTGGGAGATATAGTTATTTTCCCACCTCTTTGGTGATCCCCGATGTTACCAGCTATCTTTCACGATGAATACTCTACCAGGTGGGAATCGTTTGGAGTTGAGAAGTTTATGAATCTTTTTCATTTAAATACTTGAAATCACTTGAGGAATTACAACGGGAATACAGCTTAGAGAAGAGGAATTTCTTAGAGTACCTCCAGTTTAGGGATTTTGCGTCATAAAGGCACAGGGGAAGTATTCTAACAGAGACGTCGTTTATATTGGAGCAGCCTGGTGGTGTGGAAGGTTGCAAGATAAGGCAGATTTACAGGGGATTACCTGAGTATATGCCAGATGTTCTGGAAAAACAATAAGAGAATTGGGATAGGAGGCTGAAGAAGAAGGGGGTAGCTTTTTAGAATCACTGGAGATGGGACATTTGTTACTGTTTTCAGCGGGCTGGCAGCCTTAGCATGACAAGATATTGTTTCACCTCTATTATACCCTGTCAAAATAGCTAGCTAGGGAAGAAGCTCTGGGGCAAGCTGTCCATTCTGTGGCAGCCAATAGGCAGATCTAGGGCATACGTTGTGTAACTGCACAAAGCTGGAATCACTTAAGCGAGAGATTACCCGATTATTAGGGGTTTATGCTTTTAGGTGTAGCTGGCAAATCAGTTGGCATAGAAAACAGTATGTTCCATTTGTTGTCATGGCTGTAGCACAAATTTGTAGTGACACGGCATTGCGTAAACCAGGCTCTCCCACTTATAATCAATGTCTGGTGAGATTTCTCTCAATAATTCATCTGAAGAGAAATATGTATCAGCGTAAGGAGTGGAAAGCAAAGAAGAGGGGAGTTTAAATCTGGGCCCCGGTTCTGGAGTGCCTGTGAAAAAAGGATCTCTAATCACTTGGATGGCTGTATAAATCGATAGACCGATATGTTGAGAAATATTTTCTGGAAATTGTTTTTTTGAAAGGAAGAGCAGTTTTCAAATGAGTTACAAAGCAGTGATTGGGGATAATGAGGAATTCATCCAGAGAGTAGTAACAGGATGATATTAACAATGGAGTATTTTTACTGTTGTTTGTACTTGATTAATGCTCCTTTTTTGAAAATGAAATAAAAAAATACATTAAAAGAATATTTATGGTTAACTTCCGCTCCTGCCGAAACAGAGCATAACTACCCTTCTACTGTTCCTGGTATACAACCATCTGCTGGTAAATATTAGTAATAGACACTATTGCAGGCCACCACTATCTTCAGTTCCGCTCGGCTGCATTCTTTATTACCAGAGTGAAAGTCTCTAAGAGCAGACATGCCCATAAGATCCTTCCTTCTATGGGCCACAAGAGATCGTGCTTAGCGACTGCTAACTATTAAGCGCTGGCCTCAAAAAATCTTGTTTCATCACTGTTTTCTACGGCACCGACTTTCATTCAGTGTGTGTTACACATAAGCAAACTTCAATTTAGTAAAAGTAAGATTTAGATTGTGCCAACCAACTCATAAAGGCCACATCAAGTGCATGATACCATTATATGTAATGTCTGTCATGTGTCATGTTTGAAAATATATTGTAAGCGACGCTGTAAAATCTAAAAGTACACTAAGCTTGACCATGGAGATATAAGTCAGCCGTATAAGATGTTAACCTTGCATTACATGTTTACATAAAGATCCATTTTAGTTGACACTGGCCACAAATGAACACTGATATTACTTGAGATATAATGTACAGTACCATATACAATATTTATCAAAATGTATTATTTCAACAGCAAACAGATATAAACATCAACGGAAACCCTCAGTAGCTAAAAGAACATTACAAATATAGGCTTCATGGAGTGTTATGTTTGATTTCTGACTAACCAATCACTAAGCACTACCATGGGCACCCTATCTTGGTGAAACGAACCAATAAAGTCCACATAAACAGAAACACATGTCCCTGATGGTCCATCACAAGAACAAAACAGCTAGCTGTGTATGTCAGGCAGCGAGTTTGCCTTCTCAAACAAATATAAATAGATGTTCATGAGCATCAAACTGCTCTGATGATTGCAAACATCTGACTCAGTTAATGCAGCGATTTGCATTCCAATTCTTTCTGTAAATGCAATTATTGGTGATGGATGAAAGGACAATGCAGTCACAGGGATAGCTTAAGAAGGCCAAACACTAAATAAATCCAGTTTCACTTACTGTCACTGCTCAAAGAGAAGACGGGTAGTATTAGACCTCTCAGCTTTTAGTGTGGTCTTCCCTCAGTTTTTCCTGCTTACCTCCTGTTGCTGAAATTTGTTTTTGTTTCCGTAGGATTCTGTGAACTCTACCACTGCTGATCAGGTATAAAGTGCTTGTGCTCATTCCCATAAACATGGCAAAATTGGCTTGTGCCCAATTGGCACATTTGATTTGCTTATGCGTCTGTAGTTAAGTGATACTACATTTATCCGAGGCATTCAAAGGGTCAGTCGTCTGACCTCCTCTTCTGAGCTGTAGGGATACAAGAAGCTCCAGAGGCCTCTCTGCCCTGATGGCCTGCTGCAACTGGACCTGCCTGGACCAGCAACTGGTCCTGCCGGAGCCCTGCAGTCCTCTGCTGAAGTGATTCAGTGAACCTTAAGATGTGCCTCACCTGGTCGTGGGCTATTAGTTGGCATCAGAGTGCAATCATGTTAAAGGAAAGGAGAAATCCTGAAGTTTGGGCTCTTCGCACCTGCGAAGGGGGCCTGCTCATGTCAAGATGTTGTCGGCTGTGATATTAGCAAATACAAAGCTCCTATAGGCCCTACTTTTCATGCTACTGTGATGACTGGAAAAGGTCATCACAGCAACGATAGCCCGCGGTGACTGCCAATGCAAAGCTCCACCAATGACCATCTGACACACCAGACATGATCTTTGTGCTACGGAAACAACTGTCAGCCTGCTGTTCGCTCTACAGTGACGATCATCCGTGACGTTTTCCCTTCTCCTCTCGGCCTTCTCCTGCACAAACTGGACTCTTCTCAGTAAACTTTGAGAAGGTAACTTTTTCAATGGCTCTAATCTGGACCCAGTATATGGCCTCTGCTCCATCGTGGTCAGCCTCAACTTGTGATTTTCCCCCGGTCGAACATGGTCAGATAACCACAATTTGCGCTTTGTGCCTGTAGGCACCAGACTTACCTACATCTTTGAACGTGAATATTTCCTGTTCTACTTATTAGATTTTGTGTTATTTTCATTTCACTTTATGTATTAAATATTACTCTATTTTTCTAAATTGGTGTTGAGTGTTTCCTGTGTTGTGTTTCCCTTTATGTATGCTTGGGTGCTACATAAATACTTAACAGAGTGCCTCTAATTTGAGCCTTACTGTGTCTGTGCGAATTTACTTGCTGGTAAAGCACAGGTTAATTTAGTAATGTATGTAGTTTACCCTGACAAGGATTGTGGTTGTTGCTTGGGAAGGGTCAACTTCCCCCTCAACCAATATCCCAGTTTCTTGCAGGTATATAAAACGTATTTCGACTCAAGATCCTCTTTAGCACTGAGCAGAGTAAAGCATGATTTGACAGACGTCACAGATCACATTTAAAGTGTCTTTGCCAGTATCTCTAAACCTGGTCCTTTGGATATCAGAAAGAGGCACAGGCTCTTCCACCATCAGTATGAGTATACTAGCAGATGCCACCACAGGAGAAGAATGTGTAATGTAATGTAAATATATTTTCTAAAGCATTCTGTTACCCAAGACGTGCTGATAGAAAAACAAGATAAGAGCCAGCCCTAACCTATAGAAAATAGAGCTAGATTTTCAGGCCCACTCTGAAAGGCAAGAGCTGGTTACAAAGGTGCAAATGTGCAGACAGGCAGCTGGTGCCAAAATGATGAATCCCTGACAGACATTGTGAAACCTCTGATTTTAGAACAATTAAATAGAGGTACCTCCAGGAAGTTGGCAGAAGATGATCTAAGCCTACCTGTTGGAACATACTAGGTGAATTTCTGTTGCATGTACAGAGGGTGATATTGACAGATTGATTTAAATGTGATATGCTTAGATATTGGCAGCCCACGCAGAGTATCCAACACTAGTGTAGCTAAGAGAGCTAAGGGACCTTTGGGGATTACAGAAATAATGGTAGATGAAAATTCAGGAGTGTACAGTCAAGGGAACAGTCTTTGCTGGCAGAGCTGGAAGATTGTTTTGCATAACCCTCACCTGGTGAAAGCACACCGTTGACAATTGTCACTTGACTATTCAATGAAAGGTCTACACACACATATAAGCCAACTTACAAACCTTAGGCGAGGGGAGAAGGGCAAAACTGTGGTGGTCAAAAGGTGGCAGGGAGAGTATCCAGAACATCCTCCTCCTCCACAGAGTGTTCATGACCAACGTGACCACCTCCATGATTGAGAATATTTCTCCACCTGTAGGAAGCTGGCTCTCTATATAGTGTACAAAATGATGTGCACTGTGCACAGAGTCCACACAACCCCACGTTGCTATCCAGAGTTAAAAAGCAGACCACCTAATGGTCTGCTTTGTGGTAGTGTGGGTGAGCAGTAAGGCTGATCCAGGAGATGTGCTACCTCGTGGCCAATTCACAAAATACTTTGCATTTTTATAAAATTTGTAAGACTAATATCATCAATATATGGTGAGTAATTATTTTCTTATGATTTTTAAACATTTTAAAAATGTTTGTGTGCGTAATTACACACCATAGAAATCAATGGAAAAAACTTGAAAAATACATATAAAATCAGGCAATGAGCTCACAAATGTCACCTTCTACTTTAAGATCGAGGTCATTGAAGTGTCCAGTGGGCCAGCTGAAGAACATAAGTGAATTTCGGTTTAAGCAGGAGCAGTGGCTGAATGTCTTGTAGCTGTCACACAAAGGAGAAGTCACCACTTGGAAACACACTGCAAAGTTGGACTTAAAGGGAAGTCAGGTGGGACTCCTTGGAGGGTGGAGGTGGCAATGAGGTAGAGACCCCTATAAAGCAGCTGGTTTGCCAATTCAGGGGCCAGGGAGGCCAGGAAGGCCAGGGAGGCAGGTGCAGCCCAGATAGGTCAGCCAGGATTTTAGTGTTTTGTAGTCCTTGATGTAAGGAGCAGGTCACTTGGAGGGTGGATTGCAGGTCAGCAGGGCCACTCTGAGGGTGGATCGCAGGTATCCTGAAGCCCCTCAAGTGGTGCTTTCTTCTGGTCTTTTGGGAGTCCGGTGTGAACTTTGCTTCTCTCTGACATTGGGGGTCTGGTACCCTGGGTAGTAGTACGCCACAGCCCTGGAGAGCTGCAGTGCCTCCAAACTTGGCACAGTGGTAGGTCTTGTCCTTAAGGTCTGTAATATGAAATTTAACTGGGCTGCTGGGTCCAGGTCATTAGACAGAGCTCATCACTTTACAGGAATTCATGGGTTCCTTGCCTGCAGGGTGCAATACAGTGATACTTTCACTCTTAGAAAGGTTCTTGGCAACTTTTAGAAGTCTGGACATGCTCCAGGGTTTTGTAGAGTACTTCACGTATCCAGGTGACACCTCAGCACCGATGATCAAGTTCTTGGATCAGCAGGCAGTGTTTGCTGCCTTTTTCTTTCTGCAGCAGGACTTCAGTTCTTATGACTTGGGTCTTCTTTGTCCTGGTCTTCTTTGTGTCCATCGAATCAGAGGTCTTGGTCTAGGGATGCCATCTAAGTACTGTATTTACAGGGTGTTAGGGGAGTACCTGGCAGAGTCCAATGGACCACCTGTCTGAGGGTGGCTATACTCACTAAGTGATCACTTCCTGTGGGAAAAGGGTCACATCCCTAACCCTAATTAGCTATTTTCCTACCATCCAACATGGAGAAAAATGGAGTGATCACCTCGCCTGCCACGCCTGAGGGGTAATGCAGGCTGGGGGTGGCCACTTCTCCTATCCTTGCTAGATTTTCCATAAGTTTTCCAGTCTTAAGTGGGGGCAAAACCACTGGCCAGCCATCTATTGCTAGCAGGAAGGACGGAGGTCAGATTTCAAAGGTGGCAAAGCTTTTGAAGCTGACCACTGGTGCAGTGTGCCTTCCTGGGGGAGAAGGTATAACACCTCCACCCTGGAAAGGCTTTCTGTTCTGGTTCCAGAGAGCGAAAGGCTCCCACCCCAGGAGTCCCAAATCATATCTGGAGGTGGCTGGCTGGTTAGGACCAGTAAGCAACCATGCCAGGGATGTTAGGTTTTGAAGGGGGCACCTCTGAGGTGCCCTCTGGGTACATTTTATAATAGATCCATCACTGACATCAGTGGGGGGTTAATATTCTAGGTTCTTTGATACCAAACAACCCAGGGTTCAGAGAGGCCATTGTATAGCTGGGGAACTCATAATAGCCAGTGTCCAGCACATGCATTTGCTATGGCTTCTCTTTACACTTACAATGACTAGAATTAGCAATTACAAAGTAGGTGCATTTTTGCTCATGCACAAATATGCCCTCACAGACATTAGAGTTCACCTTGCCTTAAGGCTCCAAGGTCTGCCAGAAGGGTGATTTTATGTCATGCAGTGTTAGTGGGCATGGCACTTTTGGTGAGTGCCATGTCAAGTTTGCAACTTTGGATACACCTTGTCATGCACTTGCAATGGCAGTCTGCATCAGCCTGGTGTGGGGCCTCTCAGAGTGGCACAATTGGTGCTGCAGCTTTGTGGGGCTCTCTTCAGTACCATGCCCTAGGTACCAGGGGTACCATTTACTAGGGTCTTGCAAAGGTGGTCGAAGTGGCAAACATAGAACAGTTTTGGTGGAAAGAGATCGGGCTCTCGGGACCTGTTTAGGAGGGGCCCAGGGCACTTACATTTTGAAACCACATCATTTTCCAGGCAAAAAGTGGGGGGCTACTATGTCAAAAATAGGCCTTATCTCACATGATCCCCTGAGGATATGCAGAAACAAACAGGGAGGAGTGCAGTCCCAATCCCAACCCCAAAGACTATGGGGGTCATTCCGACCCCGGCGGTCAAGGACTGCCAGGGCCGGGGTCGGCGGGAGCACCGCCAACAGGCTGGCGGTGCCCCGCAGGGCATTCTGACCGCGGCGGTTTGGCCGCGGTCAGAACAGGAAAACCGGCGGTGTCCCGCCGGTTTTCCGCTGCCCTGGGAATCCCCCATGGCGGCGCAGCTTGCTGCGCCGCCATGGGGGATTCCGACCCCCTCACCGCCATCCTGTTCCTGGCGGTTCCGACCTCCAGGAACAGGATGGCGGTGAGGGGTGTCGTGGGGCCCCTGGGGGCCCCGGCAGTGCCCATGCCAATGGCATGGGCACTGCAGGGGCCCCCGTAAGAGGGCCCCACTTTGAATTTCAGTGTCTGCTTTGCAGACACTGAAATTCGCGACGGGTGCCACTGCACCCGTCGCACACCTTCCACTCCGCCGGCTCCATTCGGAGCCGGCTTCCTCGTGGAAGGGTGTTTCCCACTGGGCTGGCGGGCGGGCTTTTGGCGGTTGCCTGCCAGCCCAGTGGGAAACCCAGAATGACCGCCGCGGTCTTCTGACCGCGGGACGGTCTTCTGGCGGTCCCAGCCAGGCCGGCGGCTACCGCCGCCGGCGGGGGTCAGAATGACCCCCAATATGTGCTTAAGCATGAGAGTTGTTCCCAAGAGATAAGGCTATGTACATTACCTCACTGCAGCACAGAGCCAAGGACACCACAGATTATGGACCCTGCCAGTCGATGTTGATCATTCTAAGAGGATTGAAAAACATCCACAGAATGAGCTGGACTTCTTTTCTCAAGGGCAGGGGAAGACTCCATATTTCCAAGATGTGCTGAATCATTACTCCCTGTCATGGGAAAATCATCTTTGCCTCCTTCCCCCACTCCATCATCACATTCCCCAGGGTGATGCCATCATGCTGTGCCACAACAAGCAAACCTAAACTGCCTTTAGAATCTGTGTAGTCTGCTGCTGCATTGGCACTGACTGCACAAGAGTATTGTGAGGTGTTTAGGACAGAAATGCTTGGCTCACTTCTCTCAGTCCACAAACATGTATGTAGTTTACAAAGTTCTATTAGCCCATCCGGTGACTGTAAAAACCAAACACAGTTGCCTTTACACAATACTTATACATTTTGAACGTGCATTGAAAATGGAAAAAAAAGAAAGAGTGGGCATAGATCATTGGAAGCTCAAGAAAACGGGACTCTTGTCCAGATCCTACAGGTCTTATTAAAATGTAAACTACTTTTGAAAGTGGAACAATGTGAATATGGACAAATCAATAACAAGAAACAGGCAGGAGCTGCTCGCGGGAAGGTGAAGGGGTGGGGCAGCACGCGGGGGAGGGATGGGGGAATTAAAATAAAATAAAAAGTAAAATAAAAAAACGTACCCCAACGTGGTGCACTGCTCCGCTTCTGCTTCTCCTCGCTGCAGGCACAGGCTCCCATCCTGTCCTGCAGCTAATCCTGATGCTGCTCATACCAGAGTCAGGATTGGCTGGGAGCGCCCAGCCAGGGTGCTCCCAGGCAGACTGGGTGCCTGTGCAGGCTCTCTCCAGCCCAGCAACTGTGTTTCTGGGCTGTAGAGAGCATACAGCACATGTGTTTTTGGCTGCCCCAAGATGGCTGGCCAAACACACATGTGCTTTGAGGGAGAGTGCTGTGCACCCCCCCTCAGTGCGTGTCACCCCAGTGGACCCGCCCCTTTTACCAAACAACGATAATAAACCCGGTTTATTATCGTTGTTTGGTGAACGTTTTGCAGCCGTCGCTGCTGGCGGGGGATGACGCTCCTCTGCCCCCAAGGAGGAGCCGCCCCTGGGGACAAGAATTTGTTTCAGTGCAAATACATTCACCATTTCATAGGCATTGCAAAGTTTGTCAATGGAGAAAATTATTTGAAAAGCCACACCCCTTTGAGAAAGGGAAAAGGGCCCTCACTAGGCATCATAACATCAAAATGGTTTCTTTCAAGCGCCGGCCCTGATACTAGAAGGCTACTTTCTTTCACTTTAAGAAGTAAAAGCAAATGCAGGCCGGATCTCTGTAACACATGCTCTGATTTCATATTGCAAAAGTTGCAAGTATGCGTAAAATGCACTAAAACAGAAAACTCACAATGACAGTTTAGTATACATTTTATTTCCAAGAAGAGCAGGACTGTTCCTTTTAGACTGGACTTTCACAATCTCTGCAAAAAAGTATCTTAATATAAGTGGAGCCTTACACGACCTAATTGAGTTCTGAAACTGATGCACTGTTGCACGCTCAGACAACTGCTTAGTTGTTGAAATTGTTTCTACATTTTCTGCCATTTCAAAATCATCTTGCACATTTGGGATTTCCCAATTGAAAAAACACCTGCATATATGAACCTAGCCATTGCGCTTTTGTAATGCAAAATATATCATTGTCATTATGTGAAAAATGAATGAAATTGCAAGTTGAAATACATATACGTATGTGGACAAAGACACATGCTTTTTCGACTTATTTATTCATGTTATAATCAATAATGTTTAATACAAATATTCTGGCTGTATCACATATGGTGCAAGGTCAGGTGTGGATGGCATAATGAACAATGATGAAATATGATGCATTGTTGGAAAGAGAGTTATTCCCAAAGGTTTTGTGTTTCTCCTCCCATTTTTGTTACCCTCTTTATGTTGGGTTGAGGACTCTGGGCACCTTATCATTGCTAACCAGTGGTAAATTGCATGTGCTCTCTACTATAAAACTTGGAATGATTGGTTTACACCTGTTTGGCATATTTTATATACCTGTAAGTTCCTTGTTAAGTGGTATACCCTATAGCCAGGACATGTAAATTAAATGCTACTAATGGGCCTGCAGAGCTGACTGCACCACCCACAGAAGTAGTCTTTCAAACCTGTCTCAGGCCTGCCACTGCAGGGCCTGCCTGCACAGTTTACTACCACATTGACTTGCCATTTCAAACTATATGCCACGGCCTAAGCTCTCCTTTTACTACACCTAAGTCACCCGTAAGGTAGGACGTATGTAGCCCTATGGGCAGGGTGCTGTATATGTAAAATGTAGGACATTTACATACATTAAAATGTAGGACATGTACTCCTATCTTTTGCATGCCCTAGTAGTGACAAACAGCCTATTTTGTTTTTCACTACTGTGACAGCTGCTCCTATCAAAGGTTAGCACTGGGAATTCCCTTAAATATTTTTAAGTTGTAATTTCTGATCTGAAAGGAGTAGCGCTGCCATGTTTGGTATGTTTGGAATGGTAGTGAAAAAGACTGCTTACTTGTGTAGATAGATTTTGCAATACTATTTTCGAAATGCCACTTTTAGAAAGTGGGCATTTCTCTGTGCTCATAACTCTTTATGCTTTGCAACCTGGCTCCAATCTATGTATCTGGAAGAGTGGCAGCTACACTTTGTGCATTCTTTCCAGACAGCCACAACACAGAAGGGGCTAGGTCTGACAGGAAAGCCATCTGCATCCATCTGCATATTTCTTGGGCTGGGAAAGGGAGAGGTAGTTCACACCTTAAATGTCAATGGGTTGTTTCATGCATTCACACAAAGAGCTGATTCACACTCTACTGATATCTGGAGCCAGGGCTGGGTTAAAAGAGCTTAATCTAAAGTTTCTTTTGATGTTTCCCATTATATCAAAGATATTTTTTGATATAAGTACAGGGGCTTTGACCCCATGTTTTAGAGAGCACTTTTGGAACTGGGATTAAACATCTGTCAGAAGGACTGCTGTGCTGGACAAAGGACTCATTTGGACTGCTCTTCTGCTGTTGTCCTGCTGCCTGCTATTTGTGGGTGGCCTAAAGGACTCACTGGATTGCTTCTCTGCATGTTGCCCTGCTGCCAGCTGCTCCCTGACTCTGTTCTGCAAGGGTGCTGTTGTGCTACAAGGAGAGATCGTCTCACGACTGCTGGTCTGGCAGTGCTGGTCCGCCTGCCTACTCCTGCCTGTCTTGTGGTCCCCACGGTGTTCTCCCATCGGTCAGCATGACTGCTTCCCCCACCCCTGTTCAATTGGAAGCCCTGGGCCCTTGGGGGTGCCATTTCTACAATTGGCATCTGCCCTGGGCTTTTCCCCATTTGTTTTTTTCTTCTACTCCACACCTTTCACTGGGGAAAGTTCACATGGCATTGCGGGGCTGCCCATGAGGCCAGGCATACATGTCAGCACCGATGAGAGGCTCTGGGATAATACCCTGTGCTGGGGAAAAGTACTGAAGGTCAGGCTCTGTTGTCCCAATCAGCGCATGGTGACTGTGCTTCATTCTTGCTTATAGCTGACGCCTCATTTGGCTGGGGATCAGCGCTTCACCAACTGTAAACAGCTCAACCTGCCTGCCTGGTGCACCTGCAGTTTTGGTGGGGAACTTGCACATGGGATTGGCGCACATGCCTTCTTCCCACTTGCGCCACACTGGCTGTGGGCTCAGAGTCTGTGGGCCACTCTCCTGGAGAAGACACATTGCCTAAGCAACAGGAAGGCCCCGATGACGACAGCACTACCGCAGAACAAGGAGCCAAACGGGGTGTGACGGGCTCACTGTCTGACAAGAGGAGGCTGGTCCCGAAAGTACACACAGGCTCACCTCACTGAGAAGCTCAATGTAATCGTTCCCAAGGAGAGTGCCCACAGAATTCCTGCCAAAGAGGTGGTGCCGCAGGTCTGCACGAATGGCTCAGTTTGCCTGCACGGGCACAGGAGCCGTCCTCCACAAACCCCTGCATAGCTCTGGAACTACCGGTCAGGGGACTCCTGACCCACCGCAGTGGGGGGTCCAGAAGGGCATTCAGGTATGCCTGCCCCAGTGAAGCTGCACATTTGGACAGCCTGTAGCAGTATTACATTTTGCTGAATAGGAGGGAAGGTGTTTTTCTTACACTCTGCGAAGGGTGATACATTACTACTATATCACACATAGTAGGCATGCGGGGTCCTGCATCCTACTGTTTGTGCCAGAAGGCTGGTTTTGCACCGGGGCTCTTGGGAGAGCCCCACACTAAGTGTGATAAGAGTGCGGGGATCCAGTGTTCCATGTTGGGTAATGCATTTAATGTACTGCCTTCAAAATGACTACATTGTTGGGGAAAGTTCCTAGGGGCCTCAAGCAGCTAGATGGGATATTTATGCCAGATTTATGTATATGTATGATTCATGTGGTGCAGAACATGAATTATACATCTTTTATTGCTCTAATGATGTGAACAACCAGTATTACTGGCATTAGCAGACTGAGTGCCATAATCAGTAGTGGCATAAAATACACAATATTTGTAATTATGCAGTTTGGGTCTTGTGCTAGATATATAATATAAAATCATATTTTGATAAAACCCTGTGTAGTGTCTATTTTTGTGGTGCATTTATTGTGTTACTGGTGTGAGTGTGCTGCACAAGCGATTTACACATTGCCTGACTGCTCTTTGCCATGCTACCAAAGGGTCAGCACAGGTTATCTTTGGTGTGTATCTTACTTGCCCTTTCTAGAGTGGTGGGTTCTGCCTGGCTTAGGTGCACCAGTAACCCCATTTCTAACCTGCATATTGACAATAATATATACAATTAGGGAAAATCAATAAGGGGAATTGGATGGCATTGATAATTACTCTCACATGGAAAACGTTAGCTGAATATAATATTGTTACGAGATTCACCCAATTGCCAAATATATTTATTTAAGATCACATTTAAATGGTTTTATTTGAAAACAATATTTATTGTATTGCAGATATGTAAACAATTGCATAATATAGTTCAGTGAGATTTTACATTAATCCAAGTATTAAATAATACTAAGTACTGAGCAGTGAAACACCTAAACATGAGGTAGTTTGTATATACCAAATGACCTTGTTTCAGTAGTGCCTTTCTCAACCCCCCACTCGCATATCACCTTACTCAAGCGTAATTGTATTTACCTAATTAAAAACGCTTGGTGAATCAGATTTCACTTGTCAATGTCAGTGTTATAGTTCTCAGATCACAATGAATACTATTAGCTATAATTCTTTAGAGTTTTCATTT
The DNA here is from genome assembly GCF_031143425.1 of Pleurodeles waltl. Taxonomy (NCBI): domain Eukaryota; kingdom Metazoa; phylum Chordata; class Amphibia; order Caudata; family Salamandridae; genus Pleurodeles; species Pleurodeles waltl. Next base: position 744,162,522 of record NC_090446.1, on the reverse strand, counting down.
AGCTAACAAAGCTGAAACAGGTCTTTCTTGATCACTCAAAGCAGATGGTTTATCGGAGTATAAATTACATTTGGGGTAAATCAATTGTATTACATGAGCAAAATAGGAACAAACACCCATCTCGTTATTATTTTCTTTTTCAGTCACAGTTGTCAGTATTTGTACAAATGTTCTCACATTGCAAATGTGGGACTGACCCTACCTAAGCTCAATCCAGTTTAGGACCTCTTTAGGAGTGTCTTGTATTTGGCCCCTCTAAAGTCTGGACTTCCGAAATTAACGGGAGACCTGGTACCTCTACGTCCGGGCCGGAATGGGACAGGAAAAAGTAATATTCACCAAATTAAATATGGCTCCCATTAGCGAATCAGATAGCTAAAATGTGGTTTGAATTGCAAATCAGTACAGTTATTCATTTGTATATACAAGTTGTTTGCATGGTAGGGGAGACTGCATGCATTTGTGATTGATGCAGGCAATGTTTGTGGTAATATCAGAGTAATCAACAGTAAACATCGGCCCACCAGATAACAAAACAAGCCCACTAACAGCCACAAAAAGCCTATACACAGACCCTGGCTAGACAGTACATTTACTCTACCATGCATTTCTCTGGTGCGTTGGAACCCCTGGAGGCTATTATATTTTAGAAGCCAAGTCGGTAAAAAACACAGATGGCATAGAAAGGGCGAAATGAAGAATCCGCTATGAAGTATTAGAAGACATCCCAAGAAAACAAACATAGGCATGTGTAAGAGAATTAGCGGAACATACCTTCTTAGAAAGAAAATACAAAAGAGCAATAGTGATTTTTAAGTACCACTGTGATGGAGAAGAAGGGAAGAAAAAGAGAGAATAGACTAAGGAAGAGGAGGGCACGAACAACAGACAAGGGAGGGAGGGACTACCATGTGGTCGAAATAAAACGTGCGGTTCAACGAATACCCCAATTTAGACTAGGGTTGTGGGGAGTTGGTCCTTAGCTAGGGATGGATTTCGTATAAAATTATCAAGCAAGATCCTCATTTTTTGTAACAACTCAAGAGGTCCCGGTATGTATCTCTGAACTCTATTGTTTCTTAAACTGTTGCTACTTCACAGCCCTCGTGTTCCTCTAAACCGATGGTCTTTATGAGTGGCAACTTTATAAAAAGGTGAGTAGGATGGAATCCGAGTGTACCCTTGTAGAATGATTATAATAATCAAGTAGGGTTCATCTGACGAGGGACTATTGAAAATCATCCATAGCACACATCTGGCATTGACTTCTAAGTCATCTTCTGTTCGCAAGATGGAACACTTAAACTTTAGGTCGGAAATCTGCAGTCAGTGAAGTTATCAAGGCCAAATAGTTTGAATCAATTGTGTCCAGCAAATATTTAATTACCCTGAAGGCTCCTCGCAGTGGAGCATTGGTGTCAGAGACCCCCTACGTATCTGTTGATATGTTTTGAAGGTGTGGGAGGCACGAAGATTTTGGCAGGCTGCAGTGTGGAAATAGCAAATCGTGCACTTTGTTGTTGCTCGCACTGAATACAGATTACGCACACCAACTAGCCTGTTTTATTTCCAAGGTAGGTGGTCCACGTAAAATTTTCATTAGTCGGGGAAACATTTCACAAAACACATGTATTTTGTGTTGCGAATAATTCACAAAATGCTATTCCTTTATGTATGTTTTTTTCGCTCACGCACAACTAAAGCTCAAATTTTACACATGAACAGCAAAGCAAAAGCCTGCGTTTTTTACGTGATGTATGCTGTTGTTAACTTTCAGTCAAGGTGCCGGCGAAGCACATTTTGTGAAATACATTTAATTGTGCCCTCCCCTAGAGATGACATCAAAGCCATCAACGCGTGCTTGTTTTTGTGCCGCCTGCCTGCACGCAACACTGAACCCGCAGCTGAAAGCATAGCAAACCGCTGGATGTTACAATTAAGAAAGACTACACCTTTACATATAACATCTGTTATTTTCCAATAAAAAAAGAACAAAAAACTAACGAAACAAGAAATCCCTCAAGCATTCATAAATATACATTAGCTATATAAAAGTGCCATGCTTGCAAGAAGGCTTGTTTTTTCCTGCTTCTTCCAGTTTCCTTAGGCTCTGAAGCACTCTAACCTGCTTTGTTAAGATACTAGTCACACTTTTTAGACTATACAGCTGAAAAAAACACTGAAACAGTAAATAACCAGTGAAGCAATATGACATGCAGCAGAAGAACATCGACCGTACTATGCACGGGTGACATAATCACACAGGATTTTGAAGGCCAGTCTGCCCACGCCTTCCTGAAAGCTGAAAAAGATCGCGACCTCTTCCCACTGCTCATTAATTATGATTTAGCATTCAGAGCCATATTTCTACCACAGCAGAAAAAAGTAAATTGGATTCGAGCTGCCTCAAGAGTCTGCCACCACACTTCTTTGAAGATGTGCTCTGTGCACTTCGTCAAAGCAAATCAGGTACCACCTCAGAAGGTTGGGTTTTGAAAGGGGTTCTAGTGCACTTTCTGTCTCTGCAGCACTGGGTTATGTCACCATCACCGAAGCGCCACAGGCCTGAGACTGTAACCAGTTTAATTAAGACAGTAGGAGAGGGCATGGTTTTGTTTTCCTATTTCAAACTGAATAATGTCATTAGTAGGGGTGGTTCAATGGGACAAGCAAAGGGCTGGCTGCTGCTTTACTTATATCTGACTGATTATATTAAAAAAGACAGCAGCTGCTGCATTTGCAAATAAGGCACTGACGGTGATTGAGAAGGCGATTAGACACCAGTGCAGATGGGAAAAGGACAGTGCAGTGCGGTTAGCGTTCCTTAATATTTTTATCAATTTTAACAACATTCGATCAGACATTTATCCATTTATATATTAGTTAAATGTATTGCTTTTGTTTTTTTATTGTGTTAAATGATAGTTGCAATCTTTATAATAAGTCTCTGGGCTTGGGAAACACATATATCTTTATCTTTAGGACGGGCGTTAGCCAAGATCTTTTGATCTAACTAAAACTGTATGTATAATGTGACATATTTATGATCATCGTGTGCCTCCGGAGAGTCACTTTTTTTGCCACTGTAGTGGCGCAGACTACAAACTCATAGCTATGAGGCCACGCAAAGCCACATTGCTTGGCTTGGAATGTTCTCATTGATATGGAGTAAAGCAAGGCAGTGCAAGTCACTGCCTTGCCTTACTCTCCGCCAGGGAGGCGTTCCATGGGCTGTGTTGCAGTGGGTTTTCCCCACAGAACACCCAAGGACTTTGACACTGCCCCAGACTTACAAAATTCCATAAACAAGGGGAAGCGCCAAAACCTTACGGCTCCCGAGGTGAGGTGTAACGAGGAGAAATATTTTTATTTCACCTCGTTTTTTCCTCTTTCCATGTGTGCTGCATTCTGCACCACACATAGAAAGAGGAAAACACTTCTATGGATTGTTTCTGTGCAGGAATTTGCCCCTTCCAGCACAAAAACAATCCTGCCGACAGCACAGTAACTTTGCACCATGATGCAAGGGTGCCTACCTTGGAGATAGGCTGCTGAAATGGCACCCGACCAGGGGGAAAGAACAGAAATGCACCAAATTGCATAAATACAGTGCATTCCTGCCATTTCATTTTGCTATAGGGCAGCACAGCAAGATGATATGCTGCGCTGCCCTATGCCAAATCTACATACATTTTGCCCAATATACATGCTAAAAGGGGCTTTCAGCCACCACTCTTCATCTGTTGGTCTGTTGTTGTGTCATTCACATTTTGCTTCCTCCCACTACAGCATACAGCCTAGGGCAATGGGTCAGCCTACTTCAGACTCTGGTTAAAATCATTTGACTGGCTGCATTTTGCTCTCTCAAAATTATCAAATCTACTAAGTAGTTCGGTTCAGTGCCAGTGTTTTTATTTTTACTTTATAATTACTTTAGTCTTTAGAGCCAGAGGTGAAATCAGGATACCTTAAACCAGATGTGAGCACAGTCCACAATCCAAACAGTTTCTGTCCCTGCCAGTGCTGTTGTAATTTTTTTTGGAGCGTCCTCTGTTTATTAGGCTGCTGATATTTCACAGCGTCCATTTGAAACACTTTGTGTATTAAGTTATCTTCTTTTTGCTATTCTTGAATTTCTAAGTAGCCAATTCTTCTGAACACCTTTACTATGGACCCAATTTCACCAATGGTTCTTTAACAAACTTTACCAAGGAAGAAAACCAGCGTTTATGGTGCTTGATGTGCAGCATTTGTATTTTTTTCTTTCTTTCTTTTTTTCTTTCTTTCTTTCTTTCTTACTTTCTTTCTTCTTTTGAGAGGCAAGAAGCTGTCAGCCAATAGCAGACGACAGACAGACTGGCTTTTTTTCGGACTATGCTAGTCAAGACCTCTTGATTTTACTGAATTTATGGGTATAACATAGTTACATATAGGGATTTTCAGCCACGCTCCACCCATTTGATTGTGGTTGTGCCATTCACATTTTTCTACAAACCACACGAGCATGCATCAAAGGGCAATGCATTAGTCCACTTCATCAACTGACTGACTTCACTGTGAGTTATGGCATGCTGGCCTTTCACAAGGAGCACATCCACACACAAAGTCTGCCCTTTCAGTGCCAAGATTTGCAAAACCCGTGTCAAAACAAGAACTGTCAAAAGGCTGGTGAACAATGCCATATCTATTGACTTTGCCTATACTTCTTGTCTGATTTCTAAAACTATCTAGGCACAGTGAAGGATCTCCAGCTTTTATTTTAAATAAATTAGAACTTTGAAGTGGCCTAAAGGTGTCATAGGATTATAAACAAAACAAACACTATTGAAAGATACATGAGTACAGACTATTTTCTTAAGAAATTGGGTTTCATCACACTGATCAGTGTGAGGCTAATCACAGGACCTTAAACATTGAATGTGTTAATAAATAGTTCAGTGGCATACATTTTTGCCTTCAGATTGGCCAAGGGATAACTCTCAGCATGTAAGCCACATTCATTTCTAAAAAAAAGACTGTTTTGACTTTGGAGAAAAGTGCTAAAAAGTAAAAAATGCTGCAATAGTATGGAAACGCTGTTGTCACCTTTTTCCACAAAGTGGCTCAAGCCATGAAGGCAGGAGTCGCTTCAGGGAAAATAACTCACACATATTGGGTCTGGAGCATGGGGGGGGGCCCTCCAGAGTGTCGCTAAAAGTGATGCTCTGGTGGAGCAAGGACCTTGTAAATGAGGCCCACAGAATCAAAAGATGGAGTTTCCTTTGAAGAAGTAAAGTGGTAATGACCCTGAATCACAGGGACGTTTTCCCTACGTAGGATGATTATTGTGAATTTTCTATGATATCAACCACCATTTAGGACATGGTGGTCCTTGGTAGGGAAAATGAGTGATGATTATGCCACCCTCAGTAGGGTGATGTCATCACAACTGTCATCTAGAGGCACAGAGGTGGGCACTCTTGCAGGTCAAGGGTAGACTAGGTAAAAATGTAAATTACGTGTTGTAATTTAAATAAATTCATGAATTTCATCCTACACTTGTTATCATAATTTCCCAGCATCATTCATTATTCCTCTTTGCATAATTACACATAACTTGCTATAAATATTTACTGAAAACATGCCATTCATAGTATACGTTTATTGCAAAAGCACGAGAATAAAACATCAAGATGGCTGCTTTTGTTAAATCCATCCTCGAGCCAAAAAGTGATCAAGGAAGCATTTTGCTATAAAATATGATACAAAATGACGGATTCGGATTTTGTGTAAATTTGCTTCACTTTGTCAAAATGTTGCGTATTGGTAGTTTAAAACTGCACACACAGACACTGCACTGGCAGGTCTGAGACATGTTTGCAGGGCTACTCATGTGGGTGGCACAATCAGTGCTGCAGGCCCACTAGTAGCATTTGATTTACAATCCATGGACACTTCTAGTGCACTTTACTAGGGACATACTAGTAAATCATATATGCCAGTCATGGAAAAGCCAATTAAACATATAATATACACACGGAGTACTTGCACTTTAGCACTGGTCAGCAGTGGTAAAGTGCCCTAAGTACCAAAAACCAGCAAAAACAAAGTCCAGCACACAGTCAACACATGGGAAGCAGAGGCACAAAAAGACAGGGGACACTTTTTCAAAGATGCTAGGTCTAACAGAGAATGAGCTACCTTCATTGCAGAGCAATGAAACTTGTTTCAGATCATAGGTCTTTAATTACTATTGTGGAAATTGAAAAACTGTGAATGATAATAGCCTCCAGCTACATGAAAAAAGAACATGAACTAACATCAAATGGCAAAGCCAAGCCTATGTGACATTATTGACCACAATGTTGACACAAAGAAAAGCTCAGAGAAAAATCAAAAACACAACCTAACATTTATTCTGTTATCAATGCAATGGCAATCTATTAACTGAAAATGTGATCCATTGTGCTACCACATATCTAGAATTAGGTCTGTGAGATATCTTAATTATACTGGAGTAATCATAGTAGTTTCAGTAATTACGCATTACTCTTGTGATATGGAGTAATCAAAATTAGTCAGTTTCGTCAGCTTTAGTAATTAAGAGTAATTTGGGGCAAAAAACGTACTGCAGGAGCACAGGAACAACAAACTAAGGGCCAGATTTACAAGGCTCTATCGCCACCGGAGCATCACTTTTTGCGATGCTCCAGTGACGCTAACCACTTCTCCATATTTACAAGGAGATGCAATGGCATTTTTTGTGGCTTTATGCCTCCTTGTAAATATGGCCCCCTCCGACGCAGTTTTCTGCATCAGAGAGATGTGCAATGGGTGTTGCTGTGGGCATTCCATTGCAACACCCATCGCTTTTAATGCTGCCCAAGATTAATGAGAAATCGCAAATCTGTGGCAGTGACAAAAACTAACACCACCCCAAGGGTGACATTAAAAATGCAAAATGAGGAGGATTACTTCTATTCCTCCTAGTTTTTGTGCTTTTTTTTCATGTGTGCAGCATTGTGCAGCACACATAGAAGCAACGTGCCATGGATGGTTGTTTATGTGCAGGAAGGTTTCCCCGCATTTCCCCCTACGGTCACGTTAATTAAGCTGCCTGTGCCAATACAGGCATCCTTGCACTATAGTTTGTTCATGTGCAGGTTTCCCTTCCTCACATAAACAATCATTCAAAAATGATGCTTTTGTACTTCTATGTGTGCCGCATTTTGCAGCACACATAAAAGTGCCAAATCGTCATTGTAAATTGTCTATGTGCAGGAAAGGACACCTGCACATAAACAATCATTCCCCTCAACGCAGAGACCCTTGCACTATAGTGCAAAGATGCTTGCATTGGTGCAGACAGCTTAATTTAGCACGACTGCAGGGGGAAATGCGGGGCTGCGGTGTATTCTTGTAAATACAGCACATACTTCCAGATTTGTGTCCAACAGTGCTAAGAAGGAGGACCTGGGATGCCTTACGGCAGGAGATCAACCATTTGTTCTAGGTTTTAAGTAAAGTATTAGGTGAATTTTTCAGTAGAACTTTGTACAACTTAGTGTCTTGATGACCTTGAGAGAATAATAGATCTAACTTTTTTATAACCCTCGGATGATGGCAACCTCCCCCCTTCCTGCCACCTGAGCTCTTGCCAGGTGGCCCCATGGTTCTTACTCTTCTCCAAAAGACTTTGTTTTCTAAAATATACAGGCCCTCATTTACTAGACAGTGATGTGATGCTGCGCCAAATTTGGCAACGCTGCACTGCATCACTTCAGAATCACAGGGATGTGCTGTAGTAAAGACAATATGGTGTGCCCCTGTGTTTTCCCTATTGCTGATGCTAAATTTAGCTTTCTAATGCTAATTTAGGCCCCCTTGCACCGTAGTGCAAGGGTGCCTGTGTTGCAGGGAATGATTGTTTATGCAGGAAGGGAATAACAGTGTTTTGCTGTTTCTATGTGTGCTGCAGAATGCAGCACACATAGAAAAAGCAAAAACAAGGAGAAATAAAACTATTTCTCCTCATCTGCCATGGCAACATCATCCCTGGGGTGGTGTTAGCTTTAGGTGCAGCCTCGGGTTTACGATTTATCATAAATCTCTGACAGCATCACCATGCAATGGGTGTTGCAGTGGGCCACCCACAGCAACATTCATTGCACGCCCCTTTCAGGCTAAGTGTTGCATGTAAGGGGGCCGTATTTACAAGCTGGCCTTAAGCCACAAAAAATGGCTCAACACCACCTTGTAAATATGGCGCAGGGGCATTGAGCCATTGGCGTGTCGCTAAAAGTGATGCTCTGGTGGCACAAGGGCCTTGTAAATGAGGCCCACAGAATCAAAAGATGGAGTTTCCTTTTAAGAAGTAAAGTGGTAATGACTCTGAATCACAAGGAAGCTTTCCCTGCATAGGATGATTATTGTGAATTTTCTATGATATCAACCACCATTTATGACATGACGGTTGTTAGACTTTACGTCCTTGGTGTGGTCTCCCTTAACTTTTTGCCTCTGCTTCCCAGGCTGTTGATGTGTACTGGGCTCTGTTTTTGCTGTTTTTGTTACTCTGGGCACTTTACGACTACTAACCAGTGCTAAAGTGCAAGTGTTCCTTTACAAAATGTGTATATAATCGGCTTATCCATGATTGACGTATTTGATTTACTAGTAAGTCACTAGTACAGTGGACTAGAGGTGCTGAGGGCCTGTAAATAAAATGCTACTAGTGGGCCTGCAGCACTGGTTGTGCCACCCACATAAGTAGCTCTGTAATCATGTCTCAGATCTGCCACTGCAGTGTCTGGGTGTGCAGTTTTACCTGTAAATTGGACTTGGCAAGTGTACCCACTTGTCAGGGCTAAACTTTCCCTTTTCTTACATGTAAGACACCCCTAAGGTTGGTCCTAGGTAGCCCCAAGGGCAGGTTGCAGTGTATGGTTAAGGTAGGACATATAGTAATGTGTTGTATATGTCCTGGCAGTGAAATATTGCTAAATTCGTTTTTCACTGTTGCAAGACCTGTTCCTCTCATAGGTTAACCTGGGGGGGTTTACCTTTACATATGATTAAAGTGTGGATTCCCTTTGGGAGCAGATAGACACATGGAGTTTGGAGTCTCTGAGCGCACAATTTAAAAATACATCTTTTAGTAAAATTGATTTTAAGATTGTGTGTTTGAAAATGCCACTTTTAGAAAGTGAGCATTTTCTTGCCTAAACCATTTCTGTGACTCTGCCTTTTTGTGGATTCCCTGTCTGGGTCAGTTTGACAGTTGGGCTGGTTGCACCTCACACTAGACAGTGACACAAAGGGAGCTGGGGTGTAGCCTGCATAACCTAATGAGCCATCTGTGCTAGGAGGGAGGGGAGGAGTGGTCACTGACACCTGAAAGGGCTGTGCCTGCCCTCACACAATGCAGTCTCCAACCACCTGGTGAGTGTCTGAGGCTTGGCCTGGGCAAGGCAGGATTTCACAATCAAGAGAGACTTTACTTTGAAGTGGGCCTACTTCAAAGGAGAAAATGGGTGTAAGAAGGGCACCCAAACCACTGGCTTTAGAACACTTCTAGAAATCAAGAGGAACCTCTGCCTGGAGAAGAGCTGAGGAAGAAGAGCTGCCCTTCCTGTGACTGTGCTTTGTGGAGCTATCCTGCAGTTGCTGCTTCTGCCACAGTAAGAGGGCAAAGACTGGACTTTTTGTGCCTCCCATCTTCTCGCTTGATTTAGAGCTTGCCTCCTGTTGTTTGAAGTCTCAGGGACAGCAAAGACTTCTCTCAGAGAGCACCTGGAGTCTCTGGAGAGACTCCTACTGTGCCCTGTGGTACCCATCCAGTTCATGGGACCCTGAAAGGAGAAGCTGGCAGCCTAAGAGGAGGAAATCCACGCACAGAGCGCTGTGCGGGGAAAACATTGACGTGACTCCGATCTGTGGCTGAAAAAATGACGCGCCGCCGGCTCCACGGTCAATATCGTCACTCGCCGGAAACGCGACCGAAGAATTGACGCACAGAGCTTTTTAATTGATAACTTGACTTGTGTATTGTGGATTTTTGTCGTTTTGGTCTAGTTTTCTTTAGATAAATATTTCCTAATTTTCTAAACCTGAGTTGTGTCATTTTGTAGTGTTTTCATTAAGTTACTGTTTGTGTTGGTACAAATACTTTACACATAGCACTCTGAAGTTAAGCCTACTGCTCTGCCAAGCTACCAAGGGGGTAAGCAGCAGTTAGCTCAGGGTGATCCTCTTTTACCCTGACTAGAGTGAGGGTCCTTGCTTGAACAGGGGGTAACCTGACTGTCAATCAAAGACCCCATTTCTAACAGCGGTCCATTGTAGGGAAAATGAGTGGTGATTGTCCCGCCCTAAGTAGGGTGATGTGATCACAACTGTCACCTAGAGGCACAGTGCTGGGCACTCTTCCAGGTCAAGGGTAGACTGGGTGAAAATTTTAATTACGTGTTATAATTTAAATAATTTCATGAATTTCATCCTACACTTGTTATCGGAATTTCCCAGCATCATTCATTATACCTTTTTGCATAATTACACATAACTTGTTATAAATATTTACAGCAAACATGCCATTGATACTATAAGTTTACTGCAAAGGCACGAGAATAAAACACCAAGATGGCTGCTTTTGTTAAATCCATCCTCAAGCCAAAAAGTGATCAAGGAAGCATCTTGCTCTAAAATATGATACAAAATGACAGATTCGGATTTTGTGTAAATTTGCTGCACTTTGTCAAAATGTTGCGTAATTACTCAGAACCAAATTATGAGATTTTTACACCCCCCCCAGTCAATAGTTAATGCTAACGGAGCCAGGTGAGACTCTTCTATTGCAAACACAGTGCTTCACCAAACTCTAAACAGAGTTTGTGAATCTAATTGCAGCAGTGGTCCTGCTCCTCTAAACTGTATGTTTACACCCCAGCTTTAGAGAGAATAACCTTATACATAAGACTTATAGAGTAAGGACATTTAGAAGGATGTACATTGTAGAGTCCAAACTCTTTACACAAGAAACATTGGTGATAGCAAAGGATTTCTCTAAGTTTTGCTTTCATAAATCTTTTATCCGAAATTGGCTCCAGCCAAAATGTTTACAGAGGTGACATTATTAGTTTGTCATCTCCATAATGTGCATATCTGTAGTAATCGCCTTAATTGATCAGAGATATCCAGTGCTATCTGAAGAAACAATTAGTAGCCTAAGTATATGTGTAGCGGGAAATTATAATTTTATAAGAAGAAGCTTGTTATATGTGATCACCACCATCTATATATGAGTTTTATTTTAGAGATTGAAGAGCTCCTGAATAACTTGATCCTTTGCCCACATTAGAGATAACCTGAGGTTTAGAGGATTGTTTCAGTGAGAACAAAAAGCAAGAGAGAAAAAAGCATATGTTAAAGCATATCAATTTATTTGAAACAAAAGCATCAACTATCGTCCTTCCATAAGCCACATCTAATCATATTTTTAGGAGTCAAGAACATCTGTGTCATATACAGTGGTTTCTGACTTTTTGACTACTTTTATGTTACACAAATAGCACATACGTTTACATAAAAACGTTTAAGCAGTTGCTGCAAAACTGCTGATTTATTGTTACCTCACCCAAAGTGCTGTCCAGTGAGAAAGGCAAATATTGTAACCACATTTTGCCTGGTGACAAAGGGTTAAAGGGTTTACAAGATAATTTTTCCAAGAAACCTATTACAAAAATATATTTTCAACTTAATTGCATAAACACTTAATGATAAAGTACAAGATCACATTGTTCTTTTTAAGTGTCACAAGAGAATACTTTATGAAGCAATTCATAAATGACAACGTGAAATGAGTATAGAAAAGAACAGACATATATTGTGATGTTTGACAACCTATCGGGCATATTTATACTCTGTTTGCGCCGGAATTGCGTAGTTTTTTTTTACGCAATTCCGACGCAAAACTAACTCCATATTTATACTTTGGCGTTAGACGCGTCTAGCGCCAAAGTCCATGGAGTTTGCGTAATTTTTTTGCGTGGACACCTACTTTGGGTTAATGATATGCAAGGTAGGCGTTCCCGTCTAAAAAATTGACTCTGAGGCATGTGCGCCGTATTTACACTCCCGGGCAAAATTCACGCCCGGGAGTGGGCGGGTAAAAAAAATGACGTCCAGCCGCTTTTGCGCCGTTTTTTAGCGCCTGGTCAGGGCAGGCGTTAAGGGACCTGTGGGCTCGGAAGGAGCCCAGAGGTGCCCTCCCATGCCCCCAGGGACACCCCCTGCCACCCTTGCCCACCCCAGGAGGACACCCAAGGCTGGAGGGACCCATCCCAGGGACATTAAGGTAAGTTCAGGTAAGTATTTTATTTTTTATTTTTGTGTGGCATAGGGGGGCCTGATTTGTGCCCCCCTACATGCCACTATGCCCAATGACCATGCCCAGGGGACAGAAGTCCCCTGGGCATGGCCATTGGGCAAGGGGGCATGACTCCTGTCTTTGCTAAGACAGGAGTCATTTCAATGGGGGTTGGGAGTCGAAAAAAATGGCGCAAATCAGGTTGAGGCGAAAAATTTGCCTCAGCCTGACTTGCCCCATTTTTTGGCGGCCAAGCTCCATATTCCCCTACGCCAGCGCTGCCTGGTGTACGTCATTTTTTTTCACGCACATCAGGCAGCGCCGGCGGCTAACGCCGGCTAACGTCATTGAATAAATACGGCGCCCGCATGGCGCTTCAGAATGGCGTTAGCCGGCGCTAATTTTTTTGACGCAAAACTGCGCTATGGCCCTATGTATTTTAAGATGTGTAGGAAATAAAGGGGTGCACAACAAACAATTTCCAAAATTGGGTTGCCATTTTCTTTGTATTTCCTGATGACACAAGGGTCATACATTTCTCATGGAAATATCAACCTGAAACATATTGAGTCAACAATTTTGACTATCACTAGACTGTTAAGCTAAGTTAGATGTGGCGTACGGAAGAGTAAATCTACACTACATGTAAATTAATACATTGATGATATACTGGTAGGCAGCATTATAGAGTTGATTCTGTTGTACACTGATATTGCTGAAACTAAGGAGATCCGGACCTTTACACACAGAGCACTTGCACTTTAGCTCTGGTCACCAGTGGTAAAGTGCCCAAAGTACCAAAACCAGCAAAAACAAAGTCCAGCTGTTAGAAATGGGGTCTTTGGTTGGCAGTCAGGTTACCCCCTGTCCAAGCAAGGACCCTCACTCTAGTCAGGGTAAGTCACACACAATCCAAATTATCCTGTGCCCACCCTATGGTAGCTTGACACTGAGCAGTCAGGCTTAACTTAGAAGGCAATGTGTAAGGTATTTGTGCAATAAATCATACAATAGCACAATATAAACACCACAAAAATACACCACACAGTGTTTAGAAAAAGATATAATATTTATCTGGATATTTGCGATTCAAAACGATTAAAGATGCAATAAGAAATTGTAAAGATATCACTAGAAAGTGATATAAAGTGTCTTAATACTTTAAAAAGCAAACAAAGTCTCTTTCAAGCACAAACTACCTTGTTGGAGTGAAAAATCTCTGCAAAGGGCCGCAGAGGAGGAGATGCATGGAAAATAGTGTGTGTGTCAGTTTCGCCCCTTCACACACGGACTTGCGTCGTTATTTTTCACGCGGGGAAGACGTTGCATCAATTTCCGGCACGTGGACGAGTCTCCTCTTTGGGTTGCTGGGTTTTCAGACACCCCGGGGTCTGTGCGTGGAACCCTGGGCTTGTTGACCAGCCGTGCGTTGTTCCGGTGAGCGATGCGTGGACATTTCTCCCTCACGGCAGGTGCTGCGTCGATTTCCCCTCTGGAAGTCGGGCGGCGTTGTCCAGGCGGGCCGTGCGTGAATTTTTCACTGCGGAACAAGCTGTGCGTCAAATTGTTCGCAGCACAAGTAGTCCAGTTGCAAGAGAGAAGTCTTTTTGGTCCTGAGACTTCAGGGAACAGGAGGCAAGCTCTATCCAAGCCCTTGGAGAGCACTTCTGCAGCAAATCAAGAGAGCAGCAAGACAGCAGGGCAACAGCAAGGCAGCAGTCCTATGTACGAAGCAGTCAGGTGAGTCCTTTAGGCAGCCAGGCAGTTCTTCTTGTCAAGGTGCAGGTTCTGGTTCAGGTTTCTTCTCAAGGAAGTGTCTGAGGTGGTAGGGCAGAGGCCCTCTTTTATACCCAAATGTGCCTTTGAAGTAGGGGAGACTTCAAAAAGTGGCTTAGAAGTGCACCAGGTCCCCTTTCAGTTCAATCCTGTCTGCCAGGGTCCCAGTAGGGGGTGTGGCAGTCCTGTGTGTGAGGGCAGGCCCTCCACCCTCCCAGCCCAGGAAGACCCATTCAAAATGCAGATGCATGCAAGTGAGGCTGAGTACCCTGTGTGTGTCTGAGTGAATGCACAAGGAGCTGTAAACTAAACCCAGCCAGACGTGGATTGTAAGGCACAGAAAGATTTAAGTGCAGAGAAATGCTCGCTTTCTAAAAGTGGCATTTCTAAAATAGTAATATTAAAACCAACTTCACCAGTCAGCAGGATTTTGTATTACCATTCTAGCCATACTAAATATGACCATCCTACTCCTTTCAGATCAGCAGCTACCTCTTCAACAAGGTATGAGGTCAGCCCAAATTTTAGCCTATGAAGGGAGCAGGCCTCACAGTAGTGTAAAAACAAATTTAGGAGTTTTACACTACCAGGGCATGTAAACTACACAGGTACATGTCCTGCCTTTTGCCCACACAGCACCCTGCTCTAGGGGTTACCTAGGGCACACATTAGAGGGGGCTTATGTGTAGAAAATGGGGCGTTTTAGGCTTGGCAAGTACTTTTAAATGTCAAGTCGAGGTGACAGTGAAACTGCACACACAGGCCTTGCAATGGCAGGCCTGAGACAAGGTAAAGGGGCTACTAAAGTGGGCGGCACAACCAGTGCTGCAGGTCCACTAGTAGCATTTAATCTAAAGCCCCTGGGCACATATAGTGCACTCTACTAGGGACTTACAAGTAAATCAAATAGTCCAATTTGGTGTGATCCAAGGTTACCATGTTTAAAGGGAGAGAGCATATGCACTCTAGCACTGGTTAGCAGTGGTAAAGTGTGCAGAGTCTAAAAACCAGCAAAAATGAGGTCAGAAAAAGAGAAGGAGGAAGGCAAAAAGTCTGGGGATAACCCTGCAGAAGGGCCATTTCCAACACCAGCACACAGTCAAAACATAGGAAAGAGAGGCAAAAAAGACAGGGGAGACTATGCCAAGGATGCTAGGTCTAACAGAGAACGAGCTACCTTCATTGCAGAGCAATGGAACTTGTTTCAGATCATAGGTCTGTAATTGCTATTGTAGAAATTGAAAAACTGAGAATGATAGCCTCCAGCTACATGAAAAAAGAACATGAACTAACATCAAATGGCAAAGCAAAGTCTATGTCACATTATTGACCACAATGTTGACACAAAGAAAAGCTCAGAGAAAAAAAACCCACAACCTAACATTTACTCTGCTATCAATGCAATGACAATCTATTAACTGAAAATGTGATCCATTGTGCTACTACATATCTAGAATTAGGTCTGTGAGATATCTTAATTATGCTGGAGTAATCATAGTAGTTTCAGTAATTACGCATTACTCTTGTGATATGGAGTAATCAAAATTAGTCAATTTCGTCAGCTTTAGTAATTAATTGTAGTTTGGGGCAAAAAACCTACTGCAGGAGCTCAGGACCAACAAACTAAGGGCCGAATTTACAAGGCTCTATCGCCATTGGAGCATCACTTTTTGTGATGCTCCGGTGGCGCTAACTACTTCTCCATATTTACAAGGAGATGCAATGGCACTTTTTGTGGCTTGTAAATATGGCCCCCTCCGATGCAGCTTTCTGCATCAGAGGGACGTGTAATGGGTGTTGCTGTGGACATTCCATTGCAACACCCATTGCTTTTAATGCTGCCTGAGATTTATGAGATATTGTAAATCTGTGGCAGTGACAATAACACCACCACCCCAAGGGTGACATTAACAATGCAAAACGAATACTTCTATTCCTCCTCGTTTTTATGCTTTTTTTCATGTGTGCTGCATTCTGCAGCACACATAGAAGAAGCAAAATGCCATGGAAGATTGCTTATGTGCAGGAAGGTTTCCCCGCATTTCCCCCTGCGGTCACGCTAAATTAACCTGCCTGCACCAATGCAGGCATCCATATAAATTAGTATATTTCTCAGTGAAATGGAGATTTACTACACAGACGTGGTAACACAGGTTTTTCCGTGTACTTTTTCCCCATTAAACTGAGACAAAAACTGACATTTTCATACTGCTCAGTGAAGGAAGAAAGGGCCAGTGTATGCTAGTGAAGGAGACAAGGGTAGGGTGGCGAATAACAATGGGTCAGGCCATGCTTAAGCTTCTCACTTGGGATCATTGTCTACGGCTCCTGCACTACTACAGGGGTCAGACTGTGCTTCTGTTCAGAGCTCCAATCCATGCAGCATGGAACAGGGGGGCCGGTTTGTCCGGAGTTTGTGGACCGAATAATTACAGACCCAGAAACAACAGGACACTTATAAATGTGGGTGACGTTATTCCCCCTGGCGTTACTACTCTAGGTGAAATTCCATCACTTGTATTGAGGGACGATATAATAGTAAGAGTATTAATACATTTCTTTTAGAGTGCTTTCGAGCTCTGGGTTACCAAACGTGTTGTTAGTATATTCCCTGACTGGTAAGACAAGAGCGATTGTTTATATATTTTTCTGATGTTAATTTTAATATCATATTTTGTTGAAATTCAACCTGTCTCATTACCTCGCAATATACAGCTCAGGCATGCATGCTCCAATAGCCAACTCTAATTTCATTTCTAGAAGCCTTAAATCTTTATTAGTATTTGTATTTCTTATTTGTGTAGAATAATTTCCATGAGAGACAGCAATGGCGAGTATACACACTCTGTCTCCCATAAATCTCTTGTGTAGGCACCGTTAAATGAACACTTTGTCAGCATACTTGCAACTTTGTGTTGCTAGGCTAATGCTACAGAAAATTACAGTATTCTTAATTGTGTTATGCTCTAATGTGGGAGGTAACTGAAATGGAATACTCTCTTCAGTGATTGTAACTCTAATTCCATACAGTGGTTCCAGACTTACTCACGGCTAAGTGCACAGACCCTCTCTGGGATTATGCTTGTTGGTGGTGTGAAGTGTGACATTGGTGGGAGTGTGAAACATTCAATGGTGAGTGAGCACTGTGATCCCTCTATGTTGTTCTATGTGTGAACATATGAGTCCCAGACTCCAGGTTTAGTTATCATTGAACTTGCAGGGTCAAAAGGTAGGATGGGTAAGGAATGAAGGAACCCATAATAATAGTGGCAAACAATTGCTGCTGCTGATGATGACATCTTCACGGAGAAGACACAGAGATATGGTCGGTAAACTGCTTCAGATTACCTGCTTGATCCTTTTTCTGATTCACTGCATCCTGCTGAATATTAAAGAGTACTGTGTTGGAGACACTCTCTTTTTGTTTATTTTAACCTGAAAGTGGAGTGTGGTGGGACTGTTGGGCCTGCTAGAGCCTGTATTGCTCTATATTGGCAGCCATTTTCGGTGCAACATTTGGAGGATTGGTTAGCGTTCTAAAGCTCCTCTCATGTGAATTGCACCAAATTTAAGCTCGCCGATCTATGGACCCATTCTGGCCTGACACATAGGTATGGTTGGTTAACTGCTTTACTTTAGCTGTTTGAACCTTTTGCTGCTTCACTGCATCTTCATTGCGCTGAAGTTTATTGGGGACTGTGTTGGTGGCATTCTCTTTTTGTTTTTGTTTTAACCTGGAAGTGGAGTGGTAGGCCTAGTAGAGCCTGTAATGCAGTATTTTGGTGGCCATTTGGGGTGTGACATTTGGAGGATTAGTTAGTGCTCTAGTGCTCCTCCAATGTGTATTGGCACCAAATTTAAGCACACCGATGCGCAGACTGATTCTGGCCTGACAAATAGGTATGGTTGGTGAACTGGTTTAGTTTACTGGCTTGAATCTTTCGCTGCTTCACTGCATCTACATTGCACTGAATTTTAAAAGGCACTGTGTTGGGAGCGTTCTTTTTTGTTTTCTTTTAACCAGGAAGTGGAGAGTGGTGGGACTGGTGGGCTGTTAGAGCCCAAATTGCACTATTTTGGCAGCCATTTTGGGTGCAGAATTTGCAGGATTGGTTAGTGCTTTAGTGCTCCTCCCATGTGTATTGGGTCTAAATTTAAGCACGCTGATGCATGGACTCACTCTGGTGAACTGCTTTAGTTTACCTGCTTGAATCTTTCACTGCTTTACTGCATCTTGTCATACTGAATTTTAACAAGGACTGTGTTGGGGGCATTCTCTTTTTGTTTTCTTTTAACATGGGAGTGCAGTGTGGTGGTACTGGTGGCTCTGTTGGATCCTGTATTGCACAATTTTGGTGGCCATTTTGGGTGCGACATTTGGAGGATTGGTTAACACTTTATCACTCCCGCCATGTGTATCAGCAACAAATTTAAGCATGCTGATGTTAGAAACGGGGTCTGTGGTTGGCAGTCAGGTTGCACTCTGTCCAAGCAGGGACCCTCACTCTAGTCAGTGTACTGGAGATACACACTTAAGATAACCCCTACTCACCCTCTTGGTAGCTTGGCACAAGCAGTCAGGCTTATCTCAAAGATCATGTGTAAATTATTTGTACCACCACACACAGTAATACAGTGAAAACACTACAAAATGGACACCACACCAGTTTAGTAAAATAGGGAATATTTATCTAAATCAAACAAGACCAAAATGACAAAATCTAGAAACGCAGAAGTCAAGATATGAATTTTCAAAAGAATAAGAGTCTTACTCCATAGGAAACAATGGAGACGTTGATTTTACTCAAAGTACCTGGTTTGTGTAAAAAATAAAGCCACACGGGTGAGCGTGCGTCAGAAAAGTCAGCGAAGTGTTGATTTGTTTCTTGCAAGTGAGGCCGTGCTTCGTTTCTTCTCCAGTCGGGTTGGCAATGCGTCTTTTTTCTCTCCCGCAAGAGAGCGATGCATTGATTTTTGCTGCCCAGCAATAATGCATGAGAAGTCCGTCCACAATGTGTCAGAAAACTGCACTGCGTGGGGTTTGTGTCATTATCAACAGCTGCAAGCAGGTGCTGCGTCATTTCTCCAGCCATGATGCGTCGATCTCCCAGCCACAAAGCGGTGGTGCATCATTTTTCTGCCCAGTTGCAGGTGGTTCGTCGAAAATTTCCCCCCACAGTGTTCTGTGCATGGATTTCAGTCCTTGTTCTGCCAACTTCACCTTTCAAGGGCCCATTCAGGTGTAAGTGCCCACTCCTCCCTCCACTCTAGCCCAGATTGCTCATCATGATATGCAGGCTACACCCCAGCTCCCTTTTTGTCTATCTAGAGGGGAGCCCATTCAGGCGTAAGTGTCAGCTCCTCCCTCCACTCTAGCCCAGATGACCCATCAGAATATGAAGGCTACACCCCAGTTCCCTTTGTTCCACTGTCCAGTGGAGTTTCAAAAACAGCCCAACTGTCAGTCTGACCCAGACAGGGAATGCACAAGCAGGAAGAGTCACAGAATGGTTTAAGCAAGAAAATGCCTGCTTTCTAAAAGTTTTTTGACAAAATGAGGCAAACCCAGTAACCTTAGGACCTGTATGTGTAAATATAGCAAAAGGTTTCAAGGCCATAAGGGGAAAGTGTAGCCATTAACTTCCACTGCAAGAATTTATTATCCTTATCAACAAAGTTGATCTAATACATGTTTCCTTTATTCAAACAACATTTCTTCAACAATACAGTCATTATTCAGTCAATTGATGTGCTCATACAATATCGGCACAGTGAATGTGAATAACGTGACAGATTAGTATCAGGTGATATATGCAATATGTACAAAATTGTGATTAAGAATCAAAGCGATCTTCATAAAGGATCCCTTCAATCCAGGTGTCCTGAAGTCACCTATCTCATCGTACATTAACCCACAATGAGTTGTGTCGACGTTTCGATGTATTGACCCCACAAGAACCAATCATTAAAGGGTCGTCATCAGACAAAAATCATATTTTCAGGTACCACCGTAAAAACACAAGATGTTATGACTTTATTTTGACGTTCTTTCCACTGAATCCCACTTGCAGTAAATGTGTCTCCCCAAACCCAAAGGCATGTTCACTTTAAATTACAAATGTTCAATATCCCCGATGTTGATATTCCTCTTCATGTCCACAATGAGTTATCTTCCTAATTCAGAGTTAATCATGCAAACCATTTCATTATCAGGGATGAACGCCAACTTGTATCAAGTTGATGCTACCTTTCTAAAAGTGACATTTTCAAACTAACAATCTAAAAACCAACTTCGCTAAAAGATGTATTTTTAAATTGTGAGTTCAGAGACCCCAAACTCCTCTTTCTAACTTCTCTTAAAGGGAAACTGCACTTTAATGTTATTTAAAGGCAGCCTCCATGTTAACCTACGAGGAAGAAAGGCCTTGCAACAGTGAAGACTGAATGTAGCAGTATTTCACTGTTAGGACATGTAAAACACATCAGTACATTTCCTACCTTTAACATACACTGTACCCTGCCCATGGGGCTACCTGGGGCCAACCTTATGGGTGCCTTACATGTATAAAAAGGGAAGGTTTGGGTCTGGCAAGTGGGTACATTTGTTAGGTCAAATTGGCAGTGAAAGACTGCAGGGGCAGGTCTGAGAAAGGTTTACAGGGCTACCCATGTGGGTGACACAATCAGTGCTGCAGACTGTTAGACATGGGGTTTCTGGTTGGCTAGGATATGCACCTAAGCCAGGCAGAACCCACCTACTCTTGTCAGGGCAAGGTAGTTACACGTCCAAGATAATCCCTGCTCACCCCCTTGGTACCTTGGCACGAGCAGTCAGCCCATCCCAGAGGCAATGTGTAAAGCGCTTGCACAACACGGACAACACATGTGACGCACTATCCCCACCACAAAGGAAACACAACACCAAGTTATATAAAAATAAACTGTACTGTACACAACATAATTATTAGACCAAACAAAATATGTCAGTAATATCCTGCTACCCAAGCAATTGTCAGAACGTTACACAATAGTTACTCTGCAGAACCAGCCGTAGTCACACATAACACACATGTTATTTATTATCCTGCAACATAAGCAGTAGTCAGGAATCACGTTACTAAAGAAATTCACTTATCATAAAAATATCATAAATGCCCATACCAGGAACATTATAGAACATATGGCAAGTGATGAAAACATATCAGCATGTCATGCCCATAAAAGGAATATCAGCATATATATGTTACATCATGTATAATACAGGCTGCCTATAAGTCCCAGCATGTCCCTACCAGGAACATCTGAAATATGCCTAGTCTCCTTAAAAGTACCTGTTTTGATGTTGCGGGCACTTCCTGTTTCTATGCAGAAAACAAGGGGGCCCCTTGTGCTCCACTGCGCAAAACGGGGGCCTGGTGGTAATTTGAGGTGAGAGAGGTGACACGCACCCCCTCTGATTTTTATATCAGGCCCCTCCTGCGGCTTGCGATCCCTGGGGGGCCCCAGGCCACAACTTGCCCTCTGCAAGTGGTGGGGGGCCAAAGTCAGGACAAATCTATGAGGCCAAACAGCAGGGGCCTCAACTGACTCTCACGGGGGGCAAACAAGAGAAAGAACGACCACGCGGTCCTGGAAGCCTCCGGCGAGGCTTCCACTCTGCCCGCAACCTTCAAAGGGCAATTTGGGGTTCTGATGGGGCAGTGGGAGCCTCTAATGGGGCTTCCTTCCCTGCCCGTCTCCTTCAGTTAACAGAAAGGCTTGCCCGGGCCACATCGGTGAGCAGGCACCAAAGTAGGTGCATGCTTGTGCCCTGGGGGCAGTCCTCAGAGCGTGCTTTGCCCCGGGGGCATGGTAGGAGCTCACTCGCTCCTTTCCTCACTTTGATGGTGACCCAGGGACACCGGGAATGTTCTGGATGTGCTCCGATTTCGGCAAAGCCGGATCGTGGCAGTGAATACCTGCAGAGCAACACGCTTCGCAAAACGCGCAATGATTTACGGCCAAGTGCAAAAACAAACAGAAAGAAAGTGCTCTCAAGGTGCTCAAGGTACATGTTGCAGAGCACTCACCAGGTGCTATAGGTTTTCATCAAGATAACTGAACAGATCGCTCTCCAGGTGCTTTGCCAGATGGTTGCAGGAGTCCAGGGCCATGGCACCCACCCCAGGGGGACAACACTAAAATTGGAGCACAGGGTGGGAGGGCCTAGCAGCAGGCCAGCACAAGTTAAATGCAGGTAGCTGGCAATTCCTCCAAATGACCAAGCAGGTCACCAGTCAGCACAGCAGCAGCAGTCCCAGTCGGTTCTTGGTGAGTCCCTCCAGCAACATTTTTTGTCCAGTTCCAAAATGTCTCCAAATTGTGGGGAAAACTCCCCTGTACCTATACTCAGTTTTTGCAAGGGTTTCACAAAGAAGGGGAGAGGAGGTTCCAACCAGCTACAAATGGTTCTGGGAGTGCCCTTCTCTCCTCCAGCACAGGCTCCAAACATCAGTTGGGGGTAAATGACCCTTTTGAGTGAGGCCAGGGCATAGCCTTTAGAAATACATTTGTGTCCCGCCTCTCCCTTCTCTCAGCCCAGGAAGACTGTTCAGTATGCAGGTGCACCTCTGTGACACATCCACTCTCCCTGTGTACAGGCTGTCAGAAAAGTATGCACAAGCCCAACTGTCACTCTGCTCAGATGTGGATTGGAGTCAAGCAGCAAAATACCAGAGTCATAAGCAAAGAGAAATGCTCACTTTCTAGAAGTGGTGTTTCTGTAATAGCAATACAAAATCCACTTACACCAGTAAGAAGCATTTCTCACTACCATTACAACTATACCAAACATGCCTATGCTACCCCTCATAAATCAGACAATGCCCCCTAGACATAAGGCAGGGCATTTCTAATGCAATCTTATGAGAAGGCAGCACTCACAGCAGTGAGAAACCAAATAGGATGTTTCTCACTACCAGGACAGGCCATGCTACTAGGCACATGTCCTGCCTTCTATATACATGGCACCCTGCCCATAGGGCTAGCTATGGCTTACCTTAGGGGTGACTTATATGTATTAAAAGGGGAGTTCTGGGCCTGGCAAGTAAATTTAGATGCCAGGTCCCTGTGGCAGAAAACTGTGCACCCAGGCCCTGCGCTAGCAGGCCTGAGACAGGTTTGAAAGGCTACTTCAGTGGGTGGCACAAGCAGCAGTGCAGGCCCACTAGTAACATTTAGTTTACAGGCCCTGGGTATAGAGATACTACTGTACAAAGGACTTACAGATAAATTAAATACGCCAAATAGATATAAGCCAATCATACCAACTTTAGAAGGGAGAGCACCTGCACTTTAGCACTGATCAGCTGCGATAAAGTGCTCAAAGTCCTAGAGTCAACAGAGAGAGTTCAGACAAAATAGGAGGAAGAAGACAAAAAGTCAGGAGATGAATTTGCCAAAAGGCCCGGCTCCAACACAGGCCCACTAATAGCATTAGATTTTGATTTACAGGCCCTGGGCACCTCAAGTGCACTTTATAAGGAACTTGCTAGTAAATCAAATATGCCAATCATGAAAAAGCCAATTACACATACATATTACACAGGGAGCACTTGCACATTAGCACTGGTCAGCAGTGATAAAGTGCCCAGAGTACCAAAAACAGCAAAAACAGAGTCCAGCACACAGTCAAAACATGGGAAGCAGTAGCAAAAAAGACAGGGGAGACCATGCCAAGGATGGTAGGTCTAACAGCTAATGTGCTGGCATTCCACGGATGTGTGCAATGAGCGCTCCTCTGATGTGCCGAAGGTATTCGAAAGTCAAGCTCGTCTGGGTCCATCTGTGTCTGGAAGGTGCCAGAGGCCAGGGATGCTGGAGGTGAGGATCCAGGCAGATCAAGGTTGCTGTTTTCAAGGCTGACTTTGCTTGATTAAGATAATATTTGCTCTGGGGAGATGTGTATGAAGGTAGACTTTGGTAAGGGGGAGAAAGGTATATGTTCAGGCTGTAATTGGTTTCTCAGAAGTGTTAAGGAGAGGTACAAGCTGGATGGGAAGGATAAAGGAGAGAAAAACATCCTTAAATGTGCTTTGATCAATGCCCGTTCTATGATGAAGCATTGTATAGAAAATAGTGAATTGACGGATCTGACTCAGGGCGATTACTTGTTCATTGCTGTATCCTGGGCAAGGGAGGAAACTGTTCCAGACTTAGTAATTGCTACTCCTCCGGGTTATGTAATTGCTACGGTGAATAGAGTGAAAATAGGTACTCGGAGAGGAGGTGGATTGGCTATTATTTTTAACAGGGGCAGATTGGCATGCTCCTTTGAACCATTATCATCCTCGACTATTAAAGGATGAAGGATGTGAGGTAGGACACTTTAAGATACGGTCTAACCGTTCTCTGTTATTGGCAGGACCACCTTGTCCCAAAGTGCAGTTTTTAATGAACTGGAACAGGTGCTTTCACTATTTTAGGGGACTTTAATCTGCACTTAGAGCAATAGGAGGACAAGGATGTTGGTGTCTTCTTGGACCTCATGCAAGCTTTAGCTTTACCCAGTGACGTACTCTGGCCACACATATAGCAGGCCATACAGTTGATGGGGTTTTTTCCAGTAAGACAGATCTGGTGGAAGAAGAGCGTAACCAGCTAAGCTGGTCAAATCATTTTGCAGTGTTATTTAAAGTAGCTAAATAGCAGGCATTTAAGAGGATCCAAAATAGAGCTAGCAGTGTGAGGAAATGGCGTAAATATTCAGGCTGTGAGCTTGGAGAAGCCTTGATCAAATCGCATATTATTGCTTTAGGGTAGTTTGAATCATTAGCAGAGAATTTCAACAAGTGGCTTTTGTCTACTAATAATGAACTTGTCCCAGCTCAACCTAAACTGGAGGGCAGGAGGAATACCGCGGTCCCCTGGTTCTCAGAAGACCTGAACAACTTACAAAGGGAATGTCAGAGAAAAGAACGCAGATAGAGACTTACTATGCTCCCTAAGGAGAAGATTAATGACCGGGAGCTAGTGAAAGAATATAACGGTGCTATTAGTGTTGCTAATTCTTCTTATTTTTCTCTGAAAATATGGTCTGCCATTAACACACCGAACAAACTGTTTAAAGTGGTCAATAATCTCTCCTCCCCTCCTATTCCACAAGCTTTGGAGACCTCCCAAGATTTTTGTAATAGCGTAGCAGAGTTCTTCAGAGAAAATATCGTAAGGATCCATGTGGAATTTCCTGTACAGGAGGACAGCCAACTCGCCCCTACTGTTGAAATGGCCTCCTATGATGCGTCTGCCAGTGCTTTTCTATAACATTTTTTCCTACCCTGCAGCTAGAATTAAAACTCTCCTGGCAAAACCACTTTAGGCTCACCAGATGATCCTTCCCCGCCTAAGGTGCTGCAACTGGTACCTGATATTATTGGAGATTTGTTTGAGAAAGTTTCTTCTTCGGTGTTGGAGTTTGGTATTTTTCCCCAGTGTTGGAAGGAGGCAATTGTGATTCCATTAAAGAAAAAGTCCAACGGTGATGTGGGAAATCTAAAAAATCTATGCCCCATTGCTTTGCTGCTGGCCCCTTCCACAATTCTGGAGAAACATATTAACCAGGAATTAGCACAGTTTCTTAATGAGCACGAACATCTGGATGCTTCACAAAATGGGTTCAGAAGCAATCACGGCACGGAATCTGCCTTAAACATGGTGGCTGATTATATTTGCTCTCAGGTTGATTTAAGGAGAACAGCAATTCTGGTTTTGCTTCACCTGTCTGCAGCCTTTGACACCATATCTCTACCTATTTTAGTTCAAAGGCTGAGACAGGCGAGGTTGCCTGACGTTGCTTGAAAATTATTAACATCCTTCCTAACTGATAGAGCTCTCACAAACAGCTGTGGTGATTTCATGGCTCAACCTTTACAGTTTTCATGTGGGGCTCCACAGGGTTCCTCGTGGATCCCCACACTTTTTAACTTGTATCTTGTTCCTCTGGCTAAGCTACTGCGCTCCTTTGGGTTTCAAGTCTCTTCCTATGCTGATGACCCCCAAGTCATCGTTTCCATCTACGATGATTTATATGATGTGGCCAATAAAGTTAGTTCTTGTATGGCAATTGTCAGCATTTGTATGAAGGAGAACTGGCTTAAAATGAATGGGGAAAACTGAAATTGTGTTTTTTAGAGCAGAGAAATCTATCTGGTCACGTTCTTGGTGACCTAAAGCTTGTGGGACTCTTCTGCTGGTGGTCTTTATTAATTCATTGTCCTTTGACATCCTGGTCAATAGAACTGTGAGCATTTGCTTTTGGATGATCAGGGCCCGAAATAAATTTCCTCCTTTCTTACTCCAGAAGTTGAGGGCTGCAGTGGTCAAAACGCTGTGACTACTGCAACGCCCTTTAAACACAAATCAGTATTCTTTAAACAAACTGTGGGAGATTCAAAATGATGCTGTTAAACTGGTTTTAGGTCTGCCAAAATCCTACTCCATTAGGGAGGTCTGAGGTGTCTCTACTGGCTCCCAGTTAGAAAGAGAGTAATCTTTAAATCTGTACGTTAAAGTGCATAAGGCTCTTCAACAACGGGGTGCAGATTATCTCAGGACTGCTTTTAACTGGTATGCCCCTAGCAGATTACTAAGATTGGTTGGACAAAGAAAAGTTGTCATTGCCAGGTTTCATAAAGCCTGATGAGAGGAACATGCTTTTTCAGTGGCTGCAGGAAGGCTGTGGAACAGCCTCCCTGAGCCTATCAGTATGGTTAACGCATACCTTATGTTTCATAGGCAGGTTAAAACTTGGCTATTTGTGTCTCCTTAGTCAGGTGGGGTTTTCATGCTTAGGTGGCTGGTTGCCTGCCTTTTACCAGTGTACTCACTTGTGTAACCTTAACGCTTTGATGCCATCTAGTTATATGCACTTTATAAAATACAAAAATATCCAACAGGTCCTACCTAAAAGATAAGAAATCAGGACCCACTTTTACACAGCATATGTCGACTAGTCTTTAACCTTTAACACCTTCATTGCCAGGCCTTTTCCCCCTCAGGTGCCAGGCCTTTTTTGGCTATTTGGGGCAGGGTGAGCTTAGGCCCACTTAACTTTTTGTTTACATAAGGAGACCAAGAAATTAGCCAAAATACAGTGAAAATTTTGTTTAAAAAAAAAAAAAAGGGAAAAAATGGCTGCAGCAGAAGGCTTGTGGTTTTTTCCCTGAAAATGGCATCAACAAAGGGTTTGCAGTGCTAAAATCACCAGCTTCCCAGTTTTCAGGAACAGGCAGACTTGAATCAGAAAACCAAATTTTTCAGCACACTTTTGGCATTTTACTGGGACATACCCCATTTTTACGATTTGTTGTGCTTTCAGCCTCCTTCCAGTCAGTGACAGAAATGGGTATGAAACCAATACTAGGTCCCAGAAACCTAAATATTTCTGAAAAGTAGACAAAATTCTAAATTCAGCAATGGGTAATTTGTGTAGATCCTACAAGGGTTTCCTACAGGAAAATAACAACTGAAATAAAAAAACATTGAAATTGAGGTGAAAAAAACAGCCATTTTTCACTACTTTTTCCTGCGATGTCAGATTTTTGAAAGCAATATACTGCTACGCCTGATGGACTCTTTTGGTTGCAGGGATATATAGGGCTTGTAGGTTCATCAATAACCCTAGGTACCCAGAGCCAATAAATGAGCTGTACCTTGCAGTGGGTTTTCATTCTATACCAGGTATAAAGCAATTCATTTGCTGAAGTATAAAGAGTGAAAAATAGGTATAAAAAAAAACTTGTATTTCCAAAATGGGCACAATATAAGGTGTTGAGGAGCAGTCATCATTTGCACCTTTCTGAATTCCGGGGTGCCCATTCTAGCATGTGAATTACAGGGCATTTCTCAAATAGACTTCTTTTTTACACACTGTCTTACATTTGGAAGGACAAAATGTAGAGAAAGACAAGGGGCAATAACACCTGTTTTGCAATTATATGTTCCTCCAAGTCTCCCAATAAAAATGATACCTCACTTGTGTGGGTAGGCCTATTGCCCGCGACAGGAAATGCCCCAAAACACAGCGTGGACACATCACATTTTTCCACAGAAAACAGAGGTGTTTTTTGCAAAGTGCCTACCTCTGAATTTTGTCCTCTATCTCAGCCGGCACCTTGGGAAACCTACCAAACCTGTGAATTTTTGAATACTAGAGACCTAGGGGAATCCATGATGGGGTGATTTGTGGGGCTCTCACCAGGTTCTGTTACCTAGAATCCTTTGCAAACCTCAAAATTTGGCTAAAAAACACTTTTTCCTCATATTTCGGTGACAGAGAGTTCTGGAATCTGAGAGAAGCCACAAATTTCCTTCCATCGAGCATTCCCCCAAGTCTCCAGATAAAAATGGTACCTCACTTGTGTGGGAAGGCCTACTGCGCGAGACAGGAAATCCCCCAAAACACAACGTGAACACATCACATTTTTCCACAGAAAACAGGGGTGTGTTTTGCAAATGCCTACCTGTGAATTTTGGCCTCTAGCTCAGCCGGCACATAGGGAAATCCACCAAACCTGTGTGTTTTTAAAAACTAGAGACCTAGGGGAATCCAAGATGGGGTGATTTGTGAGGTTCTCACCAGGTTCTGTTAACCAGAATCCTTTGCAAACCTCAAAATGCTGCTAAAAAAAACACTTTTTCCTCACATTTCGGTGACAATAAGTATTGGAATTTGAGAGGAGCCACAAATTCCCTTCCACCCAGCATTCCCCCAAGTCTCCCAATAAAAATGATAACTCACTTGTGTGGGTAGACCTAGTGCCCGCGACAAGAAATGCCCCAAAACAGAACGTGGACACATCACATTTTTCGACAGAAAATAGAGGTGTTTTTTGCAAAGTGCCTACCTGTGGATTTTGGCCTCTAGCTCAGCTGGCACCTAGGGAAACCTACCAAACCTGTGCATTTTTTAAATCTAAAGACCTAGGGGAATCGAAGATGGAGTGACTTGTGGGGCTCGCACCAGGTTCTGTTACCCAGAAACCTTTGCAAACCTCAAAGTGTGGCTAAAAAACACTTTTCCCTTAGATTTCAGTGACAGAAAGTTCTAGAATCTGACAGGAGCCAGAAATTTCCTTCCACCCAGTGTTCCCCCAAGTCTCTTGATATTGATAAAAATGGTACCTCACTTGTGTGGGTAGGCCTTGTGCTGGCAAAAGGAAATGCCCCAAAACTCTACCTTGGCACATCAAAATGATCAAATACAAACCTACCTGTTTTTGCGGGGGGCATCTGCGTTTTTGGTCCTGGACTCAGCAGCCATCTTGGGAAACCTACCAAACCCAGACATTTCTGAAAACTAGACACCCGAGAGAGTCCAGGGAGGTATGACTTGCATGGATCCTCCTATGTTTTCTTACCCAGAATCCTCAGCAAATGTCAAATTTAGCTAAAAAATCAAATTTTCCCACATTTCTGTGTAGGATCACTGCACCAGGACAAATTTCCTACCACCCAACGTTCCCCTCAGTCTCCCAGTACAATGATACCTCACTTGCGTAGGTGGGCCAAGTACTTGTAACAGGGAAGAGCCAAAAACATGTTGAAATTGAGGGGAACCAAAGTGGGTCCAAAAGGGCAGTTTGAAAAAAAACATTTTTAGGCTGACAAGTGCAGCAGAATTTTTATTGGTATAGATGAGGCAATGCTGGGTGGTAGGAATTTTCTGGATTCTTGCAGATTCCGGAAGGTTCCATCACAAAAATGGGGAAAAAAATTGTGATTTCCAGCAAAGTTGGAGGTTTGCAGGGCATTGTGGGTAAGAAAATGGTGTGGGCTGCATGTGAAGCCAGATGTTTTAGTTTTCAGATGTGTCTAGGTCTTGTGGATTTTTCTACATGACAGTGGCCCAAAGTCCAAAAAGTTCAGCCCTAACCATTCCAAGTGGGATGATTTTGAGAGTTAGCCAAGCTCTCATAGCCCAAATGTTAACCAAAACCCCAAATAATCAAATGTCCACTTGCTTGCCGTGGGATAAGATGTTTTAGTATGCAGGGGGAGCTGAAAGACTCTTACCCCCTTCAGTTGGGGTGGGGGCATAACCATGCCCATACTGATTGGTAGCCACCACCACACTATTTTTTTTTGTTAATTCCCTGGCATTTAGTAGACTTTCTGCCTCCCTGGGGTTTGGATCGGGGGTAATTGCCCCATCTGCCCACTGGTGGGCAGAACAACTTTTGCCCCATTTATTTTGGGTGGGGGTATGGCCATGCCCTGACCCTCTCATTTTGAAAAATAAAATCTTCCCTGGTCTCTGGTGGGCTTTCTGCCCCCCTTGGGGGCAGATGGGCCTTCCAAAAATAGGCTGATCTGCCCCCAAAGGGGGCAGATATGGCCCACAGTAATGGGCCCCCATGGGGAGCGACCCTTGCCCAAGAGGCTGCCCCCCAAACAAAACACACACATAACACACACACACCAATCCCTGGTCTCTAAGTGGTTTCTGCCCCCCAGGGGCAGATCGGCCTCATAGAAATAACCCGATCTGCCCTCAAGGGGAGCACAAATGGCCTAAAATAAATTTGCCCCCCAGGGGGAGCGACCCTTTCCTAAGGGGTCGCTCCCCTTGCGTGAATTTGGCACAAAAAAAATCCCTGGTGCCTAATGGTTTCTTTCCCCCTTGGGGGCAGACCGCCCTAATAAAAATAGGCCAACCTGCCCCCAAAGGGGGAAGAAATGGCCTAAAATAAATTTTCACCCTAGGGGAATGACCCTTGCCTAAGGGGTCGCCACCCTTGTGTGAAATTGAAGCAAAAAAATAAAAATCCCTGGTGTCTAATGGTTTCTGCCCCCCTTGGGGGCAGATTGACCTAATAAAAATAGGCCGATCTGACCCCAAGGGGGGGCAGAAACGGCCTAAAGATAATTTTGCCCCCAGGGGAGCAACCCTTGCCTAAGGGGTCGCTCCCCACATATAAAAAAAATAAATAAATCCCTGCTGCCTAGAGTTTTCTGCCCCCCCCCCAGGGGGCAGAGCGGCCTAATTACAATAGGCCGATGGGGGCAGAAATGGACTAAAACAAATTCCCCCCCCCCTCAGGGGAGCGACCCTTGCCTAAGGGGTCGCTCCCCTCATGTGAAACTGACAAAAAAAAATCCCTGGTGTCTATTGGTTTCTGCCCCCCTTGGGGGCAGATTGGCCTAACAGAAATAGGCCGATCTGCCCCCAAAGGGGGCAGAAATGGCCTAGAACTGATTTTGCCCCCGTGGGAGCAACCTTTGCCTAAGGGGACGTTCCCTACATATAACAAAAAACAAAAAGAAACAAAAAAAATCCCTGGTATCTGAACGGTTTCTGCCCCCCTGGGGGCAGATCGGCCTAATTATAATAGGCTGATCTGCCCCCGGGGGGGGCAGAAATAGCCTAAAAATGAATTGCCCTCCTGAGGAGCGGCCCTTGACCAAGGGGCCGCTCCCCTTATGTCATAAAAAAAAAAATATCCCTGGTGTGTAGTGACATTTCTGCTGCCCGATCGCATCGCGATCGAGCAGCAGAAATGCTCAGAGAGACATGAAAGGAGAGGAAATATCTTTCCTCTCCTTTCATGCCTCTCTGCCACCTGCACGTGATTGGAGGAGTAATGCTTTTGCCATTTCTCCTCCGATCGGCGCTGGCAACTGAGCTTTCAGCATGGAGGGGAAGGCCTCTGATGAGGTCAGTGCGCAATAGCGTAGTGATGTCATCAGAAGCCACAGGAGCGGCAGGGGGGTGCGGCAGGGGTAGAAGGGGAAGCGACTCCCCTTCCACGCCTGCCCAGGGGAGGGGGTGGTTGGCCATCAGAGGAACGCTAGAGCTCCCCCCGGGAGCCCATAGCAGGATGAGCTGGTCTCACCTTCGGCACTGGGCTACCATTGCCGAGGGTGAGACCAGCTCATCCTGGGCACCCTAGTTGTTAACCGATGAACCCACTCCACAAATGGATGCGTGCCATAGGCATGACATATCACTTATGTTTCTCCCTAATGATTTGGGTCACATTTTTAACATTATTCGAAATTCAGGTAAAGGAATGGTTTTGTGAATAATTCCATTTGACACCCTTGTAGAGATAGTGACTGATGTGGGTAGATGATAACAAGGATTATACGACGGAACACCGAATTAAAAACAACTACTAATCTTAACAACGAGGTCGGAACACCGACCTCGTCCTTACTACTAATGATTTTACCACGAATGCCTTAACAACGAAATTTCGTTATAAAGGCATTCCTGAGAAAACCATTACTAATAGGCACCATTCACCCTACATCCCTCACCCCACCCTCCCAACCCCAAAACCAAAAACGCCCCACCCCCCACCTTGTTTTCATCATCACCCCAAAACCTAAAACCCCCTGACCCCCCACCCCCTCCCCAAAACCAAAAACGCCCTATCCCCCAACCCCACCCCAAAACCTAAAACCCCCTGACCCCCACCCCCTCCCCAAAACCAAAAACGCCCCATCCCCCAACCCCACCCCAAAACCTAAAACCCCCTGACCCCCCAGCCCCTCCCCAAAACCAAAAACACCCCACCCCCCCAACCCCACCCCACCCCAAAACCTAAACACTCCACCCTTGTCACCTGCGTCGTCCTCCTTCGTCAACTCCCTTCTTTGTACCTTAACCACGAATGTTCGTTGTTCAGAACATACGTAGTTAAGGCACAAAAAAACGAAGTCGTGGTTAAAGAAAGCGTTGTTGCGCTTTCGTTAACCACGACTTTCGTAATAAAAAAGTCGTAAAAAAGGATGTTTCCCGATAACAGGTCCTCCAAAACATACCCCTTGTCCTAACTCATCAATGTAGGAAGCAGTTTACTCATATTCTTAAAACGCACTCTAAAGACTATTGATGATCCCACTGATGAGCTCTGTCAGTATTTTGCAAAGGTTTGATCGACTGCATGGAGGGACTTATATAGTGGATGTCACCCTATTGGATCTCTAGGCATTGGTCTTCTAGTGCTGCTTAAAAAACACTAGTCCTTTTCTTCTTCTTTAAAAAAAAAACCAAGGGGAAGAGCCATATGCCCAATTGAAAGATTTGGTTGGGACCAAAAAGGAGTGACCATTTGTCTGCTGAGATTAGATTTAGACACCTTCAAAAGTGCTTTGACTTTCCCTTGACATTCATGGACGGGGATAGGAACATTTTGGTACCCAGAAAGGCAGAGGTCAAATTATGCAGACTTTGAAAGGACAGACAGGAGACCTCAAAGAAAATATGATCCATTACATTGTGTTAGTGTAATGTATGACTTGCTACTAAAACATGACCTCTTCGATCCTAAAGGAAAACAGCAGCATTCTATAACCTCTGCTACGATTAGGAGTTACAGAATAAAATATATTTCATTACTCTAGGTTGACATTAAAAGTCATCAGTTGGTCGAAAACTTTTTTGAGAACCCAATGTACTTGCTGGGCAATAGAGGTATTAGCTTAAGTTTTTAATCAACTTATAATCAAGCTAAAAGATGCTAGTTAATTTAAGGGTTGTAAGAGATTGTCACCCTTTACAATCAAAAACATTTGATTTCACCTTGGAACTTTTAAGCTTTAAAACGTTTGAGAATCACAATAGTTAGATACTGGGATAACACTGTAAACTTCCAAATCTGAGGTGATCATACTATTCTAACAATTATTTAGTCCATATGTTTAACAAGTCACTTATACCTAAATGAAGAATCTCTAAAGAATACTTTACAGGTCAATTAATGATGACAAAGTACACACTAATTTTGAGTTTGCACTCTTAATGAACTTTGTATTGCCACTATTATCACTTATGGAAGTTATGTTCACAGTATAGGTGTTCTAAAGATAGAAATAAGTGCAGCGGTGCAGTGCTTGTGAAAGGTGAGTATATTGTGCAGGAGTTTAGAAAAAATGTTAAGCCTAAAATATTGTGGCACATAAATACCTGAAACAAATATTGTGATACCATAGTATTGTGGTATAGAAAACCATTGTCAACAATATTGTTTTTTTATAAATATAATTTTCAAGAATCTCACTGCATTATTTTTTTGGCCTCATTCACCTCAGGCTCCAAACAGAACCCCACTTCTTTAACATCTCACCCTTTCTTTGTGGAAATGGCCACAAATTATTTATTTTCCCTCTGTTTATCCTGGTCCTACAGTCACGCTTTGTAAGACAAAACAGCAATAAGTGTAATCATCAGAAGGTTTTGACACCATTGTCTTTCTGCCAGATTTCCCTGCCATTCCACACCATTTTGGATATAGAGGAAACTGCTTTAAAACAGTCTGTGCACATCAGGGGGACATCTGCTACCTACTACCTGCATATTTCCCTGTGAACCAGTAAAACCATATAGAAAAGCAACTTGCTCTAGCGCCCACTCAGCCTGAGTGGCCCCTCTACTGCCCTAAAAATGATTAGGCAGAGGCTTACCGTGGTGAGTGGTAATCTTTCCCACATTTTACCAAAGTTGCTGGTTCCCAGGGCTTTCCATGAACATGTGAATATCATTCACCTTCTCTAGCTCACATTTCACACACTTGACCGCAACCCCTTTCCCATCTTCAAGATCCTGTGGGGTGTCCAATAGGCTCTGTGGAGGGAAAATAGATGATTCTTCTTTATAAAAGCAGGCTTGACAGTGCTATCTATATATTGTGAGCAGCAGTACTTGCAATAGGTCTTGTAATTGCATCTCCAGCAAGTATCCGTCCCAGATCTCCACCGATAGACTGAAGTCACCATCATGATGTCCACCAGCTCCCAATACCAGAACGATCCTTCCTTTTACCCAGGTGGATTTTGCAACAGCTGTTTCTCCAAATGATTTGTTGTCCTCACTTCCAATCCCAAGCTCTGGGTCTAGCTTTTTAACTGCAAATTCTTAAACCTAGAAATATTTCCATCTACACCGCATTAGCTCATCCTATAGGAGTAGCTTTCCATCCACTGTAAGTTGGCCCCATCTTTGAATGCCTGCAGACTGAATTGAGAATGAAGTTTATTTTTAGCACATTCTGGGGTACCTGGGGATTCCTGAATAGGGGCAAAACTGCTATAATATGTGTGCTTTGTAGGACTTCTAATACAATCCCACATCTGGGTCATTGCTTGTAAAACTTTCATCCTCACTTTCTTGTAGTACTTTCAATCCCCGAATTTGAACAAGAAGTGGCTATTGGCACCCCTGGCCTCTCTTAACAAAGCTTTAAAACAGTGAACCGATTTCTGAACCACCTGGTTTGCTAAAGAGCATTTTAAAAATTTTCAACTGAAATGCCCAAGCATAGTACTGCATGTGAGGTAGTGTTTGGCCCCAACTATCCCTTCTTCTGTAGAGCTTCTTCAGTGATTTCCTCACACCTCTGAAGGCCCAAATAGAAGAGTTGATAGTTTGTTGTTTTTTGTCTAACCATTTCTTCTTAAAATTGAATAATTTTGTAATAAATAGAAAAGTAAATTTAGGCAGGATGACCATTTTAACTAATTTCTTTATGCCAAAATATGTTTGTGGGAGGTGAGCCCAACCCTTCATCAATCTACTAGGACTTTTTCAAAGTTCTCTTCAGGGATCTTGTCTAGATCCTGTGTGATCTTTAGACCTGGATATTTCATTTAGCTCTTGATTTTGCATTGTCCTCTCCTGTTTCCAAACCATAATCTCATTTTTTCAGCATTAACTGAATATCCTTAAATCCTTCCAAAATGCAATGTCAACTGGCCTATAACTGCAAGACTGGTATGTAGATTAGAGATATATACCATACGATTGTCACTTCACAAGAATTCTTTTTTTTCCTATCCATTCGAGAAGAAAGGAGGAATGGAAGAATCTTTTCTAAGCCTACATGCTAAAGATCCAATGTACAGGTTAAATAATAAAGGGGGAGAGGGGAACCCTGGCCTCATGCCTGAAGTTATTTTGAAAGCTGAAGTCAGAGTTCCATTTACCAGAATTCTTGCTGAAGGTGCTTGGTAAATCAAGTCCACAGCTCTACAGAGCTTTTCACCCAAATTCTAATGTGTTATCATGGTATCTAAGTATGTCCAATTTACCCTGTCAAAACCCTTTGCAGCATCTAACGTTAGATCTGCTAGTGGGATATCAAGGGTAGTGGCAAGATCAATTAAACGGATGACCCATATGTTAATTCACGTAGGGATCTTCCCCTTGTGATCATGATGAAACAACCCACCAACTACTTTATTCAGCCTCTCTGATAAGACCTTGGCAAATATTTTCAATTTTCAATATTTGTTTCTCATTTCAGAATTAACATAACTAAGGCCTCATTCCAGGATTGCTGCAACTGATTTTCTTTCTCAAAGATCTCCCCAGAGAGCGTTGTCATTAGTGTATTATTGTATCATGAAGTGCCTTGTATATCTCCACAGGCAAACTATCATGGCCTGCAGCATTGCCCCCTTTCTTTGACCTAATAGTCCTCTTTACTTTTCTTTCCCTAATGTAGTAATTCAGAGGAATCTGGTCATCCTTTCCAAGACAAGGTAGAAAGTCTACACCTATCCATTGATTAACCACCACCTTAGTCATCTCCATGTCCTCAGTATACAGATCTTTAAAAAAAACACTCTCTCTATATGCTTGCTACTAGTTACAGGCCTTTCCTATAATTTTTGTGCAAGTAGATTTCCACGATTCTCTCTGTGTTCAATGTGGGCTAACTTATTTGCTTCCCCTCTCTTCCTCACTCCGGCCTCTGGTAGTGCTGGCAGCTGCTCTCTTAACAGACGTAGTCCATTCTCTAAGGCTGGATCCTCCTTGGTCTTTAGCTGTACTGCTAATAGCTGCTCTGTTTCTTCATCTTGGACTTCAAGGTTTTAAGCTTATATTTGTACTTCCTATTCCTGTATCTTGATAGAGAGGAGAGCCTTAAATTAGGTCAATACCATTGACAAAGGAGGAGTACCTAAGTTGAACTTAAGGTATTCCTCTGTCTCCAAGTGAAGGCTGTTAACTAAGTCTTGATCTAACAGTATGGCATGATCTAAAGTCAATCTTCTTGACTTGTGCTCGATATTTTCAAAATAGATTTCAATATTGTAGTTGAAAAAATATTATTTTTAATTATTTTAATGTATTTTGGAGAATATATTAGTTTTAGGTGCTAGTATTGTTGAAATAACTATTATTAATTTTATAATATTTAGTGTGTATTTTTACATGGCTTGGTAATTGTATTATTAGTAATATTACAATGTTGTTGCAGGTTGATGGGTTTGTAGGGGAATACTGTGCAATGTTATTTAAACTAGAAATGTTGGAAAATGGGTTATTGGTAAAGGCAGGTAAGTACCTACACTTAGCAATATGTTATTAACCTCCACTTAGGTCTAGTCAGGTCTCAGTAACTTAAATCCAGCTCAACCCTTGGTAGCTTGGCAACGAGCGACAAGGCTTAACTTAGGAGACAGAGTGTAAAACATTCAAATATCACAAAACAGTAATT
Source organism: Pleurodeles waltl (assembly GCF_031143425.1). Lineage (NCBI taxonomy): Eukaryota > Metazoa > Chordata > Amphibia > Caudata > Salamandridae > Pleurodeles > Pleurodeles waltl. The sequence continues at coordinate 744,124,920 of NC_090446.1, read as the reverse complement.
AAATAAAACACAGCAAACAGTTCAAAAATCCAAAACCAATTTATACGAATAGATCATATTTTTTTCTTTAAAATGAAACAAAAACGAACAAAATCAGATAAGGGGAACCGGAGATATGATTTTTTAAAGAATTATTGTTTTCTAGTGCCTAGAAACAAAAAGCGCCAATCTGGTCATCTGGTCGCACCTCGACCGGGTCAAAGTCAAAATTTAAGGCCGACTGCGATGGAGTCCAGCTCGGCTGCAGCCCGCGGGAGGCCTCGTTCAAAAGTTTACCTTCACACTTAGTTGTTTTTCTGAAGATTTTCTTCAGCGGGACGAAGCTGCCAGTCCAATCTGACCTCCTGGAACTCTTCCCCGGATACGCGTTGTGGGAGCCCTCGGTGGAGATCTTTACCTTCGGACTTAGTCGTTTTTTTTAGGTGAAAATCCTTTGACCGGGGTAAACCTAGATCCTGATCCGACGTCCTTGGAGCCCTCCTCGGATACGCTGGCTGGGAGGTCCCGGTCAACTTTCTACATTCGGACTTAGGTGGTCATTACAACCCTGGCGGTCGGTGTTAAAGCGGCGGTAAGACCGCCAACAGGCCGGCGGTAAAAAAATTGCAATTACGACCGTGGCGGAAACCGCCAACAAAGACAGCCACTTTAACACTCCGACCGCCACGGCGGTACAAACAAACAGCACGGCGGTCAACGCCAACAGACAGGCGGGAGACAATATACCGCCCACACTATTATGACAGGCCAATCCGCCACCTTTTCCGTGGTGGATTCACTGCGGATAAAAACACGGTGGACACGTCACCGCCGGCGTACATCGTCATTTGCTCCTGGGACCCATAGGGTCCAATGTTAACCAATGCAGCATTGCGCCGCGATCTTCAACCGCCTACCGCGGCGGTGTACAATGCCAGCGCAGTTACCTCACATCCCATTGTCCCACTTTACAGGTCAGGCAGCCGCCATTTCAGGGGCCCACATGGCTTAATTTTCAACTGCGTCACACATACCTAGGCCTAGACTCAACACACATACAGGCCACCTTTTGTGTATGAATGGTGTTCTGTGTAAACTGTGGGTACATACCTCTGAGTTGTTTGACTCTGTGCTCGCTGTTGTCCTTCATAGGCACCGTCCGCTGGGACATGTGAGGAGATGGCGGCATCCTCCGGTGTACCGACCGTTGGTGGACCTGTCGATAATGGAGGAGCGACATGTCATAACCACATACAGCCTTGACCGTGCCACAGTTCAGGAACTGTGTACCCAGTTGGAGCCAGACCTGATGTTAGCAATCCGCCATCCCACAGGAATCCCCCTTCAAGTGCAGGTGCTGTCAGTGCTCCATTTCCTTGCAAGTGGGTCATTTCAAACAACAGTGGCCATAGCATCAGGGATGTCCCAGCCTATGTTTTCCAACGTATTGTCCAGAGTGTTGTCTGCCCTTCTGAAACACATGCGGAGCTACATCGTTTTCCCTCAGGTGGAGGATTTGCCTACAGTGAAAGGTGATTTTTATGCCCTGGGAGATATACCCCCAACATCATAGGTGCCATTGATGGGGCCCATGTGGCTTTGGTCCCCCCCCACAGGAGTGAACAGGTGTACAGAAACTGGAAGAGTTATCATTCTATGAATGTACAGATGGTATGTTTGGCACACCAGTACATCTCCCTTGTGAATGCCAAGTTCCCTGGCTCAGTGCATGACGCCTACATCCTGCGGAATAGCAGTATTCCTTATGTGATGGGTCAACTCCAGAGGCACTGTGTGTGGCTATTAGGTGAGCACCTGGAAGCAAGACAGTGGGAATGGTTGTCTGGGGTTACCCTACAGGTTAGTGTGTGTCTAATACTTGTCCCTCGCCATTTACAGGTGACTCTGGTTACCCCAACCTGTCATGGCTACTGACCCCAGTGAGGAATCCCAGGATATGGGCAGAGGAACGCTACAATGAGGCCCATGGCGAACTAGGAGGGTGATCGAGCGGACCTTTGGCTTCCTGAAGGCCAGGTTCCGGTGCCTCCATATGACAGGTGGATCCCTATTCTACTCACCAAAGAAGGTGTGCCAGATCATCGTGGCCTGCTGTAAGCTTCATAACTTAGCATTGCAACGACAGGTGCCTTTTCTGCAGGAGGATGGTCCAGATGGCGGTGTTGTTGCAGCTGTGGAGCCTGTGGATAGTGAAGACGAGGAAGCAGAGGAAGAAGCCATGAACAACAGGGACTCAGTGATCCAGCAATATTTCCAGTGAGACACAGGTAAGAGTACAGACCTGCCTACTGCATGTACTTAAACACTACTACCTCTCTACTGTCTGTCGTTTTCACCCAGTGTATGGTCACTGAGTTGTCACTTTCCCTTACGATTTCACAGATGTGGGTCCAACTGTGTGACATCTGCTTAGATTCCTCATGGACTTGAGCTGTGTGACATAGGTCTGTTGACATTACAACTGAAAGAGCATTTTGTCACTGTAATTGCTAATACACTATTTCGAAATCACAGACAGACTCCAGATTGTTTTGTGTTTTAAGTGTGTTTATTTAAGTGCTCAATATTGGAGGGGGTAGTGAAATGGTGAGGGGTGATGGTAGAGGAATGTCCATGGCAGAGTCCAGTCTATTAGTCTCACAGGTGCATTGCCCAAATGGGCATAGGAGGTGGAGCTGGGGCAGTTTAAGTATGGACAGGGTGACAAAGTGGGACAGTAGGATGACATTCAGGGTGGTCTCATTTCTTGGCGGGGGTCTTGGCATCGTGCTCTGTCTTTGTCCTGGATCTCAGGGACCGTTTGCGGGGTGGTTCTCCCTCTGCAAGGGGTGGGGTGCTGGTGTGGTGGTCCTGTGGCGAGGCGTCCTGTCCACTAGCGCCGGCGGAGGTGGTGGGCAGTTCATCGTCCATGCTAGTGTCAGGGGCCCCTTGTAGTGCCACAGTGTCCCTCCTGGTGTTGAGTAATTCCTTCAGCACCCCTACGATGGTGCCCAGGTTGGAGCTGATGGTTCTGATTTCCTCCCTGAAGCCCATATACTGTTCCTCCTGCAGGCGCTAGGTCTCCTGAAACTTGGCCAGTACCGTTGCCATCGTCTCCTGGGAGTGGTGGTAGGCTCCCATGATGGAGGAGAGGGCCTCATGGAGAGTGGGTTCCCTTGGCCTGTCCGCCCCCTGTCCCACATCAGCCCTCCCAGTTCCCCTGTGTTCCTGTGCCTCCGTCCCCTGGACCGTGTGCCCACTCCCACTGCCCCCAGGCCCCTATTGTTGTTGGGGTGGTGGGTTATCCTGGGTTTCCTGTAGTGGTGGACACACTGCTGATTGACGTGTCCTGGGGACGGAGGTATGGGCCCGCTGGGTGGGTGCTGTGCTGGTGTTTCCAGAGGGGGGAAGGTCTGTGTTGGCCTGTGACTGGGTGAGGGGAACCAACTGTCCCAAGGTCCCCTATGGGCCGGGCTGGTCATCTAGATCCAGTTGGACAGAGCTGCTGTCATCACTGTGGGCCTCTTCTGTGGGTGGTGTGGACATGTGTGGACCCTCCTGTTTGGTGACGTTGGGTATGGGTCCTGCAGGGGTATAAAAGGATGGTTATTACATCTGTGTGTAGCATGGTGTGCAATGGGTGGGTGACCGTGTACCCCAGTGCTTGCATTCCTGTGTGGGACCTTGTGTGATGATGGTTTACGGGGTTGTGTGGGCATGTGCAGTGGGCATGCTTTAGTGATGGGTGTCCATGCTTTGTTGTTGCATGCAGGGCATGGTGTTGGGATGGGTGGTTTGTGATGTTGGGACATATGTGAGGAGTTGGAGTGCTGGGGTTGAGGGTGGGGGTATGTGCTGGCATACAGGTAGGGTGGGGGATGTAATAGTTAAGATTTGTCTTACCAGAGTCCATTCCTCCACCTACTCCTGCGAAGCCCTCAGGATGCAGAATCGCCAAGACCTGCTCCTCCCATGTTGTTAGTTGTGGGTGAGGAGGTGGGGGTCCGCCGCCAGTCCGCTGAACCGCCAGGTGGTGTCTTGAGACCACGGAACGCACCTTCCCCGTAGGTCGTTCCACCTCTTCCTGATGTCCTCCCGATTTCTTGGGTGATGTCCCACTGCGTTGACCCTGTCCACTATTCTTCGCCATAGCTCCATCTTCCTTGCAATTGAGGTGTGCTGCACCATTGATCCGAATAGCTGTGGCTCCACCCGGACGATTTCCTCCACCATGACTCTGGGCTCCTCCTCCGAGAACCTGGGGTGTCTTTGCTGTGCCATGGGGTGGTGTAGGTGATGTGTAGGGTTGAGTGTGTGGTGATAAGTGTGCTGATATGTAGTGGTGTGTTGTGTGAGGTGCATGGAAGTTCTGTGGGTGATGGTGTTGTGTGCCTGTGGATGCTGTTGTTCTTGCTGGTGCTGTCTCTCTCTGGCCTTCTTTCTGAATTTTTGGTCGTAGGGGTTTGTGGGTAATGTGGGTGTGTGTTTTATATTGTAATGGGTGTGTGGGAGTGGTGTGTGTATGTGTATCAGGTATGTGTATTTCGAATTGTCCAATGTGGCTGTGTTATTTAAGAGTGTGTGTATTTTGAGCACGGCGGTGTGTACCGCCAATGGAATACCGTGGTTGAAAGACCGCCGCGTGGATTCATGTGTCGTGATAGTGTGGGCGTTTTTCTGTTGGCGTGACGGTGGAGGTTTTGTTTTCGCCAGTTTGTCACTGACCTTTGGTGTGGCGGACTTGTGTGGGTGTCTGAATTTTGGCGGATTCCGAAATGTGGGTCATAATAGCTGTGGCGAAATTCCGCAGCCGCGGCGGTGTGTTGGCAGTCTTCTGCACGGCAGGAAGCAGCTTTTACCGCCAATGTTGTAATGAGGGCCTTAGTCTCTTTTTTGAGATTTTCTTCACCGGGACGAACCTGCAAGTCAGGCCGGGTCGCAGTTGAGGCAAGCCGGCTAGAGTTGCCGTGGCGGGTCGGTCCCTCTATGGAGCTTTTTTTTAAAAGTTCTCCAAACTTCTCCAAACTTCTGGATCTTCTGCCAGATGTTCCTTTAAGGTTCATTTGGGGTCCACAGCTCACCCCAATGTTCCAGAAGCTCTGAGATGATCCTTGGGGGTGTGGACTACAACTCCCAGAATGCACCTGGCGCAAATTCCTTTTTGGCCAGTTGGTGCAGGGGACTCTGGTTAGCAATTTTTCATCTGTAGCAAACAGGGAGTCCCTCCTTGAACCAGTTGAAGCCAGGCAAAGTCCTTCTTGTGGTGAAGCCCAAGTGTGCAGCTGGTGCAGTCCTTCAGAGTGCAGGGTCCAGGTGCAGGCCAGGGGTCCAGCAGGGCAGTCCTTCTTCTCCTTTGGTTCTTCCTTGTTGGAATCTGATGGGGATCTGGTAGGGAACTGAGGTGTGGGTGCAGGTCTGCCAGTTTTATCCTTGCTCCTGGGTGAAAAACAGGGGGGTCCTAGGTCTCCAATCAGGTGCAGGGTCCTTCCCCCTGTGATGACCACTTCCTGGGAAGTGTGGCAAAAATCAATCCCAGGAGGCAACATTCCTCAAAAATCCATCATGGCTGATAGTGATTTTTGGAGGTTACATCTGGCTGAGCCCACCCACTGGTGTGGCTAAAAATCATAAACACACCCCTCTCCTGTCCTCTCCTAATCTAATCAAAGGGGCACCTAGTTGTCTGGGGTTGCAGGGTGTGGGGGTGTTGCTGGGTTGCTCCAAATGTCCTGCTCTGCCTTTGAAGACCAGTTTGGCAGCCCTCTCCCTTCCTGCCTCACCATCTGCTGAGGGGAGATCTCCTCCCACAGGCACATCTCTTTGTGTGAAGCCAGGCCACTTCACACCTCATCAAGGCAGTCTGGCCAGGCTGCCAAAGGCTGGCCAATCAGAGCACAGAAGCAAAAACAATGCAGGGATGAAGTTGGCAACTTGTCAGGTAAAGTTTAAAACTCTTTACCTGAACAAGTTATATTAAATCCAACAACTGGAAGTTGTGGGATTTATTATAACAATTAATTTGATACCAAACTCTTCGTATCTGTCACTTAAGTGGACTTTTAAAATGAAAATAAAATCTCCCCATTCTAGCCTATGCAGGCCATTCACTACAATGAGGGAAAAACGAAGTTGGCTGTTTTACCTCACCAGGGCTTATAAAACTATTTTTATAAGGTCCCTGCTTATAGTTACATGGCACCCAGCCCTAGGGGCACATAGGGCACACTTTAGGGGTGACCTATAGGTAAAAATAAGGTAGTTTAAGACGTTGGAACTACTTTTAATTCCAAAGTCCAATTTGCATATAACTTTAATTTAAAAGCCGCCAGCAAGGCAGGCCTGCCTTTAATATGACACTGGGCACCTCAGCAGTGCACCTATGGGTGCCCTACCTATGCTGGGGTCCCTAAACCCACATGCCCTACCATATACTAGGGACTTATAGGTAGGTTGACCTAGCCAATTATAATTAGCCTAATTTGCATGCTAATTTTACACAGACCACAGGCCCTCAGACTGGTTAGCAGTACCCAGGGCACCATCAGAGTCAGGAAAAACCCAGCCAAAAGTGGAAAATGGGGGCACAAAGTTAGGGGGCCTCTGCAATCAGCCCCGTTTTCTCACAAGAAATATTTTACATTTAATGGCAATCAGTTCAATTATTATATGATATTATATTATATTATATTATATTACATTACATTACATCAACTGTGTCATCATCAAGAAAATGTTTATTCAGTTACTCCAAACCATAAAAGATACAATACCAGATTGAAAAATTAAATAAAATGAGTGCACTAAATATTGAGATGAGACAATAAACAACATGAATTCACAATTAAAAAACAATAAGCACAATAAGCAACAAGAAGGCAAAACACTAAGCATAAAATATAACACACAGTTTAAGGAGAATAATTTCATCATCCATTACAAAGATCAAATGGATCACTCAATTGCTATTCAAACAAATGTTGGCAGGTGTGACCAAATCTTTAAATTGCCCACATAGAGCTGTCGTGTAGGCTCTCATTATCCTAAAGAGGCTGCTAGATTTGGGTGGCAGAATCACCTGAATTGTGGGGGACTGAGTCCAATCCAACACCATGTGACAACTGTCAGCCTAATCCATTTTTCTGGCTAACTAGCAGCACCTCATCTCTGCCCAAGAGCAGGGATGATTGTGGCAACTACGTGCATGACAGAAATGACTCCTCAGGGAAATCATGGTCAGTCAGATCTCATCCTTTTCTCTCAGTTACATTAGTGTCACATATGCAAAGACAAACAGAGGCAGAGAATGGCTCAGTGAAGTTTATTGAATTAGCTGCACCTTAGATAAAATGGCATGCATTGCAATAATTAGGATGATAAAATATCCTAGAAACAAAATGGTAACAAGAAGAGTGAAACACAGAAAAAGTTCCACCATACTGTCACTAGGAGTAATATATGTGGTTCCTACCAAAGCTACGTTAGAGCACAGCGTGTCAAGCCCTAATCTGCCCTTCAGATTTCCCCCCTGGGAAGACATCATCCCCCATACCTGAGCAGGGAAGCCTGGTGTGTAGAAATTCGCCATCCCCATATAGGCCATGTATCCGGTAGTCAAAGAAAGCAGCTGTAGTGAAGTCAGTCAGCATGCAGTCATGGTCATCTGGCTTAAATCTCCCTCTAATGCAGAGGTCTTCAAACTGGGGGGCGTCAAGTGATCCCGGGGGGGTGCCGGACACTGGCAAAAAAAAAGCATTATGTAGATAACATGCCATTGTTTTCAGTAGAAGCTTGTTATTGCATTTTTAAAAAGGTAACAGTACTTAACTGCAATGTTTAAATAGTTTTAGACAAATTTAAACATTGTCATTTTTATAAAACAATTCTGAGGGGGCCCAATGGTTTTTATTTTTCAACTGGGGGGCGCAGCATTAAAAAGTTTGGAGACCACTGATCTAACGTGTATGGGACTGAAAAGTGTTTTTATAATAAAACAGCAGATGTTCTGAGAAAATATCCCCACTTACGGATTGTATGGTTCTGTGAATGTTGGAGACACAACGTATCACTTTGCCAGCAACACTATCTGGCTGCAGCCTTGAGGACAGCATAAAGTGAAAAGAAAGTCTTGCTAGAAATGCAATGCTTTCCTAGGTAAAAGAACAACTAGATAAAGAAAATAAAACAGCTCTGCAAATATGGCCTGTGCTAAAATAATAAAACAAAGCTGCATAAAATGTAACTGGGCTAAAGGGCATAAATGGCAGACCTAGTTGCTAAAATAATGTCTCTAAAAAACATGGCTAAAATAGCTCGACAACACCCACCCCTTGCCGGTTCAAAGGTGATAAAAGCCTAACATTAAAAACATAAAAAGCAACTAAAAAGCTATCCTTGAAAACATATATACATGAATGCCAATAATGACAATTTAAAAGACACTTGAGCATGTGAAATATTACAAAGGGGCAATTTAAAACACCAGTAGTGGTACCAATAGAACGGAATGTAAAAGTTAGTGTAATTTTTAAAATCACCAATTATATCCGGAACAATTGAAGTCAGGAAATGTTCCTCTTCAGCAGGTGGCAAGGTTGCCAATTCATTGCAAAGGAAAACCAAGGGGCACTCATGTTCCAAAGCCTGAGCTCCAGCTGAGGCAGCAGCATTCCATGTTGTGCCCAATGTTGAGTTAAGAGCTGCTTGATCTACAAGGAGAAACTCATAAACAGCTTCCCATAGCAAACGAATGTCTGGCAATGACCCCTCAGCAAGAACATCAACAAATCAGAATCTAATGAAAGTAAGCACTACGTAGAAAGACAATCTACTTTTGGTGCATATTCGAAAAGGCACTAAAGTAATTGAAACTCAGGCTGCACACAATCCAAACCCCATCTAAATGACAGGAACCAGTCACAGTCCCGTTCTTCCAAGAGTGGTGCTCTGAAATATTGCATCATGCGTTCACAACACAGTTGCGCTGGTGGAAGCGCTTTCAGTCCTCCTTGTTGTGAAGGGACAGCCATTACGGAAAAAAATAGCAACAGAAAGATGCCACCTATTATTGCCAAAGTAATAGGAAGTCCACAGAAAATACTTGAAAATATCGAGTGCATGGCTCAAGGTATTCAGCCAAATATAGAGGAAAAGATGAGAACAAAACCAGAATCAACAGCCTTAAAGAAATGCACAATCCCAGTAGTAGTGGATGCTTTAAATATTTGCCCCACAAGTTCACCAAAGTGTCTCAGAAACTTTTTACTTAAAAGGGACTGTATTTCTGCTCATAACCTTGCAACTTGAAGCGCCTAGGTCTTGCACACAGATGTAAGCACCACATGTTTTTGGAACAATAAAGCCTTGAGTCGGCTCAACTTGTCAAAATTCATATTTGAAGTGCCAATATGAGACCAAATATCTGCTACTTTCATCTGTTCTATAAAAGGAAAAAGGACATTCTCGCAAAAGGTGACAATTTGGGAGACCAAAACTACATAAGCTATTCTGGCTCACATTCCACAACAGCTTTCACTGTTAAGGAGCACATAGCTTCCATTCAAGAGCACAAGGAATTTAGATCTAATCAAGGGGACTGGAACTCCCTTTAGATAACAAGCTAAGTTTGCTGCCCCGTGCAAGGACAGCTGCTAACAAACCATCAAATGGCTCACAGAAGTCTTCACTGCCTCTAAGAAAGACTTATTTCATGCCACTGAAACATTTGTACGAAAAGGGATGCTCCCACACCTCATGGATGCAGCTATCTTCCAGCCTTTTGTATCTGTCTACTGGAATGTGTTTCAAGCAGGATGTAAATTGAAGTGTTGAAATAGGCAGATTGATAACCCCATGTATTAACCAGTCCACAGATGATATTTCAGCCACAGTAAGAGGCAACTTTTCACATTTTTCGATATTTAGCATGACACAGGTTGCTTCCTTCTTAGCCATTATTTGTAGTTGTTACGTTAAATTGAATGTTGAAAATATGTCCCTCGCACTTACGTGTTGCCAAGGAATGCAACCTGCTTTCAGTGTTTGTAGTGTCCAACCTAATTGCATAATGGATCTTAGCTGGCTCTGTCCATGTTGTAAGTATGACATATCACTTTGCACTATGTCTATTGCAGAAGAAATGATGTTGTTTAAAGTGTATATACGGGCAGGCAAGGTGTTAATCCCATTATCTACGATGGCTAATGATTTCTGTAAATTTTCCTGATCTATTTGCATTACCCGGGCAGCAGCTTCTTGTTGGGAAAGTTTCAAAATTTCATTCTATACTGCATCTAAGAAGCACTTTCTACCTTGTCTTCTGTGCCTAATAAGAAATCCTGCAAATATGTATCGTTAGACAGGAGACTAAGATGTTCTTTTACAGCATCTAGTGTGGAACTTTTTAACCATTGCTAGCTTAATTTCCCTACACTGTGTGTTGTTATTATACCCATAGCAAGGGTCTGGCATATTCATTCTAAAACCCGCTGAGGAATTTACAGAATGTGCATGACAATCATTTGTGTCTACTGGCCACAATAACCACCCACCAGGATGTGAAAGTGATGTGTTAAATGTTACTTTTCGGGCCCACTTATAGAGCTGATCTTCGGTTGCATTAAAGTATTTTTGCCATTTTCAAAATTTAGCAGGGTCAAGGATACTGGGCGCATTCAAGTCCTTCATTTTTGCCAAGCCTAGCAACTTTTCTATTGCACTGTTTCATTTAAAAATATAATTTGAACGGGTATCAGGATTGCTCTGATTAAAGCTTTCTTTCCCCTTATGTTCCAATTTTGTTGTTCCCCACACACTTTTTCAGTCAGTCAACTGCAGCCAATATTCATGTCCTTCTATAGCCAACCAGGAAACAAAATAATCAGAATAAATCAATTTTGTATCATTTAATAATGTATATTGACTTTCCATCACTGGCAATTTAAAATAATACGACTCAACATTTTTCATACTTTGCCCAGAAAAATATACAAACTTTTCCGAATATGTTTTGGAATTCCCTACTGGCGGAATTTGACAGTGTTCCCATTGTGTATAATTAAAAATAGTCTTTGGGGTACTTGCTCTGTATATGAAATGATGTCTATAATAATTATAACAGAACATATCTCCATAACTCTTTCTTGATTGATAAACATCTTCACATTCAAATACAGTAAATTATTCTAAGTCAGACATCAAAGAACCAACTGTTTTTACATCCCAATCATCAGCAACAACTCTAGACAACGTTACATCGTTCATGAAAAGTTTAACTACATATGGAATTTGGATGACTTCATCGGGCCACATATATCAAATGCTACTTTATCCCAAACAATACCATCAGGAATTGGTATGATTGAAATGTTCACTAGGGAAAAGTCTCTGCAGATCTTATGGGAAGAGAAGTGTTGTTTTCAGACCTCATTCATCAGTTCGACTTCAGAGCATCTAGGAAGGTAATGACGATGTATCAGTAAATAGAGGATGATGACAAACCCAATCCAAAGGAGGAAGGCAAGTATAGTTAATAAGAGCCACAGATAGTTCCATGGAAGAATGAAATAGTACAGTTTGAGCCAAATGATCAGTTTACATGCTCTTGACAGTTCTGTTGCAGAAGAGGCAGAAGAGTCAGTGAAAGTGTCATTGACGTCAGCAAAATATCCAGAAGCAGCTTGTGCAAAAACTGGAGCCGTGTTTGGAAGGGAAGAGCTGGCAGAAGTCTCCCTTGGTGGTTCATAGTAGACTATACCATTCATTTGTGTTGAATTTTAGTAAAATCGCTCAAAGTTGTTGACATTACTTGTCACAGAACAAGTTAATGGTACTAATGAAAGATCATTGTCCACTCTCCCCAAGCTCGTAGAGGTGTCAGGGTTGCTGCTAAAACATGTGAAGGAATATCCTGGTCTGCAGTGAGAGGCATTCGGGAACTACCCAGGAGTCCTCTTGACTGCAGTGCAGGATCGACCATATGGTGTAGCTCGACATTGTCGATGGAGACGGATTGATTTTCTTTAAAACCAGGCAGCTGTGGTAAAATGACAGTTCAGGTACTGTGTGTTCCCAGGACTGGAACCAGTGCACAATTGGAAGGACAGAACTTCTTTATCACAGCAATCTTTTCACGCAATAGATCCCCAACTTTTGGAATCAAGTCAGAAGGTGTTAATGGAGCATCTCTTGTTCCCATGAAGGCGGCAATGGCAGATGAGCTGTCATCACAGAACTGTTGTAAATCCTGTAAGACAGTGACACGTTCATTTATGTCAAAAGGTGTATTTGCCACCTTCTGGCCTGGACTATCAAGATCTGGAACATACATTTGTGTTCCGAATAGGTATTCATATGAGGTACGTCCCCCCAGGGACCTTCTGGGCAGATTATTAAGTGGTCTCTGGACTCCATTCAAGTGATTAAGCCAACTACAACCCGTGCACAATACTCTGGCTGTTAAGGATTGCTTTTAATCCCAGTTTCTTCTCTCGATGACACTATTTCCCTCAGGATGAAATGGAGACGAATAATACAGTTGGACCCCTAGTGAAGCCATGGTGTCCCTAAAAACCCTTGAGGTGAAAGCAGGGCCCTGGTCCAAGTCGAAAGCCACAACTGTATATGTGCTGATAAAGACATGCAAATCTTTAATAAACATTCAAGCGTCAGCCGAGCGTTGTAGCCAAACACATAGAAACCTGGATCATGAGTCCACAGTGACTAAAATGTATCTTGTAGGCATTATCAGGCGTCAGGAGACTACAGTGGTCCAAGTACACACATTGCACAGGTTTGTTGGAAATTATGAGGGGTGTCTGTGGTGGGCGTTAATGGTGGACCCTTTTATTTGCTGACTGATGTCACAACAAAGGACATACTGCTTAGTCTGCTTGTATAATACTGGACACCAACAGCCTACTTGTAATAGTGAAATTGTAGCCGCCACACCAGCATGGGCAGAAGCAACTCTCTCATGCGCTGCTTTGATCAACTCTGGTCTTTCATCTTTTTTTGGGATCAAACTATCACCTACCTCTGGTATTGTTACTAGGGCAGTGTTGAGGCTTGATATGCGGTAATAACATTTGGGAGGATATGCCTTGGGCATGGGCTTGCAGTCAGCTGAAGCTTTTGCAGCTAGTGTTTCATCATCCAATTTCATTCTAGAACACGTTATTGCAGCAACAGAAGCCTTAGCTACTAGTTTTATCAGCCAAGGTATTGTCAGTAATGTGTATTCCAACATGCAGATGTCCCAGTGTATGTATAACATGAACATTGGGTAGGGTTTCCTTCAGATCTGCTACTTCCCCCACAGGAGTCTGTGTTTGATGGTGTTGCCTTTAAAATTTCTGAACTCATTCTGGCACTAGTAATGCAGAAATTCATTGAAGGACTGGACACAATAGCATGCATCACAGATAATGTTAACTGTTCTAGATCAGTGTGTTCCAGTCAGTGCCTTCACCAGAGTCTTGAGCTCTGCTAATTGTGCAGTACAGTCCCCTAAGGTTTGCGCCTAAGTATGTTGTGGATGGAATTCACCATCTTTCATGTAGCCATTCACGACCATGCAAGCGGCGGAGTAATGATGTTTTGTGCCTACTGTGGGTTAGACTGAGCCATCAGTATACATAGATATTTGATATTGTTCAATAGGCAATGTGTTTCCTGGAACAGGTTATTCAAGTTCATATTGCAAAAAAAATTGAGTATGTAATTTTGGGTCAAAAATATAGTGCCCCTCAGAGATGTTGCCCATTGAATCCAATATGGATGTAGTGCTTTAGTGTTAGGAATGCTAGCTTTGGTGACAGCCTCAAAGGCTGGGATCGGAAAGACGACAATGATGCGTGTCCCCTGGGCCAGAGGTCTCTGTTTAATGACAGCCATCTAGACCGCAGTATGATTTTTTTCTGTGTGAGCAAAGCGTTGTTTTGCTGTACAATATAAATGCGATTTGTATGCAATAGGGATGGGTCACACTGTCCTTGAATGTTACATAGGTGAAACCAATGGCACGGCAATTACTCTGCTGACCAAGTGTGTTATGCTGCACCTTGAATGTAAGTGTTTAACTGCAAGCATCTCTTGTTGTAATGCTCTGAGAATGTGTGTGTGTTCAACTGTCCAGTATTTGCTTGAAACGTCAGAATGTATTAAGTCATTTAATGCGTGGTGCATAGTCTGGAATGTATGTTCTGCAAAGGTTTAAAAACCCAGGAGCAACAGGAGCCTTTTGATAGTGTTTGGAGGTTGTAGTTTTGTGCATTTTTTAAAAATTGGGGCACTAGACTCTTGCCTTGATCTGATAATTCGTATCCCAAAACCAGGACACTAAGGAAGGCTATTTTTTTTTGTAATTTAATTTGTAGCCTAATTCCGCAACTCCCACAACAATGTGGGCAAACTGTCTTACATGTTGTATGAGATCGTCATCTGTAAGGTAGATGTCATGTACAGACAACACATCAGGGTCAATGTTGTGGAAAATAGAATTAACACAAGCTGAAAACAGTCCTGGACTGCTCTGGTAACCTTGTACATTTTTTTCTGAGAGCCTAACGTGCTGAAACTTGTTTAGTCCCTTCATTCAGGTGCTATATTTTGGCAGAAAAACTGTTTGAAATATCCAAAGTTGTTTTGTATTTTTTACGCACTATGTTGTTTATAAGTGCTGTGCTGTGTACATTTAGTATGGCAAGTGTGCGTGTATGACTGCTTAAATGTATGTAGTCTAAGACTATTCTATATGAATGGTCCGGTTTATCTAGGAGGAATAATGGATTGTTCATAGGTGAGACACAGAGTTTGATTAGACCCTGGTCCTCTAAGAGTGTGAGGATTTCCCTCGCAGGTGCTATTGCTTTATGCTTTATTAGATATTGTGGATGAGGTTGGGGTTGGGATCTGATTGGTATTAAATAAGAGGGGGAATATTTATCCCACCCTTCGTGGTTGCAATATAACACAGGTGCCTGTGCCTTAGCCGAATCAATGACATAAGCTTCCCTAAACTCTCTGGGAATAAGGGGCAGGAAAGAGCATTCAAGTACCTCTTCCACATATGGAGGATTATGGACAAATGATGATGGCTAATCCTTTTTGGCCAGCAAAATATCATAAATGGTAACGACGCGATTCCAAAAGATGGCATTTGTTGTGCAATCAATGTCTCCTTCTAATTGTAATTTTACTTTATGCACCCTGTCTGGTGTGGAGACAGGCTTGTCAGCAGTCTCAACTTGTAGGAAGTCATCAGTTGCTTTCACCTCCAGGAGCTCTTGATTCCGGTGAACTATTGTGACCTCTGCCGCACTGTCTAGAAGAGCCTTGCCCACTTCTTGTTCTTCAGTAAAGCTCTCATACTGAGTGGCATGTCATATAGCAATCGCTGCCACTTTTTTCTTTTTAAATTGGGGTTTTAGTTAAGGAAGTGTTTCTTCTTTTTTAACAGAAACTTCAGATGAGCCTTGTGAGTCCATTCTCGGTTTCAGTTCACTGCTCTGACTACCCACCGCTCTCACTTGGTTCTTCTGGCGAGTCCTGAAAGGAACAAGATTGGTGTGTATCAGTATATTGATATCTGTCAGATGTTTTTATATTATCTCTATTTCTCAGATTATAGCGATTTTGAGGGGTCTCCAAATGTGGAGATTCTCCCCTTTCTTTTTTAGGTGTTTTTTTTATTTTTATCCAAGTGTTTTTTAGCACTCTCAGGTGCTTGCTCGGTAGAATCTTTATTAGATTTACCCTGTAATTGTGGTTTAATAAGTCTGGCCCCCAGACAATCTCGACCAATGCTAGAGTAGGTCTCAGTGATAGTCTTTGCCAGCTCATGTTCTTGATCCTGTGCAGGAACGTCCCGGAGCTGCATACGCACTTCTAGTGCAACTGCTTCCCCTTTAAGATTACTTACTATAATTGAAGATACAGTGGCAAAATTTCCCATTAATTGTATCGCCAAGTCCAGGGCCAGGGCAGCCCTGTATTCATCTTGAATTTGTTTTACCATCTCTGGAATATTGGTAAGTGTCGGTGTACAGTGTGCACTAGTATAGAGCGTGGAAAATACCATGCCCCAAGCATCCCAAATGGCAAGCACATAGTGAGGTCCCGAATGGAGAAAAACTGCTTCCAGCACATTTATTTTTTGAGCTAACCAAAATGGAATCTCCTCCCATTTGGCAGGTACCTTACCCATGATGAAATGTACAGTCACAGGATTAATGCCTGGTGTGACTGCATGTGGTTGCGCTTGGGCAGCACGTGCTCGGTTAGTATTTTTATGTCTACATTACAAACTGTACTAACAGTCTGTAAATTGCCATAAGCTCAGTATTTAAACGGCGAACCTCAGCTACCGCAAGGTTGCCGCATCAGGATGCAGTGCATATGCAGCCCATAAAGGCCAGGTAGGACCATCATTGATCAGAGGATCTAACTTAACACTTTATATTGTATATGGTAGGGCACCATAAAGCCAGTTATTATGGTCTAGATAAGATAGAGGTATCTCTAAATAAGCATAAGCTCTGAATTGTACAGGTATGTTAGGAGGTGTGTAATAGTGAAATGTATCAGAGGTCCTATCAACTGCTGAAAAAGTGACCCAAGAATAAAAGAAATCTGTTCTGCAGGCTGAATGAGCCTTAACTATCAATGTTACAGGATTCCCCTGGGCTGTGAGGCCATTTTCTAGCAAATGATCAGTGAGGGGTTGTTGTATGTTTACTGCAATTGCTACCTGTTGTGGGTTCGCCATAGTGGATATACCTGTTCAGAGATAAGGAGACCAAGTGGGGATTGATTCTTTTAAAGTTCAAGCTTGAACAACCTACAGTGTTAGATAGGTGCTACCTACCTAGCTGATGAGGAAATCCTTAATACCACAGACGTCCCCATATATAATATTGAGGTGCTTTTAGCATGTACTCAGACAGAAATACTTGTGAGGATCCAAAAAGTAGTACCTGACCAAACGTTGGTGGTGCCATGTTGTGAGGCTGCTGGATTTGGGTGGCAGAATTACCTGAATTGCGAGGAACTGAGAACAATCCCACACCCCATGACAATTGTCAGCCTAATCTAGTTTTCCAGGTTTCCAGCTAACGAGCAGTGCCTCATCTCTGCCCAAGAGCAAGGCTGATTGTGGCACAGGACGCATGATAGAAATGACTCCTCAGGGAAATCATGGTCAATCAGATCTCATCTTTTTCTCTCAGTTACATTAGACTCGTGTATGCAAAGACAAAAAAAGGCAGAGCATGGCTCATTAAAGATTATTGGATTCGCTGCATCTTAAATAAAATGGCATGAATTGCAATGATTAGGATGATAAAAGATCCCAGAAGCAAAATGGTGACAAGATAAGTGAAACACCCAAAAAGTTCCACCATACTGTCACTAGGAGTAATATATGTGGTTCCTATTTAAGCCACTTTAGAGCACAGCATGATAAACCCTAATATGCCCCTCAGGTACCCCCTGGGAAGACATCATACCCCATACCTGAGCAAGGAAGACTGTTGTGTAGAAAGACACCATCCCCATGTAGGCCAGGGATGTGGTAGTATAAGCAAGCACCTGTAGTGAAGGCAATCAGCAAGCAGATGTGGTCATCTGGCTGGAATCTCCCTCTAACGTGTATGGACAGAGAAGTTTTTTTATAATAAAACAGCTGACGTTCTGAGAAAATGTCCCCACGTAAGGATGTGTACGTTACTGTTAATGTTGAAGACACAGCATACCTTTTTGCCAGCAACTCCATCTGGCTGTAGCCTTGAGGAAAGCACAAAGTGAAAAGAATGTCTTGCTAGAAATGCAATGCTTTCCTAGGCGAAAGAGCAACTAGATAAAGAAAATAAAACAGCTTCTCAAATGTGTCCTGTTCTAAAATAATAAAAAAAAGCTGAATAAAATGTAACTGGGCTAAAGTGGACAAACAGCAGGCCTAATTGCTAAAATAACATGTCTAAAAAATATGGCTAAAGTAGTTATACAACAGCGCAAGGGAACAAGCAACACTGACAAGGTCATTTCTGGATGCCTTCTATGCAGCCCTTTTCTCCAAAATCATAATCCAAATTCAAATTCTATCAAATGAACACTAAAGATTCTACTTATGTGCAATTAGTAGGTCTCTGCTACAGACTTGAAAAAGTTCAGCATTTTTGTGAGAAAGAGGAAGTTTGGGTTGACGTCTTCAGTAGGATATTTTGGATAATTATTTGAATTGATACTCTACACAGGCCATAGTGCTACCCAGTTGGAACCAATTAAAGAAATCTACATTTTCAAACACACTTTGCTGGCCCAGGCTCCAATGCCCACAGTCTGGTGGGGCTTCTTCTCATCTCTTCTGCAAGGTAAACTTCCTTCTTCAGTAGCATACAAGGCACTGTGATCACAGCACCTTGGGATGCCTACGTGACACGCTCAAGCACATGCCTGGTTGAAGACCAGGCCAAGAGTGGTCCCATCAGAGCCTGGAGGAGGCTAGGCTGAGCCGATGCCCTATTTGTTGCTGTTACCAAGGGGTTATATGGGTAACATGAGTAAACAAAAATCCCCATGATTCCCCAGCGCTGTTGCGCCGAAGGGGCCTCGCAAAAGACACTCAGGTTTGCATTTCAACTTCGGCTTTCTTTTTGTAAGACTGCCGAAGCATCGGGTGCCAAAAGACTGCCAGTACCGGTGGTCCAAAGACTGCCATATTACAACAATGTGCCGATTTTGGATCGATTTCAGGTGGAAATCTGACACCGTCGGCCTGGCCGATGTCATAATAGAGGTGGTTTGCACCGCCACGTCAACAGGACTCCGCCCCCTGTATTACACTCCGTAAGACGGTGCAGCGGTTTCCTGCACGGTGGTGCGGTGCTGGCAGTGGAAAGCACAGGGACCCATCCCCTCCCGGACGGCCACCTCATCGAAGCTGGTAAGTTGAGCGTCCGAAAGGGGGGGTTGGTGTCTGCTTGCATGTATGAATGCGGAGGAAGGAGGTGTCTGTTAATGAGTGTGTGAGTGTATGTATGTTTGTGTGAATGTGGGGGATGGAGGGTGTCTGTGTGTGTGTGTAAGTGTGCGTATATGCCGAGGGGGGAGGGTGGTGTCTGTGTGTGTGTGTGTGTGAGTGCCTGTATGTTTGTGTGAATGCAGGGGAGGGAAGGGGGTGTATGTCTAAGTGCGTGCATGCGAGTGTATGTGTATGTTCGAGTGCGTGAATGCAAGTGAATGCGTGTATCTGAGTGAGGGTTTGGGTGCGAGTGTGTGGGGGTGTTTGTAAATGAATGTGTGGGTAGGTGGGGGTACGTGAAAGTAGGTGTGTGGTCATGTTGGGTTATGTCTGCCTGCGACAGGAATGGAGATTCCTGTCTCCGGGTGCATGACCGCCAGCATTTTCGTGGCAGTGCAACCGCCACTAAAATGCTGGTGGTCTGCCGAGTTGGTGATGGCGGTATTGAAGCTACCATCAGGCTGAAGGTGCCCACTTTGGCCAAACTGCCGAAGTCATAATATGGCCGTCTTTACCAGCGAGCGGGCGGCAATAAGACCACCACCGCGAGTCTGGCGGTCCAAGGACCACCAGACTCAAAATGAGGGCCTCTGTAATTTATTTTCTTATATCAGCAATAGGAGCATTAAACAAGGAAATACATTTCATGGAAAAAGAACTGGGGTTGAGTCATGAATAACCTCGAAGCTGCACTTGCCTCAACATAAGCATGAAGAAGCAAACCTGGACATGGGCAAGGTTATCTCACCTAAGGATACTGATGGAGGTATCTGGAACAGTGTCTGTTAGAGTGGTGGCATGGGATATCCTTGGTACTGTGACCTCACCATTAGAGTATGGACTTAAAATTGTCATTTTAATTGTTATTCTAGTTTCATTATTAGTAATAGTAAGTTATATTTTAGTAGTGAGCTCTTGCATTTGTGAGGATTTAGGCTAGGAGATCAATTAAGAAATAAATAATTAAAATTAATTAATTTAACAGTAAATTATTTATAATAGTTTCATAGTGATTTATTCAGGTCATATTTTAGTTGCAGGTTGCTAGGTTTGTAGGGAATCAGGGTGGGAAGTTAAATAAAGTTAATTTTATTTTAAATTAGTGTTAAATACTTTTGTTAATCACATGGCAATTAAATTCTATTGTCAGACTGCTGACAGCATGGCGGTGCAGGACCGACAAATGACTGCGGCAGTGAACTGGCTGCATCTCAGCCAGTTCACCGGCCGTACCGCCAGGGTTGTGGGACCGCTTGGCAGAAGGTTGACCACCTTCAGCCCGGCGGTCCACCTAACACTGCCTGCGATATAATGTGTATCTTTACCACCAGGGATTCCGTGGTGGCAGCCCCCCCACGAAATCCCTGGTGGTAAGGATACTGGCATCAAGAATACTAATTGCTGTCCCCACAATAGGGCTCACCAACCCCCCTCCATGTAGGAGCTCCCCCAGCTCCTTGACCACCTCAGAAGCCCCCCACCCCACTAAGCAGTCACGTCCACCATATGACACTGGCGGTCATATGGCGGGCGTGACTTCGGCGGTCTACGGAATAAACCACCGAAGTCATGAGGGCCTAAATGTACTTGTAATTGTGTGACTGCTATATTGTTTTGTTTCATTTCTTATGAAGTTTAGCTTTCTATGATAATTACAAATCTATTTTTAGTGCTGTGTTACTTTTCTGTAGGAGAGTACATTGGGGAGATAATAAGTATATATTAATTTACGAATTAATTTATATTTTTTGTAATTTATGAATTGGTAACTAGTTACGTATAATTTTTCCCTATTTATTATTTTTAATGTTTATTTTATTAAATGGTAAGTGTTTGCGAAATATGCTTGATAGAATGATTTTTTTAATTTATTATGTTTTTTTAACATTAATTGAACTTAAATATATAACAACTTTGTAATGTTAGTATTGTTTGTTTGTTAGGGAAGCTGATATTATTATACGTACTTGCATTTGTACATTTATTCATTCTGTTTTAAATTTTTTATGTGTTCAAAATCTAATACATTTAACCCACTGAAATTCAACACTTTCATTTTATTGCTTAGACTGAAGTGGGAATAGTACATCTAAACCCACCATAGTCCCATATTTTCAGACTGTTGCTCTAACTGGAGTAGGATTGGTAAATTAAATTCCTTTAAGTCCTTCAATGTCCCTACTGTTTATTTGACTGAATAGTAAACGTAATCACTCCGCCATCCAATACTTTCACTACTGTTGTTGTGAATAGGAAATCTAACCCCTGTAAAATCTAACAATTCCCCTACAATTGTTCAGAATGTATTGCCAATAGGAAATCTAACCCTTTTAAAAATCAAAACTTTCTGTATTGTTGCTTTAACTTGAGTGGAAATAGTAAATTTAATCTTTCTGGAGTCAAAGTTGCTCATTATTTTTTTCAATGTGTGTAATATTACTAATAAATGTGTTGTTTCTGGTTTTAATATGTTACTATTTATATATATATATATATATATATATATATATATATATATATATATATATATATATATATATATATATATAATTATATATAAAACACCAACGTTGCCAGACATCCAGGGCTAATAATTCAGTAGCGGTCCAGGCTTGGACCTCACCATCCACATATTATTGCCAAAACTCCTCCTGTTACATGCAGAGAGTTCCCGGACACCAAATGGAGGTTCAAAAAACTTTATTCATCAATGCTTCCTCCCAGAACAACGCGTTTCAGCCGTAGCTTTGATCACGTAACAATTGAGAGTGTCTCACAAACCAACCATATACACACCCAGCATACACATAAGGACAAAGATAAAAGAAGGACTATCAGGTCACCAAACTAGCCCACAGTGTGCAAATATCAGCACCATCTTGGAATGTCTAGAATGGCCCATAAGCTAAACCAAAGTTGATCTTACGATTACAAAATTATCCACATTATTTGCTCTCTTTATACATAAATTAATTAAATTCCTATACGATCATTCAAATAGCTTACACATTGCATATAAAATATTAAATATTACATATTAAATATTGTTAATAACGCAAATGGTCCAAAGCAATTTTTTACATTCATTACATATATGATATTAAATATTAAATATTAAATGTTAAATAGTAAATATTATTAATATCCCAAATGGTCCAATTTTTTTAAATAGAAAAAACATAATATGCACTGGATACAATTCTGTTCCTAAAATATCCACATTAGTTACTCTCCAGGGCATCCATTTTTATCTAAGTGGGGGGCTGTGGCCCCTCACTTGCCTGGGGACCGCCACCTCCCCAGGGCTTACAATTTAATAAATATGAGAGGGCTGGGGTGCCCCCCTGCACCTCAGGGACCACCAGCCCCTAGGGCAAAGTATACAAAAAAGAAAGGGGCTTTGTCCTGTTGTAGGGGGGGGGCAAGTGTCACCCCTCGTGGAGGTACTGATGGCCCTGAGGACTGCCACCTCCCAGGGCCAGCTCCTGCTATCTCCCAGGGTGCCCACCCCCAGGAAATAGCTGTTTGCTGTGGCTTGGCTACATCGCTGCAGCCAAGCCAATCCACAGCAAACACTTCAGGTTTTGACAGCAGGACCTTTAAAGCAGGTCCTGTTGTCAAAATCTGGGGTGTCATTGCTGTCCCCTGCATGTGTGCAGGGGACAGAGATGAAATGCTTCAGCATGCACAGAGCTGCTATCAAAGCAGCTTCGGGCTTGCTGAACCATTCGCAGTGCCAGGGAGGCCTTAAGGCTTCCCCTGCAGTGCCTGGTAGCCGATAAGGGCTTTTATTAAAAAATTAATAAAAATAAAAAAAAAGTAGGGACCATGGGGGGAGCTCTTGAGGGCTCATTTTCTAGCCCCATATATAGTAAAGGGCATTTTATTTAAAGAAAATAAAGATAAAAAATTCAAAACATATCTATGGAGTGCAGAGAGTCCTTAAGGCTTCCCCACGGTGCCAGATTCCCGTAAAGAGCTTTTGATTGTTATCTTTTTTTTTTTTTAGATAAATAATATAAAAACCTTTAAATTTAAAGGGCTGGAAAAAAGATTGCAAAAAATAAACTCCCATAGCTCAGTGTGAAGATCGTAAACCTTTACACTGAGCTGTGGGGTTTGAGTCCACCTGGCCTCATTTCCATTTTTTTATTTGTTTTTAAATAAAAAAAAATATTATACTTTTTAAAAAACAAATGCGTTTTATTTATTTTAAATTGGAGAAAAATAACTCATTCTAAGAATGTCAGACATCAAAGCCGTAAATACTCTGAATCTCTCTCCCTCTCACTTTCTTTCTCTTTCTCTCCCTCTTTCAATCAATTCTCCTACTCACACACCCTCTCAGACACTTACGTACCCACTCACAGACCCACTCATTCACATAGATAGTCACTCACAGACCCACCAAGACCCTCATGCACTCACTCACAGTTTTATCAAATATGACGAATTGTAGAATTAAAAACGTGATATATATGATCCTTTGCCCATGTAATCTGGGTTATGTAGGAGAAACATCTAGAGGATTTAGGTTCAGATATTATGAACACAAGTCTGCCATTAGGATCCAGAAACCCAATGTGCTATCCACTGGTAGCAAATTGGGTGTCCAAGGGCCATAGCGAAGAAGAAACTAGATGGACCATACTAGAAAGAATTTCCCCAAAAGTTGGACAAGACTCCATGAGAAAAAAGAAAGAAATTGTCTGGCTGTTTCAGTTAGACACATACAATAATGGACTTAATGAAGAAATGCCTTTGCAAAATGCTATCTAAAAATCTATGGCTGATTAACCGATTGACAGCATATGTGACGTAAGTCATTATACTGTTTGGGTAGTTACTCTCACCTAAATGGTATTCTATCTTTCTCAGGATTTCCATTTTCTTAATGTGATTAATTAAAAAAAACTTTTTGGAGGATAATTATTATTATTATTATTATTAGATATTTGTAGAGCGCATGGCTTCCCTGGAGGCCTCCCAGCGCTAATGCAGCACCATTGAACATAGAAAGCTGACAGGCTATAAAGGAAGAGAAAGGTCTTGAGCTTTTTATGAAACTTAAGTTCTGAGTTTTCTGATCAAAGCTCCAGTAGTAAAGAATTCCATAGGTGACCCGCCTTGAAGGGAAACAGCCTGCCTCCCCATCTTACTTTATTAAACCAAAGTGCATTGATCAAAGAAGCCGAGTAAGATCTGAGTGATCCCTGGGGGTTGTAAGGAATTATAATATGCCTGAGAAAGGCCGGACGCCTATTGTGGAGTGCACAATGCAAGTAGCAGGCGGCTTTAAAGTTAATACGCTGTTCAATAGGGAGCCATTGAAGGGAACACAGTGCAGATTTAGCCATGTGGTGTGTCGGTGTCTCGGGGTATCCATTAGAAGGCAGGCAGCAGCATTCTGCACCACCTGTAGTCTCTTTAGCACATAGGAAGGAGAACTGAAGAACACAACATTCCCATAGTCTAGGTGAGACAGTATCAGGGCCTAGACAATGAGCCTTTTAGCTACAAAGGGAAGAAATGTGAAAATCTTCCTACAGGTTCTCAGTAAGTCTTCTCCGTAACTTCTTCGAGTGGCATTCTATTGTGAGGCAAGACTCCAGCCAAAAACCTAGACTCTTTATATTATCTTTGGGCAAGGGAAGGTAATTGATTCCAGCTGAGACTAAGGTAGGAGGCTTCAAACATGAAAAATGTCCTACCAACATAACTTCTGTTTTTCCTCATTTAACTTGAGTTTACTTTTCGCCATCCATTTAGCGAAATCGGATAGGCATGAAGAGAGAGTGGCAAAATCTGATCCGGTCCCAGTAGAAAAAGAAAAAAAACAATTTAGTGTCATCGGCATAAGACACAAGAGACAATCCATGGGGTTCCACGATCTTTGCCAGGGGGGCCATACAAATATTGAAGAGCGTAGGGCTTAATGAAGAACCCTGTGGAACTCCACAGGTCAGTGGGAAGGTATCAGAATATTAGGATTGATCCAGGACTTGAAATGTTTGACTCAGATATGAGGAAAGCCAATTAAGGTAGGTACTTTCAATTCACATTTGAGAGGCTCTCAGAAGAAGAACTTTATGATCTACCTTGCCAAAAGCGGCGCTTAGATCTAATACAATGATTGCTGCATATCCGCCAGCATGCACATGTCTCCTAGTGACTTCAGTGGCAGCCAACAAGGCTGTTTTGGTGCTGTTAAGCAATCTGAATTCCATTTGGGTATTATGTAGAAGATTATGTTCCTCAGAAAACCTGAGACCTGAGAGTTGATATGTTTCACGATTACTTTTGACGCAATGGGAAGAAGAGCAATTGGTCTATAGTTAGATAGTGACGCTGTGTCAAGATTGTTTTTTTTAATAGAGGCTTAACTACTGCATGTTTCCATTGTTGTGGGACATGCCCATGTAACAACGAGTCATTCAAAATGTTCATTAGCACCGGTGATATAACTTTGGATCCTAGAGCTAAGAGAGAATGGGGGAAGGGTACAGAGGAGATCCAGATTTTATGGAGCCCAGATATTTATCTACTAGATCTTGAGTCAGAGGCTGGAAAGATGAGAGTATGGTTTGAGGGGGGCTGATCATCAGTATGAAGGACAAACTCATCCTCAGTGCAAGAATTACTAGGAAGAGTTGCTTGGATGTCAGCAATTTTCTTTTGAAAAAAAAAAACAGGTGAAGTCATTACTATGTGCCTGAGAGCCCTCCACTGGGTTCTTGACCAGAGGAAGCTTAGTCATTTCCTCAAAGTTAGAGAATAGCTCTCTAGGAGAGTGAGAGGATTGTTTGATCCTGGAGGTATAATGGGAGGCTTGGGCCGCCTTACTTTCTGATTGGAAAGACCGAATCTTATTCCTATCATCTTTTTTGAGACCAGGATTGTATGATTTCCTCCACTTTCTCTCCATCCACTTACATTCTTTTTTTAAGTCCAGCAGATGGGGATTAAACCAAGATAACTTCTTTTTCCAAAAGGTCTTAACCATAGTTTTAGTGGGTAGAATAATATCTAGGGATTCCAGAATCCATTTGTCAAAACCCTCAGTTGTATAGTGTTGGGGAAGAGTGGAGGAGGCAAACTGGTTTGTTAATGTATTCATCCAGTCGTTCTTCTTCAGCTTTGACCACTGACTTCCCATTAATTTTGCTCAAGGCTGATGATTTACAGGAGGTTGGGTTGGGAGGGTAAAAACAATTAAAAAATGATCCGACCAAACCATAGGAAGAGGAGCCTGGGCTAGTAGTTTAGGGAGATTACTAAATGCTGGGTCGGTTGTATGACCATGAAGGTGAGTGAGGCCAGATATCAGCTGTGTTAAATCCAAGGCTGATAAATCTGTGAGTAAGGTTTTGGTGGGAGCATTGTGAGGTTCCTTTACCTGAATATTAAAATCCCCTAAAATGGTACAAATTGAATATTTATAAGCAAACTCTCCCACACAATCAGGAAGAACTGGCAAAAACCTACCATGGGGGCCCGGAGGGTAGTAAATTAAGATACCAGAAAAAGTGAAGGTGGCCTCTATTGTCAAAAAAAGGCCAGGATTTCACAGTCTGGGATATAGAGGGGGTGGGAACGACAGTGAATAGAATTCTTGTAAATTATTCCAATCCCTTCTCCTCTTCTCTGAGGTCTATCTAGGTGCTGTAGGGAGTGATTTGAGGGAAGGGACATAATTATATCAGGAGTGGAGTCCACAGAGAGCCAAGTTTCTGTAAAAAACAGAGCCTCTGGGGCATAGTCATTTAACCATGAACGAATATACAGTTTTTGTGCAAGTAAGGAACAACAGTTAAGCAGAAATATTCTGGTAGTCTGTTCTTTCTCCAGTCTTATTTTCACAGGAAATATAGACTGAGGATTCAATTGACAAGAATCACCAATTGAAGGCAAATGGGTTAAAGGGGGAAGGGGGTTAGGCTGATATTGTCCGGGAGTCACTGTGCTCTTATCAAGGGCCATAAGAGATTGCCTGGAATAGCTTAGTCTCCCAGGGGCTAAGCTCATAGCCTTTCCTGGCCCTGGGCCCGGCCTGGCATGGACTGGCACAGACGGGCTTGCTTTAGGCACACCTTCGGCGCACCAGCGGCGCATCTGCTGCGTGCGTCCGCTTCATGGGCTCTTTTATGGGCCCAGGAAGCAAGAAACAACAACTAGACCGCACATAAAGATGGCGGTTCTGTTTGGCACAATGAACTGGTTGGAAAATGGGCACCAGAATGAGCAAGCAGTAAACAGTGCACACACTAGAAAATAGAATTCCCTGAGGGTCCAGGTGTCTCTGAACACGGGCGCGGGTCCTCTGGGATAAATGGGTGTCCAGAATATTTTAAAACGAGGTTTTATAAAGTGCAGAGATTATTTATAAAAACAAATAATTTAAGAGCAAATGCGAGTGTGCTAACTTAAAACCAGAGCTTTACAGGATAGACTGTCTAGACCTCCTAATAGACACTCCTGTATGAGATCAAAACTATAGGCAATTTAGGTTAGCTTGTGCATGGATGTAATATTGTTTTACAACAATCTTTATGATGGAGCCGCCGAATATTTGAAACAGACATCATCACTGAATTCCATCCATATTAAAAATTGGCCACCACTGGAATGTTTCCTTTTTCCTTTGTTAAAGGGCTTTAGTCCCTTTTCTATGTTTTGTATATATTAATCAATGCAAACGTGAGAGTTCTGCTTCACCAATGTGATATAGACTATATTTGATCTAGACTATGGGTATTTTAGGTTAACTTGTGCATTGATGCATTATTTGTTTTAACAACAGTTAGAACTACACAGATTTGTATGATAGCGCTGCAGAATACTTGAAACAGATATGACCACTGCACTTCGTCCATATTCAAAGATGGCCGTCACTGGAATGTTTCATTTTCCCTTATTTAAACAGCTCCAGTCCCATCTCTATGTTTTGTATATATTAAAAAGATGAACACGAAAGTTTGGTTTTACTACCAGACACGTTGAATCTGGATGCAGATTATCTGCGCCATCGAAGAAATCATGCCATAACCTCACAAACCTTGGAAAGTAATTAAATGATTTTCACGTTATAGAGATTAGAATTCTGGAAGTAGATGCATTCTCTAACTGGAATAAAATTCACAAGCTGGCTGTATATCTTAGGTCATTATTGAGAAGAACATTTGTGGTCCATGCCAGCATTAGCTTGCAGTAAGTACTTCTAAAATCAACACTTCTTTTTTCTGGTCATACTGGTTTAGTAGCCTTAAGTGGAGAATCCTGGCACAATATTTTCGTTCATTTCAGTAATAAACACTGTTTATTCTTGTTTATATTGCTATAGCAGTGTGCAAGGGCTTCCTGCTACAACGAGTAAGCGCAGAAATCTGTAACTATTCCTTTACGTAAGTGTGCGATAACTTTGGAAATTTCTGGATCTCGTTGTTTGCGAAGTGCAAAACCCACATCGCGATGCCCATTCCCATTTTGCGAGTCGGTAACCTGGTTACCGACTCGCAAAATGGGACTGCGAGTCGCAAATATGAAGGGGTGTTCCCCTTCCTATTTGCGAGTCGCAGCGCGATGTAGCATTTCTTTGTGACTGCGAACGCGGTCGCAATGCAATCGCAGTTACCACCAGTGTGACACTGGTGGTAACCCATTCGCAAAAGGTAAGGGGTCCCCATGTGACTCCTTCCCCTTTGTGAATTGTCATGAAAACATTTTTTCCGAGCAGAAAAAAAACAGCTTTATTTAAAAGCAGTCACAGACATGGAGGTCTGCTGTCTCCAGCAGGCCACCATCCCTGTGAGTGCTGCGACACGCAAGGGGGTCGCAAATAGTGACCCACCTCATTAATATTAATGAGGTGGGCCTTTGCGACCCCCTTGTGACTCGCAAATGGTGTCGGGGACACCATCCTGCATCCGGCATTACGACTTGCAAATTGTGAGCCGCAATGCCGGATTTTCCTAATATAGTGACACTGGTGGTAACTGCGATTGCTTTGCGACCGCGTTCGTGGTCACAAAGCAATCCTACATTTTGCTGCGACTCGCAAATAGGAAGGGGAACACCCCTTCCTATTTGTGACTCGCAGTCCCATTTTGCGAGTCGGTAACCAGGTTACCAACTCGCAAAATGGGAATGGGCATCGCGATGTGGGTTTTGCGCCTTTCTACATCTGGCCCATAGTGTTTTTGGCACATGTAGTTTAGAGATGAATGTAATATTCACAAATCCGACATGCCTCTGGTTCATATTGACATTAGTAGCAGGAGATGACTCTTATCTACTAAAACAGAAATATAAACCAGGTGTTACCTTATCACATAATCGAAAGACAATACTAGAAACTCTTGGATCTTGGTAACTGACTAACTAGAGTATAGTACGACTGATACGTGTAACTTAGAAGTGGATGTATTATTCATCTTTATGATACTCTATGAGCATATTGAAGAGCTGATACACTTTTCTTAAACTGAAATTGTAAGCTTCTTCCTTAGGCAGTGTTTTAAGTACCTGTGATGCAAACATTGTGGTCTCTATGATTTTCTAGATATTTCCAACTATTCAAAGAGGAGTTTTATTAGCCTATTTCCTTATCCTGTTAGAACATCAGGTTTGAGCTAGCCTTTTATTTGGCTTAGATGTATATGTGTAATGTCATTTTATGGAGTTCTTAGATTTTTTTTATTTATTAATGTTTTTCTGTTTTTTTTTTTTACTCTTTTTTATTTTTTATGTTTTTTGGGGTTCTTCACTATATACATTTTTTTGGGGTATGACGCCTGCACGTGGTGGTTAATGGTAGTTTATTTTTAATTTTCTATTTCACCAAACACTTTTTGGAATGTGTTCACATGTTCTTTATGTGTACTTATTAACTATCCACGTCTAATCTAGAGTCTGCCAGCTAGTCCAGCTTTATTTAATTTATATGTACATCAGTTGTGCTGAGAACAATTAAAAGTGTTTGTATTTTTTTCATGCAGAGTTTTTTGAAGGTCCACTGCGTCAATTTACAGTATTTCTCAGATGAAGGTGGCTGTTGAATAAGGTTCTTGGTCCACCAAAATGTGCGTCGGCAACAATTTGTGAAAAAGGATTATTGACAGGCAAGGCATTGCCACCAGTAAAGGACTATCATTGTGGCACTGAATCACGAAGCAACAGTTTCTGGTAAAGAATTGTAAACAGGCACAAAACTGCCAGCAGCAAAGGATTGTCATTTTGGCACTGAATTATAAATAGAGGACTGCAATTAGGCATGTGACGATTAATTGTGGATCTTACAGTACAGACAAAGAAGAGCTTTAATAGACATCAAGATCTATACAACGTTTCTGCATGAAAACAGAATTTTCAACATTAATTTTTCAGTGATTCTCAAAATGAATTTGATGTGATGTTGGTAATCTATATTCAGTGCTTTAACATATATCATACGTTTTGTTAGCAGTTATTGTATGTATATTGTCATTTTCTATCTATGTATTATTTATATTGAGATGCATCTTCTGTACATTGTCTTGTATGAATGATAGAGGGAGTGACTATTTGTTTGTATTAAGAGAGAGTATTTAAATAAGAATATTGTTTTTGAAATTTTTGTATGATAAATGTATATATCTTAAATTACTATTTAACTATTCTATGAGTCTTATATAGTTCCCAGAATATATTACATGATCCCATATATATTTTGATAAGAGATATAAATACTTCCATTTAGGAAAGTTGGAAAAACGCACTAGCTACTCTAGATACAGACAGCTTCAGGCCAGCTCTTGCTGGCAACGCCTTCTGCACACAGGAGAAGGCAGTCCATGGTGCAAGGTTGGGTGCTTATAGGGGGTTGGCCTCAGGGCCTGGCCAGAGGCACTATACGTTAAAAAGCACAGAAATTCACTGGAAAAAACAAAGGTTACATGGACATTATAGGTAGGTTCTGAATTTACTCTTACAGAACCATAGAAATTCAGCAGTTATAGCTAGCTGAGCTATCTATAACTTGTTCTCCTGTAATGCACTGCTTATGCTCTCACATATTACATCATTCATGACATGGTCAGAGATATCACTGATGACATCTAATCATTGTCTGCAGCATACGGTAGGGAATGTAGGTTGAGGGACCCCAGCATATGTTGTGCACCCATAGGTGCATTGCTGTGGTGCCCAGGGTCATTTTGGACTGCCTTGCAGGCTGCTTTTAAGCTAACGTTAACCTCAATTTTGACTTTGAAATTAAAAGTACTTCCAAAGTCCTAAGCTACCTTATTTTTACATATAAGTCACCCCCAACTAGTGCCCTTGGTGCTCCCAATGTTGGCTGCAGTGTACCTATAAGCAGGGACTTTATAAAAGATGTTTTATAAACCCTGGTGAGGATAAAGTAACTAAATTCATGTTCCCCCATTGCAGTGAATGATCTCTCTAGGCTAATATGGAGAGACTTTATTTTAAAATAATAAGTCTTATTTTTCATAGAAGTTGGCTAAATATAGCATGCTTACTAATAAATTAACAACTGTAATAAATCCAGCAACTTGCCACTGTTGAATTTAATATAACTTTCAGGAGTTCTAGAACGATTCATAAAAGTTACCAGTTTCAGCTCTGTAGTGCCTGTCTGTGTTTGGTCAGCCTCTGGCAGCTTGGCCAGGTGGCCATGATGAGGTGTGATGTGGCCTGGGCTAAACACAAAGGAAGTACCTGGGGGAGGAAAACTGCCTCAGCATATGGTGAAACGGGAT
The DNA here is from genome assembly GCF_031143425.1 of Pleurodeles waltl. NCBI lineage: Eukaryota > Metazoa > Chordata > Amphibia > Caudata > Salamandridae > Pleurodeles > Pleurodeles waltl. The sequence goes on along the minus strand of NC_090446.1, from coordinate 744,093,168 downwards.
GGGGGAGAGCAGCCAAACTCTACTTCAAAAGATGGAAGGACATTTGGGCCATCAAGTGGACCTCCCCCATTGCCTGCAAAACCAGACAGCAAGGTGCCCCCTGATTAGATTAAGATAAAGGGGTGTTTTAAGGGAATCCTAGCCACACCAGTGGGTGGACTCAGCCAGACCTAACCTCTGAGATTGCATTTTTGTTATCTTGGATTTTGGGTGAATTTTACTACCTGGGATTGATTTTTGCCACACTTCCCAGGAAGTGGTCCCTCAAGAGGGTGGTGGCCTGCACGTGATTGGTCAAGAGGACCCCCTGGTTACCACCCCAGAAACAGGGATAAAATTGTCAGAACTGCACCCTCCCATCAGATCCCTACAATGAACAAGACAAGAGGAAGAAGGACTGCCCTGCTGGACCCCTGACCTGCACCTGGACACTGCACTCTGAAGGACTGCACCATTTACACACTTGGGCTTCACCACTAAAGGGACTTTGTCTGGCTTCTACTGCTTCAAGAAGTGACTCCCTATTTGCTACAGGTAGAAAATTGCTGACCAGATTCCCCTGCATCAAGCCATGAAGAAATTGACCAGCTGACCAGTGGTCATATTTGGATTTGAGCTAGGGGTATTCTGGGAGTTAGAGTCCTAACCCTCAAGGAGCAACTCAGAACTTCTGGAACCTTGGAGTGAGTTGTGGACTCCTAAAGGCCCTTCAAAGACCTACTGGAAGAAGATCCAGAAGTTTGGAATAATTTGGAGCAACTTTGGAAAAAAGCTTTATAAGTGGACCGACCCGAGGTTGTGAGTCAAGCCGGCTTATGTTGACCTCAAGCCGGCCTGACTTGCAGGTTCCTCCCGATGAAAAGCTCCAGAGCCCCAGACTTCCAGGATTTTACTGGGGGCTCATGGAAAGGCAATCCGATGATGTTGTTTCGAAATCAGCTTGCTGTGGAGGGTCGTGTGATGTTGGAGAGCAGAAGCTACCAAAAATGTTTTTAAGTTTGAACGTAAAACAGTTCACCGAGGCCTTCCCCGCAGCCTATGCAAAGAGGTCTCCAGGGAGGTGGGCTTCAATTTCAGTTTCACCCTGGATGAAGATTTCTGTAGTGAAAAATCATCTAAGTCCAAACTTAGAATACTTCACCGAGGTCTCCTGCGACAGGCATCCCTAGAGGGCTCCAGGGAAGTTGGATCTGAATTGTGACTTCATCCCGGTGAAGAAGCTCTTCAAGAAAAAGACTAAGGGCCTCATTACGAATTTGGCGGTCTCAGGGTGGCCATGTTGGCAGCAGTGGTGGAACCGCCAACAGGCTGGCGGAGAAGACTGACAAATTATGATCATGGTGGTATTTCTAACAAAATACAGGCAAAGCACCGCTGGCACCATCATATCGGTCTGACCACAGGCGATGGTAGCCACCTGCAGGTGGACAGATTATGGGGTTGCACACTGCCATGGTTTCCACCGTTGTAGCACCACCACGGAAACCTAGGCAGACACAAACTGCATGAAAGGAGACCCTTACCTTCATGAAGCCATATTTGTCCAAAGCTGCCATGGAGCAGAACTACACATCCCATTGCTCCTACTCGCCCAGAGACTCCATAATCACTGCCGAAGCCGATGACGGCAACCGTAAGTACACACACTTACCTGTCACTGTTCTATATTGCCAAAGTTGGTACGCTCACACAACATACCATCGGGAACAGGTCTCCGAGGGTGACATACACACCTAACCTGACACTGACATGCACACTTACAGACAGCCACGTACACACCCTCACATACAAAGTACACACACAATGGCCACCACACACACACACACACACCAACTCCCGGAAACACAGCACCTGCCCAGTCACACACAATAACACACAACACCATATCTGCAACACCATCAATGCATTGGCAAGCACCCACAATAAGCACTACCCAGTGACAAATCACACAAGCAACACAACGTACCACCAACAGGGAATGAACACATACATTCACACAACCAAACAACTCAGCAATCGACACACACAGCAAACACACAGCACAATGTATCTGCCATTCCATGCACCAAACACGCACACGCACACAAAGCCAAAGCTCAGAAAGCCAAATGGACACTTTAACAAACATGTTAACACAAACACCACTCAAAACCATGACAACAATATGTCCCCAATACATATGCCCATCACACAACACACACCCATCACTAGGGGACAAAAACACTGCACACAATCTCACATGCTGCCCAGACAAAACAGGTAGCACAAGCACCACTTACACACAAATACTCACACACAAACAATGTCAGCCCTTCCCAAATCTGCCCTAAGTAAAGAAATGCAGGACACATGTGTAACGTTAAAACCAACAACTGGTTGGTCCAATTATCTATTAAAAATCTGAAATAAGATTTTAAAGTCCAAGGCCATAGGCCAATACAATTGGAAAATTGCAACATGCACACAGTGCACATTTGAGTGCCCCGAACGTACTCCTGACTGCCATGTATCCTCCACAGGTAGAGGCATTAAGGGGGCAGACAGGTACCTCAGGGACTATCACAGGGTGTGTGGATCTAGACTTTGGAGGGGGGGGGGTTATGTCCATGCTTAGGGAAGGGTTGGGTTCTCTTGGGACGGGTAGACTTCTTGGCGGAGGAGGGGCATGGGTACTTGCAGGAGGTGAATGGGACATGGACATGGACATTGAAGGGATGGGCCTTGGGAGGGAAATGGAGTGTTTAGTGGTCTCATGGGGGGAAGAGGAGTAGGAAAAAGGTCAAAACATGAAAGGAACACTTTTAAGATACATGGGATGGTCATTAGAACGGGGTTTGGGTGTGGAGGGTGAGAAAAGTGGTTGTCTGACGTGTATGTGTGGGTGTTGTGGGTACGTGTTTGTGAGAGGTATGCTTGTGGGTAATGGCTGTTTTTGGGTAGGTGAATGAGGGCATTTATGTGTATGGGACTGAGGGAGGTGAAAGTGCTGGAGGATGACGTGGTAGGTGGGTGACTGTCTGCTGGGGTGGTGACTGCAGGTATGGTGGATGTGCTGCATGTAGGAGTGTCAGTGGGTGTGGTGTCTGTGGGTCTGCTGACTGGGGTAGATGTCTGAGGGTCTGCTATTGTGCTGACTGTGGGTAGGATAGGCATCATGGCTGGATCTGTTAATGTTGGTGTGGTGTCTGCAGGTGTGTCAGGTGTAGTGTCAGTAATGCTGGGGATGGGGATGTCAGGGCAGGTTTTGACTGTTGCTGTGTTTGCATCTACGTGTTGCTTATGTGCATGCCGGTGGTGTGTCTTCTGGTGCCTATGTTTGTCTGAGCTACCCTTGGATGCTGAGGTGGAGTTATGCCTGTCTATCTGTGTGCTTTGGCTGGGTGAGGGAAGAGAGGTTTGGGTTTGGGAATAGGAAGGTGGAGGGGGATGTTAGACAATGGGTGAGTGGCTGCCATAAGTGTAGAGGCCAGTCCCTGAATGGATCCCTGTAGACCAACCAGTACACTGTGAATGCCCGCCAGGAATGCATCTTGAGTTGCCAGTCCATGAATGGCATTCACAATGGCCGACTGACCCACAGAGATCGACCTCAGGAGGTCAATAGCCTCCTCACTGAGTGCAGCAGTGCTGACAGGGCCAGGGGCAGAGGTGCCTGTGTCAAAGGAGACGCCCACCCTCTTGGGTGAGTAAGTACAGCCAATTGGGTGGAGAGCTACAGGGAGGGTGGCAGTAGCAAGGGGTGGTGGACTGACATGGTACTGGAGTGGTCCCAGATGGATCCATCACCGCCAGGGAGTGTCCACTGGAAGAGGATTCTGAAGATGATGAACTGGATCCTTCCCCCCATGGCACTTCCCTCACCCTCTGGGCCAATTGGTCCCTCATTGTCGGTGATATCCATGCCCCGTGGCCATCCGCTTCCCCACTCGGCTGTGCCCTATTTCCTTCACCTGCCGATGCTGAGAAACAGAGAGATAGGTAAGGTTATCACATTCTTTACATACACATACATTACACCATACACAACAGTAACATCGCATCTATGTGTAAATCACTCCCAGGTAGGAACCATTTTGAGCCAACATCATGTCACAACAACATACCTTCCACAACCATATATGATAACAATGTCACACACAACAAAAGCCATTTATCTGACCACTACATCACCATCCCATCAGTACAGCCATAACACAAACTATTCCTGCACAAGATGGTTTGTCAACATATAAAGTGTGTCCCGAACCGGAGCATCACTGTGAGACAACAATCCACCAATGGCAATTAGTGTTCAATTGATATTACATTTATACAAACTCCAAATCTACACTTGCTCAGTTCCAGATGTCAGGTCCTATGAAAGTTATCGCATCACATTTCAATTACAACACAGCATATTGCTTAGCAATCACATTCATAACTAGTAACTGTGCCCATCACATTCATAATGGCAAAACTACAGATGTACCTACTCCATTTGGCACATCCAAAGTTGTAGTATAATATAATTCTAATCCATTTCAACAACACATGTATCAATAGTGTATTTGCAAAGTTTAATACATACTTTGTGGACCTACTCATCTTAGTTATTCACTCTTAGTAAACACAGTACTGTACAGCAATAGGGGCCTACTCAGCACACAGTATTTTCCCACAGACTACCCTAGTGACCATACCAACACCTTCAATACAATGGGCACTAGTCATGTGCATGAAGGCCACATACAGGTCTACTAATCCTGATGATTATCAACCTCAAATAATAATAAATAAACAGTATCAAAATACCAACATCACTATCAGTACTACAGACATGAGCAACCCTACATCTTTAGAGTAAATTTGCACTGACAAAAACAACTTCTTAAGTGACCATGATTGAGGCAAACACCTAGAGTCCAGCAAATAGACTGATAACATATACCATTCCACTAACATGTGAATGTCAACTATAAAACCAGCAACACAATGAAGTCAGTGTAAATTGAGTATAGCCATACTAACAATCTTCTAAACAGATTCAGAATACATAAAGGCCCTCATTCCAACCCTGGCGGTCTATGACCGCCAGGGTGGAGGTCGCCGGAAGCACCGCCAACAGGCTGGCGGTGCTTCATATGGCATTCCGACCATGGCTGTAAAGCCGCGGTCGCCCAGCCGGGTCCGGCGGTTTCCCACCGGATTACCCCCGGCTGGGAGAATCCTCCATGGCGGCACTGCAAGCAGCGCCGCCATGGGGATTCCGACCCCCTTCCCGCCAGCGTGTTTCAGCGGGAACGGGTGTTGTGGGGCCCCTGGGGGCCCCTGCACTGCCCATGCCACTGGCATGGGCAGTGCAGGGGCCCCCTAATAGGGCCCCAGCATGATTTTCACTGTCTGCATAATCACGACGGGTGCAACTGCACCCGTCGCACCCCTGCAACACTGCTGGCTCCATTTGGGCGCCCGCCGGCCCAGCGGGGAAAGTCTGAATGGCCTCCGCGGTCTTTTGACCGCAGAGCGGCCAAGTGGCAGTTCCCGCTTGGCGGGCGCCGCCCGCCGCCCGCCAATGTAGGAATGACCCCCAAAGTAAGTATGACAAACTTGGATCACAAAGCTTGAAAATGGCAGGAATTACCAAATGTACACATGTTATTGGCAACAAATTGTGTAAATTGTACCATATAGGAGAGGTACTGCCCTATGTCGCATGCCCACAATACATTGGATAAGTTAATAGCAGGCTAGCCACTTATCTTCACAATACCATGTACATGGTAAAAATAGTCTGAACTCACATTTCAATGATATGTCTTGCACTAAGAATGTAGAAATACCCCTTTGTTTTTCATCATGTAGAATGTCCACCCTGATTACCCATTACATTTTGCAATGTAAAGTCCACACTTAACAATGAGGACACCTCCACACACCTCAGCGTAAGTGTAGCAAGTATGCCATGTGAGATTTCAGATTGAGATCATACCCTCACATGAGCTTTACATCGAGTTCACAACTAATGAATGATTGATCTGGTTCTCACCTGTCAGACCCTATGTTGCCCACAGAGCTAGATCCAGTGGAATAGGAATAGACAGAAACCAAAAACCTAGACAACTTACCAACAGGATATCTGGAGTATGGTCAGTAGGTGAGAAGGATGACCCAGCAGGTTACGTGTAGAGTAATATAGTGGTACACATATAACACTGTCACAAATGCATCACCACACGCTTCAATACAATATGGTTAACATTGTTGCGTATTATTTCCCTATAGACAATAGAATCTCCACACCTGTATATCAATGTACACCTAGGTGTAAATAACACCTGTACACCTAGGTGTACCTAGGGGACCCTTGGCCTTTAGTACTTACTACATTGTTACTTCTTAAATACTTACACATTATGCACTGATCTGGCAGAGGAATGTACATCTGTGCAGTCAGTAATTACCTTCTTGTGGTTGCTGTGCTGCCCTCAAATGCACATCCAACTCTATGTAGGCCACTGCCATAATGCGGGCCATTAGGAAGGTCAAGGTCTGACTGGCACCTCTGCCTCATTGAGAGGACTTCCCCAGCTTGGCCTCTCTTGTCTTCTGGGCCCAGCGTCTCAGGTCATCCTACCGCTTCCTACTATGGGAGTTCCGCCAGCTGTAGACCCCCAGGGTCTGCACTTGCTTGGCGATAGCATGCCTGATTCCCTTCTTTTGATGGGCGTTGACCTACATTGATGACACAGACAAAAGGAGAAAGTTATGTCCACATGAACCATCCCAACGCAAGTGCTCAGAACACTATAGTCACAGCAAGTAAGCAAACAGTTCCTTCCTCTCAGTCCAAACTCATTCACAATTTACCATCTGCAGCCAGGCTATGTGTGAAGAGGAGTCTCCAATGCGACATGCATGATCATTACTTGGTATTAACTGAACACATATGACCAGGCCACATGATTATCCGTAACATGGTAGGTCTCTATGTCTGTATCAGCATTTATCACATCATTATTGTTGCACATGCAGCAACCTATGTTGTGTATAAAGGAAGTTGGATGACACACTATCTATATCACTACTGTATGTCTGACAATGCACATGTACACATTTGCATACACCCAGACTTAATTTGTCATTCCCTCACTACCTCACATTTCATGTACACCATCGTACACTCCACTTTTCACGAATTGGTATAGCATTGGACTCACCTGTTCCTCTGGTGCACCGTATAGATGTCCATACAGGGGTATCAGCTCATCCACAAGCTAACCCATCTCTTCTGGAGTAAAGACTGGAGCCCTATCACCTGCAGGACGTGCATGATAGCTCCCAGAGGCAGTACACAGCAGCTCAGGTAGTGGATGTCTTGATGGCAGCAGAGTCAGGAGTCAAGTGAGCAATACTGCAGAAGATGGCGGTCACATCTGCCACGTACATGACTGTCACTGTCAGCAGACATTGCCATTGGCCCAGCCAGCCAAAGGCAACAATGTGTTCCAATTGCAATGTGCACTGCAGTTGTGACCACCTACCTCCATGCCAATATCCGCCGGCGGAGTTAGGCCATTTCCTCATGTCCAGTACAGTAGGTCAGGCAGCTGCCATTTTGAGACAATTATATGTATGGGACAGTAATGAAAGGTGCGTGATTTACAATTACCTATATATTGCAAAAACAAAATTAAGTGCTGACTTCATATTTACTAGTCTCATTGTGCATGTGAGTAGTAAAAGCCGTGAAACAGAGGTATGGTGGTAATGGAAATGATAAACTATTCTTAACATCCTATATGTGACGTCAATGGAGTGTAAGTGCAAGAAATATGTTTCTCATGTAAATCAGGTAGGACTGTCAAACCCTGGCAGTCACAGCTATATCTATGCATGTAAAGTACATCAGAGGGTTTAGGGAATCTGAATCAAGTGGGCTGTTATAGGATGCTTAGCAATATGTTGCACATCAAATGTCATATGTTGCTCCTAACATCATATGGGGATATGTGTGACAAGTATATGATCAGATTCATTATGTGTACATTGTAAATTCAACTACATTCTATTTTGGTCCCACACAGTTACCTTGGCATGAGGAGAGAAGACAACCTCCAGTGATCCACCCACTAGTAGACCTGCACACCATGGAAGAGAGACACATTATAAAAATATAACACCTTAATAGGCATACAATCAAGGATCTATGTGATCAGTTGGACCCAGATCTGACCTGCCATTTGCAATCCAATAGCATACCTCCCATCATTCAAGTCATGTCAGTGCTACACTTCCTGGCAACTGGGTCCTTTCAGAATACAGTCGCCCTAACTGCTGGGAGATCTCAGCCCATGTTCAGTTTGGTTTTGAAGGCCTTACTGTCTGCATTGTTGAAACACCTGGACAGCTACATTAGGTTACCCCAATGTGTGGATTTGGCCTATGTGAAGGCAGAGTATTATGCTTTGGGACACATTCCACATCTGATTGGAACAATAGATGGCACCCATGTAGCCTTGGTTCTCCCCAGCTCCAATTAAGAGGTGTGTAGGAGCAGGATAAATTACCACTTCATCAATGTCCAAGTGGTGTTTGACAGACCAGTTCATTTCACAAATATCCTAGATTAGTCCATGATTCCTTCATCAAGCCGAACAGCAATATCCCACTGCTGATGTAACAGCTCTATTCAGAGAGACCCTGGCTGTTTGGGAAGTCACATATGACATGTGTGTCTGCAAAGTTTTTCTCCTGTTACCACAAATGTACATGTCCAAGATTATGTTTGTGTTGTTGTACCTATTCCTTATAGGTGAATCTGGCTATCCAAACCATCCTTGGTTATTGACTCCAGTGAGGTACCCAACCATGCCAGGGGAAGTCCGCTTCAATTAGGCCCTTGGAAGGACAAGGTGTGTCGTGGAGTTGACATTTAGGCTCCTGATGGCAAGATTTCACAGTCTGCACAAATCTGGAGGAGCCCTTCTCTACTCACCAAACAAGGTATGTCAAATTATTGCTGCCTGCTGCATGCTTCACAACCTTGCCCCGAGATGTCAGAAACCATTCATACTAGATTAGGAGGAACCAGCAGTACCCATGGACGGAAACTGCGATTTGCCAAGTGAGGATGAGCCAGATGAAGATGAAGCTGGAGACATCAGGGCAGATCTCATCAATCAGTACTTCAGCTGACTAAAGGTATGTGATGTGTTGCCAATAGTGAGATTCCATTTTGTCATCTACAAATGATGACTGGCATGTCACCTCCTATTTACCATCATCTGTGAGGTCTTAGGTAGCTCCAATTCCAATGAGTCATAAATGACTTGTCATAAATGATATAAGTAGACAAATATGTCATGTCCCTTATCTTTGACAATAACAGATTTGCTGAGTTTCAGTTTGGCTCTTCTGCAGTGGCAAGTCACAGACACTGTAAGAGGCAGATGGGAGTTGCAGGCAGACATGAGAAGTTGACATGGATGAAAGCAGTTAATGATTAGCATGAGTATGTGGATGTCACTTATATGGCTAGGCTGTCAGCATACTGAGATGGAAGAGTGTTTTCCTAACAAGAAAACATGTTTGGTAACAGAGGTGGTCAAACAGTGCCATGTGTGTGTCCATATGTGTCTGACAATTGAAAATGCTGTTCCAGAGCCTCTACCATCATAATGGTTTCTTTTGAATGTGACCTACCTTACACATAGCTGTCAGTGTGTTACTACTTTGCAGACCAATGTGCATGTCTCTGAGGACTGACATAGGTAAGTGGCAAACCTACAGGTACCTGACCATGTAAGTGTAGGTTCCCGGACTGAGGACATCAGTACTGATCTTTTTATGTATCATGGGGTTTGATTATTAGGAAGCTAAGGTACGAGTATGTGATAAGGTTTTACCTGGTGAAACAAAGGACCAATCTATATGCCTCCTGGCTTGAGGGAAAACTGACATGTCCCTTACTTCAGTATCCTGTGGCTTAGTAGTGTATCACACTGAAGCTGACATTCTGAAAACACCTCTATCTGTTGGCTGCAAATCTACAAATAAATGTGTGGAAATGTGAAATACAGCTGTTTTGGGTCATGTGTATGTTACAATCCCAATGTACTGGGTCTCCTGGTGATACTGTACACGTGTGATGTCCATAACAAAGGTTGTACAATACAGAGGAACGTATTGGTACAAGAGTTGTCATACATGACAGTTGCACATGGTTGATACATGACACCTACACAGGACCTGTGTTTAAGTGCTATTTATTAGGGAGTGCAATATAATATGTGTGAATTGAAACAGAAATAAAAGAAAGTAAACAGTGAATGGTTCCATCATGGTGGATGAAATCATCGGGTAGCTGCTACACCATTTTGGGACACAAGTCCAGTGTCCTTGCATCACAGGAAAATGGAGTTAGGTTGCAGAACAGTCAACAGGGTGTATCTGTGGCACACAAGGGTAAACAATCAGGAGAGATTCAGTTTCTGGCAGTGGGCTTGGTCTTGACATCTGCTCTTCCTGGATGTCTAGGGGGACATCCATGTTTGTGGGGGGGCTCCTCTGCTACAGAGGGTGGGGTGTCTTAGGCATGTCCTGCCCCTAACAGTTGCAGATGTGGAAGAGGCCTGATGTTATGTGACAGACCTACTCAAGGTAGTGTTGATGTCCCTCAGCACCCCAGCAATGGAAGCCAGGATGGCATTTTGTGCCTGCCACTGCTGCATGGTTTCCTGGTGGTTGTCCCTCTGCAGATGTTGGATTTCCCCCATCATGGTGAGTACCTGGCCCTTCATAACTTGGGAACATTGGTAGGCTCCCAAGACTTGGGTGATGGTTTCCTGGTCAGTATTGTCCTTTTGAGTCCCCATCCTCAGGCCCACACCATCCCTCCCACGCACCCTACGCCCACATAACTGTGCCTCTGGAATAGTGTGCTAACTACCAGTGGTGGCATGCCCATCATTGTCAGGGGTGACAAGAGGAGGCTCAGGTATATGTACTGGGGCACACAGAAGGGAAGAAACTGTCATTGGACACAGGTTTGGGGTAGATTGGTTGCCTATGATGTAGATGCAACAGGGCTGGGAGCTGTCAATGTGGGCAGAGTAAGGCTGACATTTGTTGACTGAGAAGGTGTCTCTGATGGACCAGCTTGTCCTCGCTGGGGCATTCACCCAAAGGTGTTGTGGCAGTCTCTGGTTTCCTCACGTTGGTGACAATGGCAAGGTTACCTTTGGGAGAAGTGGAACACAGAGTTGCTGTAAGTGATACAACAAGTTATGTTTCAGTTTTACAATTAGTGATGTCATGTGAGATGCACAAACTGCCTTAACATGATTCCCAGAAATTACAATGACAGCTGCTACCAATTCTTACTTCGTACAACATGAGACTGATATTTCAATACCATACAGTATGCTCAAAGATGTTAAGCTTTGTTGGTAGTTATATGACTGCTTATAGCCTCTTATGTTGTCTGACTATTGACATGGATGATAACCTTTATGTGCCTAGTCAAGTGTATGGCATGATATATGGCACATAAAGCCATCTGACTGCCAGATAAAGATCCTGAAGTTCAGACTGATGGCCTGGCGGTCGCAGAGATCGTAATCTGCCAGGGCAGTGCTGCATGCAGGGGTGCCATACATATGACAACCTGGTTCTCCGCCAACCTTTCCATGGTGGTTTCATGGCTGGTGGTCAACAGGTGCATGAAGCTTCAGGGGGGCTTCTGCACTGCCCATGCACTTGGAATGGACAGTGCAGGGGTCCCCCTGCCCAGCTATGCAGACAGTGAACATTGAAAGGGTGCTGGTGCACCCTGCGGGCTACAACATTGCCGGCAGCTTCATTACGAGCTGGAGACAATGCTGAAGCCTATTTCCCACTAGGCCAGGGGTGGAAACCGAGGTTTCTGCCCACCGGCCTAGTAGGAAACTCCTAATAGGCGTGGCGGGTTGGTTGCCACTATGGTGGTGGCCACCCTGTCAGGAGTTTGGTGGACGGGCTTTCTTGTCCACCAAACTCAGAATGAGGGCCTAAATCTTTAAAAAATAATATCTCCTGTTTGCTTTATTGGATTTTTGTCATTTTAAAGATAAAAATGTAATCTATTTTTGTAAATTGGTGTTATATTTTTATTGTGTTTTGTATTTTCCTTATTTACTGTTTTGTGAGTTTTAAATGCTTTACACACCTGTCCCCTAACTTAAGTCTAACTGCTTGTTACCGAGCTACCAAGGGTTGAGCTTGGATTAATTTATTGAGACCTAACTGGACCTAATGGGAGTTAGTGGCCTATTGCTAAGTGTAGGTACTTACCTGCCATTAACAATGATCCTCTTTCCAGCTATATATATATATATATATATATATATATATATATATATATATTTCATACACAAGTCCCGGAATACAGGAGCTCCATACAGCGGTCCTGGATGGGCTCCGAGAGGCCCTAATAAATCCTCCAACGCTCCCTTAAAATATCAGGAGAACCAGGACACCTCCAAAATGAAAATATTTCTTGAATTAATTTATTCCAGCATAGACATCCAACGCGTTTCGGCAACCGCCTTACTCATGGATAGATTTCTGCTAAAGTGCTCACCTTAAAAAACCAAATTAATCACAAACATAAATGACAGACAATTCTTAAATACAACAACCATAAAACAGGGAGTGTTGGAGGATATATATATATATATATACACATATATATATATATATATATATATATATATATATATATATATATATATACATACATATATATATATATATATATATATACATATATATATACATATATACATATATATATATATATACATATATACATATATATATATATTATATATATATATGTATATACATAGATAGATAGATGTAGATATATATTGATGCTGGGTCTCATCCACCAAACATACAAGTAGGTTACCACCATTTGCTGATTTCTTTGCACGTCCACTTCTCAAGAGTAAACATCCTTTGTTTGATTGACTGGACCCCCAACTGTTGTGCCCCCCCCTCTCATTGCATCCAAAAAGCTGTCATCACTTAAATCACAAAAAATACTTTTTGCTGCTTCTTGTGAATGTCATCCATTACCATCTATATTGCACATCAAACGTCAGTATCAAAAAGTGCCAAAGCGCTCTTGGAGACTCTGAGTCAATATTAGTTGGATCCAGGCCTTTATAACACTTTCTCTCCTCTGTGTGGCCCAGTGGGAGACAGCCGGAGTCGAACCGCCTGTTTAAGCTGGTATGTCAGTGCTCAAGCACTCAGCACACCATCTCATCATATAATTCGTAAAGCCAGCAGGGACCCTGTAGAACAAAATGACTTGCCAAAACACTGCTGATGCAGTGTCTCATCCACCAAACATACAGGCCCTCCATTGCGTGTGCTGTTCCCCGCTCACAAATTCATCAGACTTTCATCAGATTTTAGATCCCAAAAGAGAAACTGGTACTCCAGGACAGTGCTGATATCCACGCTTTGGTCAAGTATGGTGCACAAGCAACACCAACACTTTTCGGCTCAACAGAGCCTTTCTCAAGGTAATGTGCCCTCTCTCCCATAGAAATTATATCTAAATATGTCTGTAAACATAGGTAAAAGCCTACCAGCAAAACACATGCATCAGAATGTTCATAATTAAAAGCATATGCATCAAATGACAATCCATGGTATCCAATGCCCTAATTGATCGCATATCATATTTGATAAGCTATCTAAAAATCCCATGTAACTGAACAATGTGTTTCAAATAGCATAGAAAAAATCCTTAGATAGTCCCATCTCAGTCTGAATACTGACCTAATGCTTTCAACAAATTATACTTTTTCGCTGTCTTCAGACATTTACATATTATCGCATAGTATTTGTTCCTTACATTACTAATCATTATTCAGATAGCATGGCAAACCATGTCAATATTATAACCTTATTAATTACAAATCACATGAAAACATTCTCATAGTGTTCAGGGCTGACATTCACATTCCTCAATCTAGTGGATAGTGTGCAAGTCTTATAAGCATAGCTTCTCCTTAAAGTGTGTATGCATAATGCATGTTTTCTTCACTGCATGCTGTGCTGTATGTTCATCAAAAGAAGCCAAAATCAACATAAAAGTAATCCCATAATCATTCTCACATCTGGATGCTATTGTAGCGCTTCCAATCAATTACTTTAAATTATTTCAAACATCAGCAGTAAATCTTTTGGTGCACCTAGATTATATGACTAATTGTAAATGTAAACACCATGCCATAATGATATAACTACCCGAAAAAAAAAAAAAAAGCATAATTTTTTTTTCTCCGAAAATCTGTTTATTATTATTATTTTTCAACCATGCTGTAACATTTTGACTTTCACATCAACACTAGTATAACAAATCTGTCTAATTACCAGTCATGCATATGATTACATCAGGAGAAAGTAGGCAACGAAACAGTCGACAGCTAGACCTCCAAGCGAGTTCTCGAATGCGCTCCGACGTAATTTACATTGAGCAGGACTTATTGACACATGAATGCAAAAGAAAAAAAAAGAGAATGTCCATGCATTAAAAATTTTAGACTCATGGATAACCTGCAGTGCGATAGATGCCACAGTACCTCTCTAATCCACACACAGAGATCAATGCGTTCGTTCAGAATTATACTTGCGGATATTGATCCTAAGTCAAACAACAGATAACAATAAGAACAGTTTCAAACGTTGGAGTACTATACCTTCAGGTAATAGACTTTTAATTGAGCATGTCTTCGTGAGTGCGGAAACCCCCCTGCTGCACCCATTCGTACTAATATAGGACGGGAACACATCCAAACTGCAGACACCTGCTGCCTGTATAGTACCCAGCCGCACCCCTAACACAGACACTGAACCAGCAACCCGTGCTCAGGTACACTCCGCCTCGCGCTCCCGCGTCTGGATTGGGTGCATTCCCACCTCAGCTGCTAGACTGATTCCTCCACACCTGGGTCCGATCCTGAGCCCTTTAAGCACGCCATCATCGTCTCCCAGATGTCTGACAACGGATACCTGCGCAACCCCAGTGCATCCTCCCGGCTTAATGCCAGCCCATCCGCACTTGCCCAAATCTCGAATGAGTACTTCCAGGCCCGCTCAGTTGGCGGGTCCGCCAACTTCCACCTATGGGTTATCAGCCGCTAGCTGTTATCAAGCCTAGATCCAGAAATCTTGCAGCAGCTCTATGTCGCGTGCCCCTAGGGTAGAGACCCAGCACACAGACCTCCCATGTAAACGGAACCGAGCAGGTCATGCACTCCGACAAACAGTATACCACTGTTCTCCAGAAACAGTGTAAGGATGGACAGGACAATATCATGTGAATCAAATCTGCATTAATGTAGGAACAGCCAGGGCAAGCTGCATCGCAACAAGAAAAATATCTATTAATGCGAGCTGGAGTGAGGTATGCCCTATGAATTATTTAGAATTGTATCAGGCGAAATCTGGAGTTACGGGGTATATTAATGTGGCTGGAGAGAACAGAGTTCCATTGCACATCTGTGAATAAGGTGGTTGCATCGGTGTCCCAGGCCACACGTAGTGTGGCGCACTCTAGGATTTTGTGCGTGCGCAATGCGTCAGTGAATCACCTAATCAGGTGCCGTCCCTGCCCCATCACCTCTATGTATTGTACCAGCAGATGTATTGGGGGAGCAGTTGACAGGTCATCCCACTTAGCTGCTAAAGACCTCAACAGTGAATTATATAGTAGAAACTGTCCTGCAGGTAGGCCTATCTCCTGAACCAGTTCGGGGAACGAGATCAGTTTACCATCATTATACAGGTCGCCCAGCGTATACAGCTCCGCCGCATGCCATGCACGTAGTTCGGGACCTGACGTAACTTTGGGGCCTCAAGGAGTACCCAACAGTGCCAAAGCTGGGGCAAACGGAACAGTCCCCCCGGTAAGGCGCAGGGACCTTCGGTACAGCTGAAGGCCACCCTAAGGAAGATCTGCCCCGGCGAAGCCGCTCGTGTGAGCGGGTGAAATAAATGTGGCACCTGCATGAGGGGCCAGGGGCGCTCAGTGGTCGCCGTGTCTGTAAGGTGAAGGCCTGCTAGCCATTTGGACACCCACTGGAGCTGAGAGGCCAATTAGTAGTGCTCCAGGTTAGGGGCCGACAGGCCACCCTTCTCCAACGGCATATAAAATTTCCTCAGCGCAACTCTGCAGTGCCCCCGATTCCAAATAAATTCCCTCAGCGTGGGCTCCAGACTCCTGAAGAAACTGGCCGGAATATAGTGCGGGATGTCGGAAAAGTAATATAATAGGCGCAGTAAAAATATCATTTTTAGCAGTGCTATCCTACCCGCCACCAACAGTGGCAGCATCTGCCAGAAAACCATCTGGGATTTGAGGGAAGACACCGCTCTCTTAAGGTTCCCATCATTAGGTCTCTCTCATGGTGGTCAATGCAGATGCCTAACTATCTGAATGTGTGGGGTTGCCAAGGAACAGTATTTCCAGAGAGACAAAGCTCTGGGTTCGAAAGCGCGGAGTCAAAAGGGAAGAGGCATGATTTAGACCAATTAACCTTGAAGCCAGACAGCAAGGCAAACTGCTGCAGCAAGGTCCCAACCTCTGGGGGGATTCACGTGACATCCCTAAAATACAGCAAAAGGTCATCAGCATACAGCAATGCCACAAGCAGGCCATCTCGCAGGGCAATGCCCCAACTGGAGCCCCTGTCGCGCAGAACCGCTGCCAACGGCTCCATGGCGAGGGAAAACAGCAGCGGGGAAAGGGGAGAGCCCTGCCTTGTACCTCTGCACACATTTACTGACTCTGATATAATGCCCCCCAGCTTGACCCGGACCTGAGGATTAGCGTATAGAAGCTTCACCATACGAATAAAAAGGGGCCAAATGGCGAGCCGCTGTAAGACCCCGAAAAGGTAAGGCCACTCCAAGGAATCAAAAGCTTTCTCAAGGTCGAGGACAAGGCATCCCGCCAGTGGCCAGTCCTGTCTCGCGTAGTGCATGACTCGGAACAACCGCCTAATGTTGTGTGATGTATCTCTCGCAAGTACAAACCCATTTTGATCCGGGTGCACCAGGCCCGGCATCATAGGCGCTAGTCGCGCTGCTAGGGTTTTGGCCAGTATTTTATAATCTGTGTTGAGCATTGGCAATAGTCGGTACAAGCCCAACTCCGCCAGATCTTTGCCTGGTTTGGGAAAGGATATCAGCAATGCTTCATTCTGGGATGTCGACAAAAATCCCCTCTGCACTGCCTCCTCATAGACATGGAGTAGCCTGGGTGTAGGGATTGAAGCAAATGCCTTGTAGAAGTCGGCCGGCAGACCATCTGGGCCCGGTCTCTTGCCAGCCGACAGCTCACGGATACTGGCCTGAATCTCAGTGAGGTCGAGAGACTCCTCCAACGTGTTCCTCTAGTCAGCTGTCAGACAAGGAAGCTCAACCCCAGAGAGAAACTCAGCGCAGGACCGTTCGGAGGAAACCGCAGCTGAGACGTGCAACGTCTTATAATGCTGCATAAACGCATAATGTATTTCCACAGATGTATGAAGCAAGCGACCAGTCTCTGAACGAATCTCCATAATTGGGCCATGATCGCGATCGCTTCTGATCAGCCAGGCCAGAAGTTTGCCCGACTTATCTGCTGAGGTATGCGTGCGTGGCGAGTGAGCAGCATAATTTAAGCATCGCAGCCTCTCGAGTAGGGATAAGCTCTCGGCGTGAGTCTTGGACAACAGAGCCACTTCTGTGGGGCTTCAAGCAGCCTCCCTTTCAGGGCGCAGCAAGCTTCGCTCTATATGCGCAAGGTCATGCTCAATCGAGTGGCGCAGATTCCACTGGGTCCCCATACAGTGGCCTCTGATGAAGACCTTAAAGGCGTCCCATTCTAACAGGCCCGAGGAGGCAGTGCCGTCATTATGTTAAATAAATTTGGGGATCTCAGCATCTAGCAATGCTTTAAAGGCTGCATCCTCGAGGAGTTCAGGTCTAAGTTTCCAAGTAGGGACAGCTGGAGAGGAAATATCCTAGCCCAAACACACAGTCTGTGGGTTGTAGTCAGAGTGTGTGCGACCTAAATAGTGTCCACAATCGCAAAGGACAAGTTTTGTGTGCAGAGTATTCTGTCAAGACGCACATGCAGGGAGTGCAGGGCAGAGTAGTATGAGTAAACTCTGTCTGTGACATTCCGTTGCCGCCATATATCTTACTGGCACCAGTTTTGGGTCCAGGTGGCCAGCGCACGCGCAGCTGACACAGTAAGCGATGTAGGCAATGGGGGGAAGGAACGATCTAAGTCAATATCTAGCACACTGTTGAAATCCCCTCCCAATAACCAAGGGTATTCACTCCAACCCCACAATTGATGAGACAGCGTGAGCAGGAAGGAGGCCTGATCCACGTTTGGGGCGTATATAGAGCCTAACACTATGGCCCAGCCCGCAAGTCACCCACATACCAGGGCGAATCTCCCCTGTGTATTTGTGATTTGGTCTTCTGCTACAAAGGGGACACCCGGCTTGATCCAGACCAGGGCTCCCCTAGCATAGGTAGAGTGGCCTGTTGCATATAATTGCCCTCTCCAGCACCGCTGTAAGCGAGGAAGCTCTGAGAGCGCCAAGTGGGACTCCTGCAGAAAGGCGATGTGGACCGAGTGCCTTTTAAGATATGAATATATCGAGTACCTGTGCTTAGGCATGTGTATGCCACACACGTTCAATGTATGGGTTCATGGCGGCATCAGATTACTGTGTCTATGCACTGCCCGTCCTGCCCTCAAGCGTAAGGTTGCGCATACAATGGCGGATTCCGAGCACCCAGCCAGACATCCTGTGTATAGCCTCCAAAATAACCATAACCAAACCAATACCATCAGAGCAGATGAACAACCAGTTCCCACCCAAACCCAACAACTCTTACAGTTAACAAAATAATCACACATTAATTCTCCGCTAGTAGGAGAGTGGGGTAGGCCACTGTGGCAGGCTGAACGGTATAAACCAGACTGAGACCGGATAGTACGGTAAAACAAAATGAGGGTTTATTTGTTTTCGTTCTCTCCTTTTCTTTAAGTCCCATCAAACAAAAGAAATTCTAGTCCGCACTGGGATTCTTTGGGGCTGTGGTTTCTTCCTTTCTTTAACTCTGTATTCTTTCTTCTCTCCTAGGTCGGTGAATGTGGAGTACTGCGGCTGGCTCCAGTGGAGTACCGGCAAGAGAAAAGGGAACAATGCAAAGGTAAGTGATGGGTTGCTTTTGGGCTATTTTCCTTATAACGAAGGGGAAGGGTTGTGGGGAATAGGGTAGGGTGTGGGGGTTAACCGTGCACAGGACAAGGAATCGTGGTGAGGAGGGGGGGGGTTTATCGTGCACCCCGGGTTTGCAAGTTTACGAGGGCGCGTCCGTCTCCTCCCCTTATCTTTATTACCCCTGCGCCCTGTCCTGTATTACCTTTCCCAACTCCCCGTTTCCCTTCCCCAGTGTCTTCTTTAATTTAAACTCTCCCGTTACTGAATGGACCGTACCTTGGTAAGCCACGACCCTCCTGGGTCGTGGCTGGCTCCTGGGTGTTCCTGCTCTGGTCTTTTCTCGTCCGTGGCTCCTCCCTCGGCTCCTTCCTCAATGGATTCGATACTCCGACCCTCCGTCTCCTCACTCTGCACGGCCTCCATCCCAGCACTCTGCACGTCCTCCGTCTCCTCGCTCTGTACATCCTCTGTCTCCTTGCTCTGCACGTCCTCTGTCTCTCCTTCTCCTCCCTCCTTTGTCTGTCCGCGGGTTCCGCTTTCACCTTCCTCGGCGTCCCGGATGTTTTCGAGCGTTTCCCTGGCAGCAGGGAAACGCATCAGCACTGCCGAGGACGTTCCCATGGCAACATGGGGACGCGAAAGTGATGTCTCGGTCTCGTCCGTCCCGGAGACTGGTGCCGGTGTGAGAGGTGAGTTTGGGTCAGCCCGACCACACACCCCATCCCAAGATTGGTCCTGATCGAGGACCGGAGAAGAACAGGGAAATCGGGACAAGTAATCCGCAGGGCCCTGTTGCGAACCAGGGACATGGCAAACCTGGAAGGCAAAAGGCTGTAGTTCAAGGAACCATCGTAAGATTCTAGAGTTGGAATCTTTGTGGGAGGCAAGCCAGGTAAGGGGAGCGTGATCGGTATACAATATAAATGGCCTCCCCAGAAGGTAATATTGGAGGGCCTCTATCGCCCACTTAATGGCCAAGCACTACTTTTCAATGATAGGATAATGACATTCACGAGAAAGAAGCTTCCTGCTTATAAACACAATCGGATGATCCCTGCCCTCTTCATCAGGCTGGGCGAGTACAGCACCAAGTCCCACGTTCGAAGCATCTGTATACAGATGAAAAGGTCTAGTGAAATCGGGACATTGTAAGATAGGATCCAATGTAAGAGTGGATTTCAAGCGGTCAAAACTAGCCTTTTGACCTATCGTAAAGGGTTCCAACTTGTTAGGATGACGTTTGGATAACAGATCAGTCAGGGGGGCTGCAATAGTGGAATACCCTGGAATAAACCTACGGTAATAACCTACTAAGCCCAGGAAGGAACGTAGGTCTTTTTTTGTTTTGGGGGTTGGGGCTTGGGTAATGGCTTCCACCTTCTTTACCTGTGGCTGTATGGTACCATTGCTTATCTTATAACCTAGGTATAGTATGTATGTGTTTCCTAAAACACACTTCTTGGGATTGGCCGTCAATCCCGCTTCTGCTAGTGTGGTAAAGATTTGGTTGAGATGGTGGAGATGGTCTGACCAAGTGTCGCTAAAGATAACGACATCATCTAGATAGGCGGCAGCGAACGTATGGAAAGGTTTTAGTAGTCTATCCATTAGTCTCTGAAAGGTAGCCGGGGCTCCGTGGAGACCAAAAGGTGACACTGTGAAGTGATAAAGACCTGATTGCGTCGAGAAGGCCGTTTTCTCTTTATCTTCTGGGGAGAGGGGAATCTGCCAGTATCCCATAGTAAGGTCTAACGTAGATAAATACTTGGCTTTCCCCAGCTTCTCAAGGACATCATCCACCCGGGGAATGGGATAGGTGTCGAACATTGAGACTGCATTGAGTTTCCGAAAATCAATACAAAATCGGACTGAGCCGTCCGGTTTTGGGACCAGGACTACTGGAGAGCTCCACGGGCTACTGGAGGGTTCGATAACTCCTAGGGTCATCATTTTTTCTATTTCCTCTTCTATGACATGTTTCCTAGCCTCGGGAATACGATAAGGACGTAGCCTGATAGTTTGTCCTGGAGTTGTTTTTATTTTATGAAAGATCAGGGAAGTTTTCCCTGGTATTTCTGAAAAAACATGTGGGTACTGGTTTACTAAGGCGAACAGCTGTTGCCTTTTGGACATTGTCAGAGAGGTGTTGATAGAGGGCATATTTTCTTTTCCCTGTTTTCCAAAAGGGAATAGTTCTATGTCTAAATCCTTATTGTTAGCGACCAGACAGCCCATCTCCACTGTCTCAGCAACTTCCTCTACTGTCTCCCATTTCTTGAGGAGATTCACATGGTATATTTGTGTTTTTTTGGGGTTGATACTCAATTCTATAAGATATGTGACGGGTGAGACTGCTCTAATGACCCTATAGGGTCCTTGCCATTTAGCCAACAATTTTGTTTCCGAAGTGGGTCACATTATCAAGACTTGATCATTCGGAAGAAATGTACGTAGTTTACTTCCTCTATCATAATATTGTTTTTGGGTCTTTTGGGCCTTTTCCAAATGTTGCCTCACATCTTCCCATAGGTCTTTTAAGTGACTTTTAAGTTTCTGGACATATTCTAACAAGGGCCTTCCTTCCTCTTCCTCTTCCTCTTCCCATGTTTCTACGGCCATATCCAAAAGACCACGGGGTTGCCTTCCAAAAACCAGTTCGAACGGGCTATGTCCCGTTGAGGCCTGTTTATGGGTTCTAATAGCATAGAGGACTAACGGTAATTTTTGGTCCCAATCTCTCCCCGAGTCATTGACCACCTTTCTTAATAGGGTTTTAATGGTCCGGTTATAGCGTTCTACCTGGGGTCTGTCTGGGGGTGATAGACTGAAGTTTTTATTTGGGAAATTCCCAGTACCCGGCATATCTGGTTCATGAGGTTCGACATGAATGGAGTACCTTGGTCGGTGAGGATCTCTTGGGGAAACCCTATCCTAGAGAATACCGTTATCATAGCCTGTGCCACTGATTTGGTTGTCATGCTTGCTAGGGGAAGAGCTTCGGGGTATCTTGTAGCATAATCTACCATCACCAATATGTAAGTATGTCCTCTAGATGAAGGGAGTAGGGGTCCAATTAAATCCATTCCCACCCTGCTAAATGGAACCTCAATGATAGGGAGAGGTATTAGGGGTGCTTTCTTGGGTCTGCCTGGTTCTGTAAGTTGACACCTAGGGCATTGTGAGCAATAGTTCCTAATGTGCGCAAAAAACCCTGGCCAGTAGAACTTCCTGAGGAGGTATTCTTTGTTTTTTTCTCTGCCGAAATGCCCCCCCCGGTTGATTGTGTGCTAGAAAGAGTACTTGGTTCTTATACGCTTCTGGGACTACTAACTGGTGTTTGCGGCCCCCTGTTCTGGTAGTAGTAACCCTATACAGAAGATTCTTGTTCACTAGGAAATAGGGACCCACCTCATCTGTCTCTTCGGATTTCGCTGTTCTCCACGCATGTGTGAGGGTAGGGTCCTCTCTTTGCTGTTGTCGAAAGCTGATGGGCCCGCTATGGTTCTCGGCTACTATCCTTATAGGGTATTTGTTCTCTTTGGTAGTCTGGAATTTCAATCTCTCATACCTTTTCTCTCTGCAGGAAGGTTTTCTGCGTTGTGGAGGACACTCAATGGGGTTACCAAAAAAAGGAGCTTCCTTCCCCCACTCTAGGTCCTCTGTCTGGGTTCGAGTGCAATCTAACAGTTGTTGAAAATGTACATAGTCTGTGCCGATAATACACTCTTCAATCAATTGGTCCATAACTCCCATGGGAAGGAGGTCTCTGTGTTTTCCCCACTCGAGCTTAACTACCATAAGGGGGTACTGCTCTTTACCGCCATGTATACAGCAGATGGTAACCCATTGTCTGGGGTTCTCACCGACAGTACTTATCAGATTTTTGCGAATAACGGATTGACTACAACCCGAGTCTATAAGGGCAGAGAGAGACCGTCCATTTATTCTTATGACCTGTTTAAATCTGGCATGCCCCCCTCCAGTGCATAGGACTCTTCGTCGGGTTAGGCCTATCTCCATAGGTTCCACTCCCTCTACTTTCCTGGGGCATGTGCGGGCTATGTGACCCCATTCCCCACAGTTGAAACACTGGGGCCCCTGCATTGGGTGACCCTCCCCTTGTTTACGAGGACTCGGTTCCTCCAATGGACATCTCGGGACGGGTTTGGATGGAGGCAGGGGTGTTTTCATGTTGAGACGAGGTGGGGGTGGTCTCACGTCTGCGGACCTGTGAAAGGCACAGGCCAAATCTATCGCACTCTCTGTATCCACTTTTGGATGTTGCCGTATCCAACTTTTAGTACTAGTGGGTAAGGAGTCCAAATATTGCTCGAGAATGACTGTCTTTATGACCTCTTCTCCATTGGTTCCTATCGGGCCTAACCACTTGAGTGCTAAATCTCTCACCCTAAAGTAAAAGGTTCGGGGATCCTCATTTTGTCCCCATTTTACTTTTCGGAATTTTACTCTATAGTACTTTGTATCGTGGCCAACCCGTTCCAAAATGCTCTTCTTTATGTCCTGGTAGGACGTGGTACCACCCGGATTGGCTGCTTGATAAGCTGCCTGCATAAGTCCTTTGAGTAACGGGGCGATGTATTGCCCGCATCGTTCCTCCGGCCATTGGGCGGAGGAAGCCACCCTTTCGAAGTTGGTAAAGAAAGAGTCCGGGTCATCCCCCTCTTGGAATTTTTGAAGAACTGAACTAGGGACGTTAGGATGCACTTTGCTGGCTGCTATTGTTTCTGTTAACTTTTTCATTGCCGTCTCATGCACCAGTTGGTTGTTCGCTAAAATAGTCGCTTGGCTCTTTAGGGCTGACTGTAAGGCCTCCCTATCCTCCTTAGACTCTCGTTGGTGAACCTCCCACACCAACTGTAAGTGGCGCTGGCCTTCGGCGAGTTGTTTAAGTATGTCCTCCATAGTAGGGCTCTCACTCATTGCCTATACCGTTCTTAGCCTGAGGGAATAAAATCCCACTTCTGACACCACTGTGGCAGGCTGAACAGTATAAACCAGACTGAGACCGGATAGTACGGTAAAACAAAATGAGGGTTTATTTATTTTCGTTCTCTCCTTTTCTTTAAGTCCCATCAAACAAAAGAAATTCTAGTCCGCACTGGAATTCTTTGGGGCTGTGGTTTCTTCCTTTCTTTAACTCTGTATTCCTTCTTCTCTCCTAGGTCGGTGAATGTGGAGTACTGCGGCTGGCTCCAGTGGAGTACCGGCAAGAGAAAAGGGAACAATGCAAAGGTAAGTGATGGGTTGCTTTTGGGCTATTTTCCTTATAACGAAGGGGAAGGGTTGTGGGGAATAGGGTAGGGTGTGGGGGTTAACCGTGCACAGGACAAGGAATCGTGGTGAGGGGGGGGGTTTATCGTGCACCCCGGGTTTGCAAGTTTACGAGGGCGCGTCCGTCTCCTCCCCTTATCTTTATTACCCCTGTGCCCCATCCTGTATTACCTTTCCCAACTCCCCGTTTCCCTTCCCCAGTGTCTTCTTTAATTTAAACTCTCCCGTTCCCAGAATGGACTGTACCTTGGTAAGCCACGACCCTCCTGGGTCGTGGCTGGCTCCTGGGTGTTCCTGCTCCGGTCTTTTCTCGTCCGTAGCTCCTCCCTCGGCTCCTTCCTCAATGGATTCGATACTCCGACCCTTCGTCTCCTCACTCTGCACGGCCTCCGTCCCAGCACTCTGCACGTCCTCCGTCTCCTCGCTCTGTACGTCCTCTGTCTCCTGGCTCTGCACGTCCTCTGTCTCTCCTTCTCCTCCCTCCTTTGGCTGTCCGCGGGTTCCGCTTTTACCTTCCTCTGCGTCCCGGATGTTTTCGAGGGTTTCCCTGGCAGCAGGGAAACGCGTCAGCACTGCCGAGGGCGTTCCCATGGCAACATGGGGACGCGGAAGTGACGTCTCGGTCTCGTCCGTCCCGGAGACTGGTGCCGGTGTGAGAGGTGAGTTTGGGTCGGCCCGACCACAGCCACGTCACACAAGAATGAGCGTGTACTAAGCCAGTCACCCCGGCTAGAGTGGATAACAGAGTGGGAGGGCCAGTGGCAAGCTGCGCTCTTAAACAGTGATCTGAAACAATTACGATACCAGCAAAAGCTGCACAGTCTACCCGCTAAGTATCCCATGCTTCAGCAGGCGCGCCATTGGTCAGCATATACTGAATAACATGTCATCTCTATAGACCAGGCACACTGCTCATGCCAAGCGAAGAGTTACATCATTTCCGACCCTTTCAGGTAGACTCCTGCAGGGCCTAAAAAAGGTCATCCGCAGTACCGGGGGTCACAGCCGATACGCCAGAAAACCCAGTTCAGAGAGCCGGTACGGCGTGGCAGGGCGATCGCTAGAGGCTGTGAAATTTCAGTTTACGATTCCGACGCCGTCGGAGAAACATTCATACCCACTGCCAACTGCAGCGCCTTGCGCCACTCCTGTATAAGCTGTTCCAGGTCAGGAGCGTGTGTCGCAGCCTCAGTGGTCACACTGCCTCCCCTGCGACCACGCCTCACCCGGTTGCACCTACTCTTTGATGCAGGCGGGTTCCTCTCCGCCTCTCGGCCCGGAACGCAACCTGTTGACTCCAGCCATTCCCACGCTCGATCTGCATAGTGGAGCAAGTGAATTATAAAGGGACGAGGGCCGCTTCCTGGAGGCCTTGGTCGTGTAGGGATCGGATGAGCACGCTCCACTGAGAAGAATGGGATTAGTGTACCTTCCGGCACTAACCCCCGAAGCCAGTTCTCGGAATAGGCCACCGCATCACGGCCCTACTGCACCTTCCGGTAATCTAACCACTCGTATGTTATTTCGTCTGGTGCGGCCTTCCACGTCTTCAACTTGTCGCTCCAATTCTCCTATGCGTGTCAATGTGACCCCCATTTTGGTCTCTAGGCGAGACGTCGCCTGAGTCAGCTCGTCCACTCGCGCCTCTATCATACCTGTCTTGTCTGCCAGATTGCGGTGGTCAGCATGCAGCAGGACAAGGCTACTAGCCACCTTGTCTATCTTGGTTTCCAGGGATATGCGAGCCCGTTCCAGCGAGTCACTGATGCGCTCCACTGCAGCCAGTACAGCATCCAGCTTTCTGGCTGTCTTGCATTGCAGAGTCCTGCGACCGCCCAGCTCCAGTGCCAGAGCGAAGGTGGCCCGTCCCCGCCATATCCAGAATCTATGTGGACTCCAACTGGCACTACTCCACTAACCAGATGACACGCAACCAGCGTCGCTGCTCGAGGGCCCACTGACGCACCCAGCCAGGTCAGGAGGACCAAGCCAGGAAAGCAGCTTAACAAATGTGGCAATCGTGTGGCCGAATGGGCCTCCCAGGACAGCCCTCAGCCCCTCTCAGACAGCCAAATCAATGGCCCAGCCTCACAGCACCGTAGTCCAGTGGGGACCAGAGCTCCTTGCCACCAGCACCAAAACCAGCAACAAGTCCGCCCTCAGGTCACTCCGGGCGCCGTCTGAGCCAATGCTCCACCAGCTCGATGAAGGCCGGGCCTGTTTGCTTGCGCCCCCAGGACGGCACCGCGCAGCAGCACGAGCAGCCAACGATGGCCCCACAAACTGTCTCCTTTCGCCCACTTCCAGGCTGCAGGAATCCAATATCTGGCCCCCCAGGCATCTCTGGTCAATTCACGGGTGAAGCAGGCAGTGCGATCCAGGCCGCACGGCAGGTAGGCCCAGGCCCCTCTACCAGCGCGATAGCGCCATGTACAGGATGCCGTCCCCCGCCGCCGCTTGCTGAAAGGCTTCCCAGGCTCTGCGTCGTCCCCAGGGGAGCAGCAGTCCCCCAGGCGCTTCCTCTGAACGGGCCTCAGCAACCGGGCGCCCCCGGCACCCTGGCCCGCACCGCACCAAGCCCGTGCCTGCTGCTCACCTGAGCCCCACAGGCTGCGGACTCTCGTGGGCCCGGCCCGGTGCAACTCTGCGCGACCCAGGTGAGCCGGCGCACGAGATCACGCCGATCCCGGGTGTCGCAGCACCTCAGCGCACCTGCCGCATGGCACCACCAGCCCCGAGGCCGCTGGATGCCACCAGGTAGGACGCCGAGCTCTCTTAGCTCGCGTCCGCCATCATTGCTGGTTTGGCCACGTCCCACCAAAAAAAATTAAAAAGCTTCATATCAGAATCCTAAAGTATTCAGGGCTGACAGTTACATTGCACAATCCAGCTCATAGTTTGCAAATCTTTTCTATATTTCTTTTCAATAAGATGCAAGGGCATAATGCATGTTTCTCTAGCTGCACAGAGAGCTATATTTCCACAAGAAGCAGCAAAAATCATGGACATTTAAAAAAAGAAACAAAAAACTAAAGATCACCCATGTCCCTTGTCTCAGTGAGAAATGTACATGTCCATTACAAAAACCGAGATTGAAATAAAATCATATCTCCCACAATGCTTTGTGGGCATAATGCAAACAAGGATACAAAATATACATCTCAGAAATAAGGGAACAAAAGAGCAGGAGAAGGGAACACAGCAAGTCTGAATCTAATCACAATAATCCAGTCAATCTATATAAGTATATCATCTACACTACATACTACAGAAAGCAACACAGACAGTAAGGTCCATAGTTCACTCATCCCACATGTACTTCCAGTTCCTCTTCCTTATTAAAATCCAATAGGTGTTTAGTCTGTAAGTCTAGTAAATATCTTGATTCCAGCTGTTTTAATGCCCTAGTGTGGTTTCCTTTTCAAACATTCCTGTCAATTCTATTGATAGCAAATTGAGACACATAACAATTACGTTTAGTAGAGAAATGTCTTGTAAAAGGATAGGCAGTATCAAAATTCCTAATCGCTCTTTGGTGTTCCAAAGCACGTTTCCTTAAAGGAAAAGTTGTGAACCCAATTTATATCAGGTTACAGGGGGACCAAAATACATATACGCAAAACTCAGAGCAGAATGTTAAAAATTGCTTAATAGATATTTTCCTTCCAGTAGTTGCTGTATATTCCAAGATCTTAACAGTGTATCTGCAGGCCTTACACTGGCCACACCTAAAAAAGCGCCCTTAATGGTAGTCGACCAAGTTTTCTCATTTGTTTTTTTTATATAATAGCTACTGGTTAAAATGTCCCCAAGTGATTCATCCCCCCTGTAGGTAATCAACGGTCTAGTGGGCAAAGTTGAAACCATCGTATTATCACTTCTCAGAATACACCAGTATTTTCCCATAATGTTATGTATGGTAGGAGATGATTTATTGTACATAGTAATGAATGGTATACACGTTTCTCTAGGGATCTCACGAGAATTACAATTGTTCTCTAGAGATGGGGGTCAGGCTTTTCTTCAACAGTCTTTACCATCTTGTTGGGAATCCTTCTCTCCCTGAACCTCTCTTTCATTGACATCTTCGGTTCATAGAATTCATTAGAAGTACTGCATGACCTTTGATCCTTAGAATCTCCTCTTATGGAATACCATTTACCTAGTTCCTAGGATGATGACTAGTGAAATGTAATATGCTGTTGCCCGCTATCTCTTTAAGGTAACTTGCCATTTTCCACCCTTAGACTAACACCCAAAAACTCAGTTTCTATCTGACTCATTTTCATGGTGAATATCAGGTGAAAGGGACTGTCATACACAATCTGCATATATCTCTGTTCCAAATCCAAACGACTGTCCCTCAGGACAAACAAGTCATTAATATATCTTGTCAAAATCTGGACATGACTTGTAAATTCCTCATACTTGTCAGCCCAGGCCACCTGCTCCTTCCACCAGCCCATCACAAGATTTGTGAAGCTGGGAGAGAAGCAGGTGCCCATCGCAATACCTACCATCAATCAAAAATAAGTTTTCCTTCAAGCAATTTATGATCATGCAGAGCAAAATGTTATTGTGCTCATAAAAACAGCTCTTGTCTTCAGGTAATAGTCACCCACCTACAAAACAAACTCATGATCAACACAAGTATATAAGGAGGTAACATGCATTGTAATTAGAAAATC
The DNA here is from genome assembly GCF_031143425.1 of Pleurodeles waltl. NCBI lineage: Eukaryota > Metazoa > Chordata > Amphibia > Caudata > Salamandridae > Pleurodeles > Pleurodeles waltl. The sequence goes on along the minus strand of NC_090446.1, from coordinate 744,063,923 downwards.
ACTATTGTGCGTGCATTAGGACGTCTATGCTGCCACAAAAGAAAACAAAATGAAATGTATGTAAATCACTGTATTACCCAGAAATGCTTTATATGAAGCAACTATAGGTCTTCCTGGAGTATGAGACATACTTTTGTGAACTTTAGGCATAAGATAAAAACAAGGGGTTTTAGGATATTCCTTTCTCAAAAAGAAATATTCATCAAAATCCAGAATACCCTTGTTCATCCATCCAATAAGACAAGCATGATATTTGTTCACAGATGTCTTATCAGTATCCAAGGTGATAAACACATGGGAATCCATGTGATCCAATTTTCTTAATGTTCCCTTTTCTTACCTGCATCCATCATCACTACATTTCCACCCCTGTTGGATGATTTGATGACAATAGTGTCATCTATCCTAACAGAATTCAAGGGCTTTCTTTGATCACTTGCCAGATTATCAGGTATCTTTACTTATCTATCCCTCAAGGATGATAGTTCTTTTACCATCAATTCAAGAAATACATCAATATTATTTTTAAGTAATGTAGGAATCATACAAGATGTAACCTTGAACCCACTATCAATGGAGGTATAAATATCTATATACAGTGAATGCATTACACTTTTAAGATCAATATCAGGATCTTTAACTTCCCCTTTTCTTAGTAATGTTTCAAAAGCCATATGACAATCTACATCTCCAATGGTAATGCTGTTAGTGATATTTTATTTATTAGGGTGAGTAGGCAAACATAAATCTTCTTGATATATATGATGTATTGATGAGGTGAAAGAACTATAAACGGTAAATACTAAAACGGGACTAACAGCACTGAACAAGACCTTGTTGGTTGAAACGCGCTGGTTATATTGTGACGGAAGAATAAATAGTCACCAATCTGCTTTGGAGTGCGACTTTGTAATTTTTGTGTAAAAAATTTAAGAAGTGGGTCAGACCTCGAGAGAACACTGGCACTTGGAGCGCACTGCGGTTTTAAACAGACAGAACTGCTTACAGATATATATGTGTTTGTGTGTATATAATATGCATATATAGGAGATACATACATACATATATATGTATAGAAACACTTCATTTGGTGTTTCCTTTCCGCACCTTATCGTCAATGGTGCCAGTCCTTGACACGCGCCACCGCGTCTCACATCCAAAACTTTCCTTACATTTATTAGGGCAGGACAGCACTCCATGAGCATTGAAGCTAGAAGTTTATTTAAAAAACGGGTCACCATCTTGGATCCCTTTAAATATCATGTGACCGCCATCAGCAGCAATACCCCGGTGCACAAATTACATACACTAAGGTGCAAAAAATAACAAAAAATAATAACAAATCATAACAAATCAATTTCCCATTATTAAAAAATCTAACTTTCATTCCATGCCTCTCTTCAATTGTACATATTTAATCAAATATCCTTTCATATCAAACTCATCCTAATGATGAAAAAGAGTTAAATAATTTCTGAATCATTCATGACATAGCGTAAATACTCTAGTACAACCATTTTAAAAACAAATTCCAAGAATGTATCGTTCTCCACCTGTTTCACTCATCATAACCCTTAGATTGAAGGATAATCATTATGAACAAGAAAATTTGTGTCCAAGCCTCCCAATTAATTCCGCACAAGAAAAAGCTATTTTTTATTCTCGCTAAAAAAAATTATATATATATATATATATACTGTCATTTATATTTAATTTTGACCCAATTATCACAGCACCATATTTTTTCAACAACCAATTCATCCAATCATATTATCCTTGCTCACCTTTAACTAATTTTTCTTATTGCATCAATCATAATTAAACATATTCTAATCACATTTCCAATATATGTAAAATACAATTTTTTCTATACTTGGACCATCCTCGTTTTACCCTTCTCAATCTCAATCTACGGTTGCCAAAGTACATATGCTCATAGAACCATCAATGCAGGTGAATATATTATTCCTCACTGAAATTCAGAACCATCAGTTCAGGTGAATATATAATTCCTCACTGGAATTTAGCCCATGTGGTTCTCTGGTATAAAATGCCAATATATATTTGGACTCTAGTTTTCTTGGGTTCTTCTCCCTATCACCTCCACTTACGTTTTTTTTTATCCCATCTATTACGCTATACCTCACATCTTCTACTCGCCCTCCATGAAACTCATGTATATGTCGGGCAACCGGGTAGGAATCATCTTTGTTAAGAATCGCTCTGAGATGTTGTAAAATCCTTTTATGTACTTGGAGTTTGGTACTTCCTACGTACATTTTGGAACAACTGCATTTCAAAATGTAAATTACAAAATCACTCTTGCAATCATATCTTCCTTTAATGGTGTGTAATGTTCTATCTCCTTTGACAATGCTTTTGATATTTTCTCCATTCCTACATGCCTTACATTTTGAACATTTATAAAACCCGTCCTGTGGGTTGAGCCAACTTCTTTTAGGAGTTGTTGGTTGTCTCACACCACTCTTTACTAATATCTCTCTCATGGATGTCCCTCTCCTATGAGTTATAAATGGCGTATTCTTTCATTCATCTCCTATGACGGGATCACTTTTTAACATATGCCAATGTTTCTGTAAAGGTTTTCTTATTTGTGTATAGGCAGTATTGAAAGTGGTTATGAATCTCACATTTCCTGTGTCTTTCTGACTTCCTTTCCTCATTTTACCCAAAGTGTTAACACTCATATCTGTAGAAAACAGTAAGTTATCTCTTGATCGGGATTTTACTTTTCTGGTAGTTCTTTCAAGAATTTCACTAGAATACCTCTTCATCCTTAATCTCTCGATCATTTCCTCCTGGACATCATTATATGTCTTTTCCATAGTGCAAATTCTTTTTGCCCTTAACAACTCACCAAGTGGGATATTGTCTTTCAAAGGTTGGGGATGATAACTAGTTGCATGTAATATACTGGTCCCTGGAGTGGGTTTTCTAAATACTGTTGTTTCAATTTTATTATTTTCTATACTAACTTTGACATCCAGGAATTCAATTTCTTGTGTGTTAATGTTGCCAGTGAATTTCAAATTACAATCATTGATGTTAATCTCCTCTATGAAATTACTAGCAGTGGTTACGTCTCCTCTCCAAATTACAAAAATGTCAACTATATATCTAAGCCACATAACAATGTGCTAATTCCATTTGTCTAAAGGGAAATTGTTTAATATCTGTTCTTCCCACCAACCCATGAACAAGTTAGCATAACTCAGAGCGAAACATGTACCTATTGCTGTCACGCATTTCTGCTCAAATATCTTATTATTGAAGAAAAACATATTGTGTTGTAAACACCACAGTATCATTCGACTCAACATTTTACTGTGTTGATAAAAATTGATAGATCTCACTCTCAAAAAATGCTCAACCGCATTCAATCCTAGCTTATGTGGGATACTAGTGTATAATGCTTTCTCATCTAATGTCATCAAGAGGAATTCCTTTTCCCAACTCACATCAAAAATCCTTCTTAAAAAGTCCGTACTATCTTGCAAGTAGGAAGATACATTTCTTACTAACGGCTGTAAGAACGTGTCGATATATTGTGACACAAATTCAAATAGATTCCCTTCGATGGAAATAATGGGTCTCCCTGGGGGCTTAAGTGCATCTTTGTGAATTTATATATTTATATATGTATATATACATATGTACACCTATATACATATATATCTACACACACATGCACATATATATGTATATATGTAGATAGCTAGCTTTGTTAGGACCTAGTTTCTATAGACAAATCATTTTTTTTTTGCTAATAACTTTAAGCACCGTTTGATGAATCCTCATGAAATTTTCCAACATAAAACGACTCTCACTTCAGCATCTCTCTGGGAAGTTTTGGGGTGATCCGTCAAGCAGGGGCTGAGAAAAAGGGAGTGTAGCAAAACTCTTTGTCCCTATGCATTTTTCAATAGGGATTTTGAAAAGAAATAGCGCCTGAACCATTGGACAGAATTACACCATATTTTGCTGAAGGGTTGCTCTTGGTCCAGAAAGCACCATATTTGTTATTTGGTGTTAATCCGTTCAGTAATTTTTGACTAATTAAAAAAAACATATTTGTATATATAGGGATGTGAAGGCTCCACAAATCTTACCTATCTCATGCTGAGATCTGATTGGTTGCCAATATTTAAAGAAATAAGTGTTACCAGCCATGTTGGGACTCAGCTTCCTGAGTCCAAGGAAAAAAATGGAAAAAATAAAAGGGGCCAGGAGTGGGACACCCTAACCCCTTAGTTCTGGTCCTGGGGTCACTAAGGGACCCCGCCAGAGCAAAAAAAAAAACATTTTTTAACACATTTTCGGTGTAAGACCCTGCGGATCTGCACATCTGCCAAAAATCAAAAACACCTGTGGATGCCTGCGCTTGTTTAAATTCAGTCCTTGGGTGGGCCAGGTCCTGAGCTCATTACAATTTTGAATATGGGGGCCATGTGGCCCCCTCCAGCCCTGGGGACCACCACCTCCCTGGGGCTTCAAGTAAATCTAATGCAGTGGCAATGCATGGTCCCCTGCAGCCCCAGGGCCCCCACCTCCCTGAGGCTTCAAGTGTATGTAATTCAATGTTGTGCATGCCCCCCACACAGCCCCAGGACCACCACCCTCCCCAGGGCTAAAAGTAAAGAGAATGTGGGGGTGCCCATCCCCCCACAGTCCCAGGGACTGCCACCTCCATGGGGCTAAAGCTAAAGAGGATGCAGGGGGGGTGTCTCGCTCCCCCACCATCCCAGGAACCACCACCTCCCCAGTTGCATTGTTGAATGAAATGAGGGCGGGACACTGGCCTTCCCCGCTTCCCTCAGGACTGCCACTTCCCTGGGGCTCAATTTAAATAATAAAGGGCATCAATTGTGGACCACCACTTCCCTCGATTTATTTACGTTGGAGGGTGGTCAAGCAGTCCCCTTCAAGGAACCCTAGATAGCCCTGGGGACCGTCACACCCCAGGACTGGCTCTTGCTATGTCCCGGGGGCAGCCATAGGACATAACAGTTAGCTCTGACTCGACAGAAGCTTTGACAGCTCCCCCCCAAGACAGAGCAAACACTATGCTTGCAATAATGGAGGGTTGACAAACAGTTCTACCTCAATGAGACTGGAGGTTTCCTCTGTTTCCCTGCCTGTGGAGATGCAGTCAGGAAAACATAGGAGATATTGCTCTCAGAGAGAGAACTGCATCAGCAGCTCCCTCTCTGTGAGAGCAATGCTGGCTCCCACAGGAGGTGGAAAGCTAGCTGAGACCACAGGGGCCTTCAGGCTCCCCCTGTAGTCCTCAATAAAGTATTAAATATTTAGGTCGGGCCCTAGAGGATGGGTTCCCTAGGGGCAAGATCGGCCTGGGGAGGGTGGTTGCATTGCCCCCTCCCCCCCAAAAAAATAAATATTTTGTTAAGGGTGGGCCCCAGGGATGGGGTCCCTGGGGCTGAGATGGGCCTGGGGAGAGATGCTGAGCAGCCCCAGGAAGGGGAGGCAGGATGTGGCCAAAGGCTGTGCGCAGAATGGTGTTGGGTGGTTATGGGTGTTGGCTGCAGGGACTGGCCACAGGTCAGGACCCTGCTGTGAAACCCACTGTGCACGGCCAAAAGCCTTGCATGGTGCAAGGTTGGGTGGTTACAGGGGCTTGGCCACAGGCCAGACCCTGCAGCCAACCCCTGCTGTACACCACCAAAGGCTGTGCACAGCAAGGGGTTGTAGTGGTTGGCAACAGGTCCTGGCAAAAGGCCAGGCCCTGTGGCCAACCCCTGCTGCACACAGCTGAAGGCTGTGCGCAGCTCGGGGTTGGGTAGTTATTGGTGTTGGCCACGGGCCTGGCTGCAGGCCAAGACCTGCAGCCAACCACTCCTGCACATGGCCAAAGGCCGAGTGCGTTGGTGGTTGGATTAACGTATAGTAATGAAAATTACTTTATGTTAAAAAAAAAAAGCTTAAAGGGATGGAAGAGTCAGGAAATAGATTTTAAATAAAACATAGAAATTCATTCAAAAAACCAAAGGTTACAGGTACATTATAGTTAGGCTGGATTTTAAACATACTAAATCATAGAAATTCACCAGTTATCTCAAGTATCTATAACTTGTGCCCTAAGGTAACTATAACTCACGCCCTCACCATGCACTGCTAATTACCGCACATAACACATGACTCATGACATCTTTGATAACATCATTGATAATATCAATGTAACATTTGCAGTAAAATTATTTAGCCGAAAACTGGGACTCGTAGCAAGTTTTTCCATTTTCAAGATATGTGGCTCCACCACAGTGCTCAGAGTGCCCACCTGTGTAAATCCATGATGGATCTGTGGATCCTGCTGCAAATAAAAAATAAAACATATAGATTCACACAGTCACTCACACACCCACACAAATACTCAAACACCCAGTCACAGCCCCACACAGACACTCACTCACAGATCCCTGGAGGTGCACTCACACTCACTCACAAATCAAATCAGTCACTCACTCACCCACTCACAGACCCAGTCAGACACTCACACACCCACTCACAGACCCACTAACTCTCTCACATACCCACTCACACACCCACACAGATACTCATACACACACTAACAGACCCCCTAACAGACACTCACAAACCCACTCACAGTCTCAATCAGACACTTACACACACACTCACAGCCCCACACAGATACTTACATACCCACTCACTGCCCCACACAGACACTAACACACCCACTGAGAGAACCACACAGACACCTGCACATCCACTCACATACCTACACAGAGACTCACAGACCCACACAGACACTGACAGGCCCCCACTCATTAACCCACACTACACTCAGACATACTCTCAGACCCATGTAGGCACTCTCATACTTACTCACAGACACACTCAAACACTAACACACTGTCTGACTGACCCACTTACATACTCACACTCCCCCTCACAGACCCACACAGACACTCACACACACACACTCACAGATTCACTTACAGACACTCACACACCCACTCATAGACCTACACAGACATTCACATACTGTGAGGAAGGGCCACTTTTTGCCTGTAGGATGATATGGTTACAAACTTTAAGTGCCATGGGCCCCTGCTACACAGATTCCAAGCATCTCTTCCCCCCAAAACTATTATATATTATGCTTGGCACTTCAGCCACCCTTGTAAGTCCCTAGTAAATGGTACCTAGGATACCTAGGGCAAGGGTACTGAAAAGGTCCCCCCAGAGCCACAGCACCAATTGTGCCACTCTGAGAGGCCCCACACTAGCCTCATGCAGACTGCCATTGCACATGCATGTACTTAAAAGTTGCAAACTTGACATGGCACTCACCTTGATTGCCATGTCCACAAACACAGCATGCAATATATATAAGTCACCCCTCTGGCAGGCCTTCCAGCCCTAAGGGAGGGTGCACTATAATGCATGTGAGGGCTTATGTATGCATGAGCAAATGTGCCCTTCTGTGTCATTACAAAACCTCAAGACATAGAAAGTGTACAGGAAGCCACAGCAAATACATGTGCTGGACATTGGTCATTACCAGTTCCCCAGCTACATGATGACCTCTCGGAATAGTTATTGTTTGGTATCAAACAACTCAGAATAATAAACCCACACTGATACCAGTGTTGGATTTATTATAATGTGTACCCAGAGGACATTTTAGAGATGATTGCTGACTGGTTTTAGCCAGCCTTCCACCACCAGACAGAAGTCTGCACTCCTGGCAGAAAAGCTTCTGCTCTCAGGAGCTAGAACACAAATCCTTTCCTAGGTGCCTCCTCCCCAGGCAGGCACCTTGCACCAACGGTCAGCTTCAAAAGCTTTACCGCCTTTGAATTCTGAGTGATGCCTCTCCTGCGAGCAGCAGATGGCTGCCAAACTGTTTTTTCTCCTACTTTGAGCAGGAAACCAGCGGGAACACGTAGGCAGATTAGGAGGAGTGGCCACCCTCAGCCTGCACCACCCCTCAGGTGTAGTAGGTGAGGTGACCACTCCATTTTAATTTCCTCCATCTTGTATGGTAGGAAAATAGCCAATCATGGTTAGGGATGTGACTCCTTCCCACAGGAAATGTTCACTTAGTGGGTGTAGCCATCCTAAGGTAGATGGACAATTGGCCAGGTCAAGGTACTTCCCCTGACACCCACTAAATGCAGTACTTAGTGGGCATCCCTAGACCTACAGATCAGATTCAATGGACCAAGGAGACCAGGAACAAAGAAGACCCAAGGCACGTGAACAGAAGTCCTTCTGCAAGAAGTGAAAGGTCCTAAATCCTGCCTGCTGCTCCCAGGACTCGACAATTGCCACTGAGGTGTAGCCTGGAAACTCGAAGGACTCTAAAATCCCCCAATGCCCCTCCAGCCTTCTGCAAATGGCCAAGATCCTTCCTCAGAGTGAACGTATCACTCTCCTGCCAAACTGCAAGCAAGAAACTAGTGATGTCCAGTGCACTGAATGACTGATGACCAACAAAATGGACCCAGCAGCCCAATCAAAATCCATATGACAGACCTTAAGGACAAATCCTACCAGTGTGTTAATGTTTGTGGCACTGCGACATTCAGGGCTTGAGACAACCCATGGCCTGGTGTACTGGACCATCAACATCAGACACACAGAAGCAAAGTTCCCTCTGGACACCCAAAACCCCAGGAGCAAGCACAAATCAAAGTTCACTCTGGACTCTCCAGGGACTAGAAGCAAGCACAAGTCAAGGGACTTCAGATCACCGAAGAACCACCCCTCAGAGTGGCCCTGCTGACCTGCAATCTACCCTCCTAATGACCTGTTCCTTGCTCCAAGGACTCCCTGATGCACAACTCTTGGCTGACTTATCTGCACTGCACCTGGCCTCCCTGACCATTGCCTTTGAAAACCAACAGTGCCCTAGTGGTCCCTAACCCCTTGCAACCTCTGCAGTCAAAGGTGACCCACCGGACTTACCTTTAAGTCCATCTGTGCAGCATGTTTCCAAATGGTCCCCTTCTCCGTTTTTCACCAGCACCAAAGACTTTCAGCCTCTGCCTCTGCTTGAACTGGGAACCACGCACATCTTCTCTGGCTGGCCTACAGGACATCTTAATCACCTCGACTGAAAAGTAGAAGATGACACTTGTAAGAGCATTACCTGATTTTATATGCAATTTTAAAGTTGTTCCCATCCATTCCTATGGTGCATAAGTATGCAGAAAAAACGTATATTTTCTAAACTTTGAAATATCATAACAAAGAAGTACCTACTGTATATTGATGATCTTGGTCTTAACATTTTTATAAAAATCTAAAGTATTTTGGGAAATTGGTCTTGAGTTATTCTTCTGATTGTGTGTCCACATTTATTGATACTGTGAGTAAAACAAATGCTTAGCATATCTCCAAGATAAGCCTCACTGCTTGCCCATATTACCACAAATAGAGAGCATTAGGTGGTCTGCCTTTTACCTCTAGATACCAAAGTGGGGTTGCTTGGAATCTCTGCACAGTGTACATTTCTTTTCATACATTATATAGAGCCAGCCTCCTATACATACCCACTCACACATCTACTCACACTCACACACCCACTCACAGAACCCCACTGGTGCTCTCACACCCACTTACATATCCACTCAGACACTCACACACCCACCTACAGACCCACACAGACACTCACACATGCACTTACAGACTAACTGACAGACACCCCCCTCAGAGACCTACACAGGCACTCACACACCCATTCACAAATCCACTGAGACATTCCACACCTACTCACAGACCCACTCAGAGATTCACCCACACACTCACAGACCCACTAACAGACACTCACACACCCACTCACTGCCCCACACATACCCACACACTCACTCACAGAGCCACACAGACACTCACACATGCACTGAGAGAACTTCACAGATAATCACAGACCCACTCAGAGACTCACAGATCCACACAATCACAGACCAACTCTAGCCCCATGTAGGTGCTATCATACCCCATCACAGATCTGCTCAAACACTCACACACTGACTGACAGATCCACTTACACACTCACACCCTCCCTCACAGACCCTCACAGATACTTACACACACACTCACAGACCCACTCACAGTCACTCACATACTCACTCACAGACCAACAGAGACACTTGCACACACACTTACAGGCAACCACAGAGACTCAACCACTCACAGACCTATTGGGACACTCAAGCATCCACTCATAAACCCACACAGGTGCTATCACACCCAATCATAGATCCAAACAGACACTCACACACTCACTCACAGATCCACCTACCCACTTACACCACCACTTACAGAGCAACACAGACACTCACACACCCACTCACAGACCCACCCAAACACTCACACACCCACTCTCACACCCACACAAACAACCACACACCCACTGAGAGACCCAAGTACTCACACACTCACACACAGACCCACACGTACACTCACAGACCCACTCACAGAACCATACAGGTGCTATCACACCCAATCATATATCCAAACAGACACTCACACACCCACTCACAGATCCACCTACCCCTTCACACACCCACTTACAGAGCAACACAAACACTCACACACCCATTCACAGACCCACACAAACACTCACACACCCACTCTCACACCCACACAAACAACCACACACCCACTGAGAGACCCAAGTACTCACACACTCACACACAGACCCACACGTACACTCACAGACCCACTCACAGAACCATACAGGTGCTATCACACCCAATCATATATCCAAACAGACACTCACACACCCACTCACAGATCCACCTACCCCTTCACACACCCACTTACAGAGCAACACAAACACTCACACACCCATTCACAGACCCACACAAACACTCACACACCCACTCTCACACCCACATAAACAACCACACACCCACAGAGAGACCCACGTACTCACACACTCACTCACAGACCCACACATACACTCACAGACCCACTCATAGACCCACACTGGCACTCACTTTCAGACTCATGCAGGTGCTCCCACACCCACTCACACACTCACTCAAAGACTCACACACCCACTTACAAACCCACATACACAATCACACACCTAATCACAGACCCACACAGACACTGACAAACAAGCTCACAGACCTACCCAGACACACACACTCCAAGACCCACACAGATTCTCTCAGACCCACTCACAGACTCACACAGACACTCACCCATTCAGTCAGAGACTTACATAGATACTCATACACCTATTCACACACCACTGATAAAGCCACTCACACATTCACCGACACATCCTTTAGTATTGCTGGTGTACATTGGATGATTGGTTTGTGAATCCACAATGGATCCATGATCCACATGAGGTTTAAAAAATATGAATTGAAAAATAATGAAATCTCTCTTTGCTAAAAGGACTGGCTCTGTAAAGAGCCTTTATGGTTATGATGTGTAGATGGTAACTACGCATATTACAGGATGAAGTCTTTCAAGTTATTGAGGAACATCCTGTTGACTTCCTCTGCCAAAAGGACTCCATCATTTTTATATATACCGTCCACATCAAAGTGTCAATTGTTGTGGTATATAGAGCCCATGTTGTGGTTTCTGAGGAACACATGTTTCCTGGATTGTCTATCTGTGGACAGAATTCAGTTGTCCTCTTACAATTTTGCCTTTTTCAAATGTTAGAGAAGACCAAGGCAGTCTGTGGAAAAAATGCCATTAATTTACCAAAGGTATCCTTCATTAGGATTTCCAGTACTACCCCAGTTGTTGTACCTAGATTATTACCACCACAGTGCACAATCATGAGGTCTGGATGTTGGCAATCCATAATGTTTTCAGCCAATGGTAGCAATTGAGCAATTGATGCCACTTTAAACATCTCTGGCCAGCCCAAGTAATGTCCATATTAGACAAACCTAGGCCCCTGATAATACCACTCTTTCCAGCACTCTCTCTGGCCCAAAACACAAAACTATGACCAAAAACCAATACTCTGAGCATTTTGGAAGTAAGGGGATATTGCCCCCAGGAGAATGATGCAGCTGAATGAGACATTTTTCAAAATGAAAGGTAGTTAAAATGGAGGGCGGCACCCAAAATTTCACTGGATGGTGTACATACTGAGTTGCCTGAAATTAGGCTGTGATATTGAGCTAAAGGTAAGCACAAGTGTGATTGGATTTGGAGAAATAAATGAAAAGGTGACGGTGTTTGGAATATGCTTATAATTCCAAACACTCAACCACACCTGCTACAGTTGATTTTAAAGCCAGTATGTTCCTGTTAGAAACTGTTCTGAAATTTTGACCGAGAGCTAGCAGAGTGTTTCAAACATTGTCACTATGGACATTGAGCTACAAGAGCATGGGGGAAGGCACAAAAAGGACCAGACTATTACCATGAAATGACAGAAGTATCAAAGGAAATGCTGAATAACAAGTGTTTGGGCTCATAATATTTATTTACACCAATTCGAATATATATGAAAATGATTATCAGCAAATTATGAAGAGGATTTTCAAGATCCTGTGTGGATCTGCTACAAACTTACATGCTGTGGGGTGCGCTGAGCGTCGCTGTGGACCACAGAAACACCCAAAACCCCAACCAAATCAGGCTACTTTAGTGGACTCTCAGAAAGGGTTAAAAAAGAATGGCCATTCACAAGTGTTGTAACCAAAGTCAAATATAAAAAGAAGGTTGTGATTTGTGTCCTACATGGGTAATCCTGAAAGCAAAGCTAAAAGATTGCCATTAATGTTCCCTTTGTATAGGAATGGTATACCATTACTGTGCTTCTGACTTCACACTATCAGTGAAAAGAGATTCTAACTGATGCTGAGAAAAATATTATAGATCAATAAACACATTTAACAGGTATGTGAATTAGGACGTACTTTTAAAATGACAATGTATTTACAAAGGCATGTTTGTGTATAAGCTGGGAGAAAGTGTGTAGGATGTTCAAAAGAGTAAAGGGGAATTTTAAAGGGAGGGTACATGATGATAATAAGGAAAAATACACTGAACAGCACAGGAGGAAGAAACATTTGCAAACAGTAAGAACACTTCATTCATCAAGGTTCTGAAAATTACTCTGTTTTGGAAGTAGGTGTAGATGATTGAATACAGTAAATGAATGAATATAACATATTTTATACCTACTCTGAAACACAAGCAGGTACTTATACACTAAGATTCAGATTTACAGAAGTGATTATGATCACCACACTAGTATGCTAGAGAGTAACTGACACACTGTAGTAAAATGGTGTATGACACCACCATACAGCTATTGTGTGATTCACTCACAGAGCTATAGATCCAATTCTGACTTCAGAAAGAACCTTGTTACTGACAAATGTAGACTAACATACATGTAGGTATCCACACTTGCCACTGATGAAGGTAGCTACTGATATACATGTTTAAAAAAATCATAGGGCTGCTCACATGTGCTGGCAGATGGTGACATAGCCATTTACAGATTTATTTACACATCTACACAGCAGTTATGTACCCTTAACATGTCAAGCCACTTTCACACACAGTTACATAACCCAAAACTCACTAACACAGCCACTAAGCAATCCATAGAGGCATTTATATACCTAATGAGAGACCTAACGCATTACTAAGGCAGACAGCCGTACACTAACAATATTATTTACAAATTATGTCACACAAGCACAGAGGTACTCATACAGTCACTTACATATGTATTTAAGTACTAATACACTGTATCACTTATCCATACAGTAACTCATAAACACATTTATAAAACTACAGTGACTGATTCATAGTGCATGTTACACACTGCATAACAGCTGCACTTACACACACTGTTATAGTGTCAGGAAAGTGCTTATGAGCCCAAAAGTGGTATAGCTCGACAATAACTGACACACTGAGTAAGACATTGAGAAAACTATTCACTCACCAATTTAATCACCTATACATCCACTAACAAACTTGTTGACACTAATGCTGACACACCCAGGCACACACCGGTGAATGCACTGACACACCCAGGCACACACCGATATAGACACTGACACATCCAGATACACACTGATACAGTCACTCACACACCCAGCAAACAGTAGTGCAACCACTGGCACACCCTGGCACACGCCGATACAGATATTGACACACCTAGCAAAACACTAATGTAGTCACTGAAACACCCAGGCACACCCTGATGTAGACACTGACACACTCAGTCAAACACTGATACACCCACTGACACACAGGCACACTCCAATGCAGGCACTGACACAACAAGGTACACACTGATACTGCCACTGTGTCACCCAGTCAAACACTAATACAGCTACTTACAGACCTGGGCACACAATGAGGCACACACAGTAACACACCCAGCTAAACACTAATGAAGTCACTGAGACATCCATGCACACACTGATACACACACTGACATACCCAGCTAAACACTAATGCTGCCACTAATACTCTCATGCACATACCGATACAGACACTGACACACTTAGCCAAACACTTATACAATCACTGACACACAGGGACCCTGAGTCACAAAGGTAAACTTAGACTTTTAGTCTAAGTTTAGACCAAAAGTCAAAGTTTACGACTTTTAGGTATTCACAACGGTAAGCTATGAACAGTATCTTTCTGCCCACACTCAGGCCAGAATCTCCACCTGAGTGCAGAGATTCAACTCTGTATGCAGAGCATGTACGGAGAATACAGTTTGAGTGCAGAGTGGAAACATCACACTTGGGCAGAGAATCCACCCTGAGTGTGGGCGTAAAGATACTACTCTTTATGATTACCTAAAAGTTGTAAACTTAAAATTTAGTCTAAATTTAGACCAAAAGACTACGTTTACCTCAGGGAATCAGGCTAAGGCATACTCCGATGCAGGCACTGAGAACCCAGGCACACACTGATACAGGCACAGACACACCCAGGCACACAATGATGCAATTACTGACACACCCAGCCAAACAGTAATACAACTACGTATTTATCCAGTCAAACACTAATGCAGCCACTGACACACCCAGGCACACACCAATGCAAAGACTGACATGCCCAGCCAAACACTAATACAACTATTAACTTCTTCCAGGCACTCACCGCTGCAGACACTGACACACCCAGCCAAACATTACTCAGTTATCTGTACAGTAACTCATTAACACATTTATACATGCAAACTGACATACTTAGAGTGGCCTTTAGATACTGACATAAATATTTATATAGCCACTAAATGAAACTATGTAATTTAATAGTATGTAATGTAAAAATATATATATATACATATTTTTTGCATTTCAGACATCTACTTGCATTTACAAATAAAGAGTAAGGATGCCAAAAAACACAGAAAGAAGAAACAGAAGAAAGAATACTATCTTCATACAAGTCAGAGTTAAAAAGGACATAGGCCCTCATTACAACCCTGGCGGTCGGTGTTAAAGCGGCGGTAAGACCTCTAACAGGCCGGCGGTAAAAAAAATGGAATTATGACCGAGGCGGAAACCGCCAACATAGACAGCCACTTTAACACTCTGACTGCCACGGCGGTAGAAACAAACAGCATCGAGGTCACTGCCAACAGACAGGCGGAAGACAATGTACCGCTCACACCATTATGAGAGGCCAATCCGCCACGTTTTCTGGGGCGGATTCAACGCGAACAAAAACACGGCGGAAACAGGACTGGGAAGGGAAAACTCTCACCTCTACACACCCCACGAGGAACCAGGACTCCATGGAGCCAGAACTCCAAATTCTCCCTGCGATAGTCTTCCTGCTCCTCTACCAGGAGCACAACCGACGGCAGTGATGACCACGGTGAGTACTGCACCTACGACACAGGGGAGGGGGGAGGGAAAAGAGAGTGACACACACACGCAACAAGCAACACCCCCTCCACCCACAACAACACACACACCAATACATTCTGAAACGTTACATTTCCACCTCCACCCCCCCCCCGGAAAAACGCAAGGACAAAAGGAAATGAGTTGAACGATTGTAATCATGAAAAATCCATTACTCAAAAATATATATACACTATTAACAAATATGTACACCAAGAATTCAAGTCCATGTACTGCACCTACATAGTCCGTGGACCACTGGGCCCAAAAATGCCACACAAGATACCCGATCCAAACGGAGAGAACACTGCTGGGGCATCAGATCGAAATAAAACAGGCACCACAGGGGGAAGGGAAGGGGGGGCATCTCAGCCAGATGAGTGCACGACGCCAGCTCCACGAGGGGGCTCCATGCCCATTGATGTATCCTGGGGAGTGCAAAGCCACAGTCTCACAAGTCTCTCCAGTGGGTGGGTTGCCCACTGCTATATCCTGGGGAGTGCAAAGCTACAGTCTCCCAAGTCTCTCCAGTGGGTGGTTTGCCCAGTGCTTTATCCTGGGGAGTGCAAAGCCACAGTTTCTCAAGTCTCTCCAGTGAATGGTTTGCCCACTGCTTTATCCTGGGGAGTGCAAAGCCACAGTCTCTCAAGTCTCTCCAGTGGGTGGTTTGCCCACGGCTTTATCCTGGGGAGTGCAAAGCCACAGTCTCTCAAGTGGATAACAGTCTCCACTGGTTCTGGAGGGGGCTTTGTGCCCAGAGTGCTTCATCCTGCCAAGGACAGAGGTAGTGGATGCCTTTCTCCACTGGTTCTGGAGGGGGCTTTGTGCCCAGAGTGCTTCATCCTACCAAGGACTGAGGTAGTGGATGTGATACTCCACTGGTTCTGGAGGGGGCTTGGTGCCCAGAGTGCTTCATCCTGCCAAGGACTGAGGTAGTGGATGTGATACTCCACTGGTTCTGGAGGGGGCTTTGTGCCTAGAGTGCTTCATCCTGCCAAGGACAGAGGTAGTGGATGTGATACTCCATTGGTTCTGGAGGGGGCTTTGTGCCCGAGTGCTTCATCCTGCCAAGGACTCAGGTAGTGGATCTGACACTCCACTGACAGTGGGGCAACATGGAAGCTGTCCAGGAACTGACCACCAGCCTCGTACGAATGACCATTGGGGATGGCAGCCATGTCTGCGGTGTGGCCACAGGGTGGGCTCAGTAACTGCAGTGCTTGCGGCGCTCATTGGGCAGCGGTGCTGGTGGGTGGCTCACTGAGCGTGCTGCTGGCGGCGGTGTCCTGAGCGGCAGTGCTGGTGGGGGGCTCAATGAGCTTGCTGCTAGCGGTGGAGTCCTGAGCGGCGGTGCTGGTGGCGGCCTCACTGAGCTTGCTGCTGCTGAGGGACACAGTGTCTGCGGTGCAGGTGAAGGGCACAGTATCCTGGGTCCTGGCGGCGGTGTCGGCAGTGCATGTGGTGGTGCCGGTGGCGGTCTTGTCCGCCATGCAAGTTGGCGGCGACTTCCCTTTCTTTCTCTGGCCCTTCCCCACCTTGGATGGTGGTGCAGCTGTCTTGCCACTCCCAACTGTTGTCTTGCCTGAGCCCTTGGTGGCAGGTTTTGGCCTTGTCCCTCTGGGCAACTTCTTTTGTTTTGGAGGTGGGGGAATGTCCTTGGCCTCGCTCCTTGGGACACTGGCTTCCCTGCTGCTTGGAGCACTCCAAAAGCTGGTTACTGCTGACACTACTGTTCCCGGTGATGTGGTGGCTGAGGTGCTGGGTTGGAACCTGGAAAGGCGGGCCCTAGGGGACAGAAGGGGTGGGGGAGGTGAAGGGAAGAGGTCAAGGTTTGACAGGAAAAGTTTTTAGACACACTTGGACGGGTAGATGGAGGGGGTTTGGGAGTGGAGGAAGAGGTAGTGGTTGTAGGAGGTGTTCTTTTGCTGACTTTGGGTGAAGGTGCATGGACTGGAGGCTGTCGCGAGGTGGATGGCTGTTGGGTGGGTGTGTGATGGCGTTTGTGTAGTTTGGGAGGAGGGCTCACAGACACACTGGGAGAGGACACAGGGGATGTGTGAATGGTAGTGGGGGTGGTGAGTGCACGTGAGCGGTGTGTGGTGATGGGAGTGCTGGAAATGGAGGTAGTGGCTGAAGATGTAGTGCATGCAGGTGTGAGTGGAGACATGACAGGGAGGGAGGAGGGAGACGTGGAGGAGGGGGACACAGTGGAGGCAGTGGATGTTGATATGTGTGCATGGGTATGATGCTTGTGTGAGTGCCTGTGGGATGTGTGGTGCTTATGTTTGCCAGAGCTACCCTTGTGTGTTGAGGTGTGTGCATGCTGGTCTGATGGTGTGCTTGGGATAGGCTGAGGTACTGGGGATTGGGTCTGGGTGGAGGGGGGAGATTGGACACAAGGACAATGGCTGCCATCAGTGCTGAGGCCAGAGTCTGAAATGCTCACTATTGGGTTGCCTGGCCAGAATGAATGCCCTCCAGGTATGCATTTGTCTGTTGCAACTTCCTTTCTACAGCCTGAATGGCATTCAGAATGGTAGACTGACCAACAGTGAGGGATCTGAGGAGGTCAATGGCCTCCTCACTGAGGGCAGCAGGGCTGATGGGGCAGGGCCTGAGGTGCCTGGGGCGAGGGAGATGCCCACCCTCCTGGGTGAGCGGCCACGGGGCACACGCTGAGGGGCTGCTGGGAGGGCAGAGCTGGTAGGGGGGGGTTGCGGCTGTAGATGCGGTGGGCACAGAGGGGCCCGCCACCGCAAGGGAGCTCCCATCAGAGGATGAGTCGGTGTCGCTGGTCTCAGCTCCTGTCCCCGCCGTGGAGCTCCCCTCACCCTCCGTCCCACTGGTGAGTCCGTAGTCTCGCCCTTCAGGGCCATGTGGGATGCAGCTACCTCTTGCTCCGGTGGCACAGCTCCTCCGCCTGATGATGCTAATGCACACAAGAACAGGGAGACCACAAAGAGTGGGGGAAAGAAAGTAGAAAGACATGTTCAGTGCATGCAATACCGCTACCGTTGGCGGACACTACAGACACAGCAACCCTCTTCACTACGCCATGCTAATTGATCAAAGTGACATGGGGTACAAGGCCTATGCCCGATTGCTGCACACATGCATGTCACAGGAGCCTGACTAGGTGTAGATGGCTCTTACCACTGGTGGGGATGGGGTGCCACTGAGCCTGCCTCACAAAGGGTCCTTGCCTACAAGGCTCACCCTAGCTTTGGGGAACCCACAGCCCACCTCCCCCACCCAGAAACCTCCAATGTGCGCTGAATCAGATGGATGTGAGTGTACTCACCCCCTTGTGGCTGCTGTGATGCCCTCAAGCACCCATCCAACTCCGGATACGCCACCGCCAGGATCCAGAACATCAGGGGGGTCATGGTGCGACAGGCACCCTTCCCACGTTGGCAGGCCATCCCCAGCTGGACATCCACTGTCTTCTTGCTCCAGCAGCGAATGTTCTCCCATCTTTTCCGGCAGTGGGTGTTCCGTCTGTGGTGGACCCCCAGGGCCCAGATGTCCTTGGCGATGGCACACCAAATATCCTTCTTCTGGTGGGCGCTGACCTACAGGAATAGTACAGGGGAAAAACTATAACGTCTGCACCGTCACAGTCATTGGCCCACGTTCCCACCCTTGCCCTGATGCACATACACCCACCGTCCGCTCATGCACGCCTCATTCCCCCTCCCCCTATCTCTCATACACACCACTACAAACAGGCATTGCCCATACAGTATGCTCACAGCGTACTCACCTGTTTGTCTGGAGGACCATAGAGTAGCGTGTACTGGGGAGGACCCCATCCACTCGTTTCTCCAACTCTTCCAATGTGAAGGCAGGGGCCCTTTCCCCAGACACTTGAGCCATTGTCGCTTCCAGACTGAGGTCACAGCAGCACTTGCAGTGTAGGTCCTCTCCTGTCGAAGATCAGGTATCAAGTGAGTGAACAGACAGAAAATGTCAGTCACGGCTGCGGCGGTGCATACCATCACCACTGGCGTACATCGTCATTGGCTCCTGGGACCCATAGGGTCCAATGTGAATCAATGCAGGATTGCGCCGCGGTCTTCGACCGCCTACCGCGACGGTGTACAACGCCAGCGCAGTTACCTCATATCCCCTTGTCCCACATTACAGGTCAGGCAGCCGCCATTTCAGAGGGCCACATTGCATTAATTTTAAATGTGTCACACATATCTAGGCCTTGCATACACACAGAGACAGGCACACAGCAGATTGACAAATGTGTGCAATAAATTATTTTTTTACCTCAGTGTTGGCTGACTCTGTGCTCGCTGTTCTCATCCATAGGGCACGTCCACTGGGGCAGGTGAGGAAATGGAGGCATCCTGCAGTGTACAGACCGCTGGTGGCCCTGTCGACAATGGAACAGCGACATGTAATAGTCACCTACAGACTTGATCGTTCCACAATCCAGGAACTGTGTTCCCAGTTGCAGCCAGACCTGATGTCAGCTATCCGCCATCCCACAGGAATCCCCCCTCTAGTGCAGGTCCTGTCGGTACTCCATTTCCTGGCATGTGGGTCCTTTCAAACAACAGTGGCCATTGCATCAGGCATGTCCCAGCCAATGTTCCCTAACGTGTTGTCAAGAGTGTTGTCTGCCCTGCTGAAACACATGCGCAGCTACTTCGTTTTCCCTCAGGTGGAGGATTTGCCTACAGCAAAAGGTGACTTCTATGCCCTTGGACATATCCCCAACGTCATAGGTGCCATTGATGGGACACATGTGGCCCTGGTCCCCCCGCAGGAGTGAACAGGTGTACAGAAACCAGAAGAGTTACCATTCAATGAATGTGCAGATGGTGTGTTTGGCCGACCAGTACATCTCCCATGTGAAAGCGAAGTTTCCTGGCTCAGTGCATGAAGCTTAAATTTTTAGGAATAGCAGCATCCCTTATGTGATGGGGCAACTCCAGAGGCACCGTGTGTGGCTATTAGGTGAGGGCATGGACCCTATACAGTGTGAATAGTTGCCTGGGTCTGGGGTTGTCCCTAAAGGTTAGTGTGTGTCTAACAGTTGTCCCTCAACATTTGCAGGTGACTCTGGCTACCCCAACCTGTCACGGCTACTGACCCCAGTGAGGAATCCCAGGGCAAAGGCAGAGGAACGCTACAATGAGGCACATGGGTGAACTAGGAGGGTTATAGAGAGGACCTTCGGCCTCCTGAAGGCCAGGTTCAGGTGCCTCCATATGACAGGTGGTTCCCTATATTACTCACCAAAGAAGGTGTGCCAGATCATCGTGGCCTGCTGTATGCTGCACAACTTGGCTTTGCGACGACAGGTGCCTTTTCTGCAGGAGGATGGTCTTATAGGAGGTGTTGTGTCAGCTGTGGAGCCTGTGGACAGTGAAGAAGAGGAGGCAGAAGAAGAGGACATAGACAACAGAAACACCGTGATCCATCAATACTTCCAGTGAGACACAGGTAAGAAGACATCACTGCCTCCTACATCTGAAAAAATTGTTCGACCTCTCATCTGTCTGTCACTTTCACCCAGTGTATGGACCCTGATTTGTCACTTTCCCTTTCGATTTCACAGATGTGGGTCCCACTGTGTGACCTCTGCTATGTTACCTCATGGACTTGAGCTGTGTGACATAGGTATGTTGACAATACAATGGACATTGCTATTTCCCTCAGTTATTGCAAAATACACAATTGTGAAAGCACAGACTGACTCCAGATTGTTTTGTATTTAAGGGTGTTTATTTAAATGCTAAATAGTGGAGGGGGTTGTAAAATGGTCAGGGGTGATGGTGGAGGAATGTCCATGGCAGAGTCCAGTTTATTAGTCTCACAGGTGCATTGTCCAAAGGGGCATAGGAAGTGGAACTAGGGCAGTTGATGGATGGACAGGGTGACAAAGTGGGACAGAAGGATGACAGGGTGGTCTCATTTCTTGGCGGGGGTCTTGGCATTGTTCTCTGTCTTTGTCCTGGATCTCAGGGACCGCTTGCGCCGGCGGAGGTGGTGGGCAGTTCATCATCCAGGCTCGTGTCAGGGCCCCCTTGTTGTGCCACAGTGTCCCTCCTGGTGTTCAAGAGGTCCTTCAGCACCCCTACAATGGTGCCAAGGGTGGTATTGATGGATTTGAGTTCCTCCCTGAACCCCAAATACTGTTCCTCCTGCAGCCGCTGGGTCTCCTGAAACTTGGCCAGTACCGGTGCCATCGTCTCCTGGGAATGATGGTAGGCTCCCATGATGTTGGAGAGGGCCTCTGTCACCTGAACCGTGTGCCCACTACCACTGCCCCCAGGTCCCTGCTGTTCTTGGGGTTGTGTGTTAGCCTAGGTTCCCTGTAGTGGTGGACACACTGCTGCTTGACGTGTCTTGGGGACAGAGGTATGGGCCCGCTGGGTGGGTGCTGTTGTGGTGTTTCCTGAGGGGGGAGGCTCTGTGGTGGCCTGTGACTGTGTGAGGGGAACGGACTGTCCCGAGGTCCCAGATGGGCCGGGCTGGTCATCTAGATCCAGTTGGACAGAGCTGCTGTCTTCACTGTGGGCCTCTTCTGTGGGTGAAATGGACATGTCTGGAACCTCCTGACCAGTGATGTTGGGTAGGGGTTCTGCAGGGGTGTAAAGGCATGATTATTGCATCTGTGTGTGCCATGGTGTGCAATGGGTGGGTGACCCTGTACCCCAGTGCTTCCAGTCCTGGGTAGGACCTTGTGTGCTAATTGGTTAGGGGTCTGTGTGGGTATGTGTAGTGGACATGCATTGGTGATGGGTGTCCATGCTTTGTTGTTGCATGCAGGGCTTGGTGTTGGGATGTGTGGTTTGTGATAGTGGGACATATGTGAGGAGTTGGAGTGATGGGGGTGAGGCCTAGGGTGGGGGTATGTGATAGCATGCAGGTAGGGTGGGGAATGAAGTAGTTAAAGCTTTGACTTACCAGAGTCCATTCCTCTAGCTACTCCTGCGAGGCCCTCAGGATGCAGTATAGCCAAGACCTGCTCCTCGCATGTTGTTAGTTGTGGGAGAGTAGGTGGGGGTCCGCCCCCAGTCCTCTGAACCGCAATGTGGTGTCTTGAGACCACGGAACGCACCTTCACCCGTAGGTCATTCCACCTCTTCCTGATGTCATCCCGTGTTCTTGGGTGCTGTCTCACTGAGTTGACCCTGTCCACGATTCTGCGCCATAGCTCCATCTTCCTAGCTATCGTGCTGTGCTGCACCCGTGATCCGAATAGCTGTGGCTCTACCCGGATGACTTCCTCCACCATGACCCTGAGCTTCTCCTCAGAAAACCTGGGGTGTCTTTGCAGTGCCATGGGGTGGTGTGGGTGATGTGTGAGGTGGTGTGTGTTGTGATATGTGGGGTGATGTTTAGGGGTGTGTGGTGTTTTGTGCGTGGATGTGTATGTGTGATGGTGTTGTCTTTGATTTGCTGTCTCTCTGGTCTTCTTCTACATTTTTGGTAGTAAGGGTTTGTGGGTAATGTGGGTATGTGTTTTATGTTGTATTGGGTGTGTGGGAGTGGTGTGTGTATGTGTATCAGGTGTGTGTATTTCGATTTTTCCCATGTGGTAGTGTTTTGTAAATGTGTGTGTATTTTGAGCGCGGCGGTGTGTACTGCCAATGGAATACTGCGGTTGAAAGACCGCTGAGTGGATTCGTGGGTCGTGATAGTGTGGGCGTATTCCTGTTGGCATGACAGTGGAGGTTTTGTTATTGCCAGTTTATCACTGACCTTTGGTGTGGCGGACTTGTGTGGGTGTCTGGATTTTGGCGGATTCTGAGCTGTGGATCGTAATAGCTGTGGCGGAATTCCGCGGCCGCGGCGGTGTGTTGGCGGTCTTCTGCACGGCGGTAAGCGGGATTTACTGCCAATGTTGTAATGAGGGCCATAATGTTCAGAATGTGCCTAAAGAAAAAAGAGCTGCTGGTAAGAAAACTATGAATAGTATGTGGAAAATATGGATTGTGCAAAACAGGTAAATAAAAAGCAAAGTTTAAAATCAACCAAGAAAGTAGAAGTAGTAAGTGACATTAAATTGAATACATCTTATAAGAAAACAGATACTTTGACAGGAAGATAAAAACAATTTAAGGACATATGAGTGAGAATGTTTCATAGTAGGGTAATTCAGAATATGGTATGAGCTATGAGGCAGTATAAAAGGAGAAGGGAAGCAGTCAAACCAAAACAAAATATTGAGGCTGCAGTTGATAAAGCATTTTTCCTGAAGTGGAAACTTTTTTTTTGTATACTGAGCAGGATGAGAACACTAAATAAAACAGTTTTATCTGTGAAGAGAAGCACCCAAAAATAGACTTTTATATAGAAATTATTTTTGTAAAACTTTCAGAGGAGAATGGAAGCATCTGTCTAGTACTGAGCCTTTTTTTAATGGAGAAAGCTGCTTTCAAAAGAACACATACGTGCATGCAGTTGAAACAACTGGTCGATGATATAAGATAAAAGATGGTATTCCTTTTGTGAAAGAGGAGATGGTTCCTAGAAATGTAGAGCAATAGATAGTAGAAATGCCACAAGGAAGGCATAGACATGCTCCTGTATATAAATGGAACTGTAGCAGTATTTGTAGTGTTCGGCAGGAATCAATTGATATATTAAGACATTTTTCTATGTCAATATCTAGATAGAAGTGTGAAGTGAAAAATGCCAATTTAACAAGAATTAGATCCACACTAAGTTGGGAAATATATGAATTTATAAGGACATTCACAGGCGTGTCTATCCAAGAAAGTGTGCACAAGCAACATTCATCACTTTAGAATGTTGTCTGTTCATCACTCTAAAATGAGGGATTTAGTTAGGAGACTATACTTTGTGTAAACTCCTGCCTTATGTTTAGGAGAAATTACTCAAGGTTTATTGAATGGTACACTACCAGAGGTAGAAAACGATTGTGAACATGTTCAGTTTCATTTCTTTGGTCCTGAAGAGGAGTCTATAGAAAATCAGGATTTGTTATGTGCAGGTATAGAACAAATTACAGGTATGAGTTTTGGTAACTTTACACAAGAGAAATCAAAGCATAACACAGTTTCTTCAGAGAAAACAAACTGTGTTTGTATTTGTTGTTGACACACTCACTACAAAAGCCAAACTCGAGTTGTTGTTTTGTTCTCAAAAATTGAACAAGAGAACAGAGATAAGCGGCAAGTATTAGCTATGTATTTATTAGTAGAGGAACCCTTTGATTTGTCGCACATGGCATTTATATTTAAGTATTACTATGATAAGTTAGAGTTTAACAACATGCCTGCCGGATCAATTCAGAACAAATTAGAATCAGTTTAAATTTCAGAAGAAATTTGGGAATTAAATATTTATGAATCTATTCTGATACAATCTCTACACTCTTTTTGTATGGAACCAAGGACTGGGAAACTACGACCAACTGAGCTACAGAAAGGCCTTAACCCCTTTGCTGCCTGGCCTTTTCCCCCTCCTGTGCCCAGCCTTTTTTGGCTGTTTGGGGTAGTTCAAGATTAGGCCCTCATAACTTTTTGTCCACATAAGCTATCCACTCCAAATTTCTGTTCTTTTTTTCCAACATAATAGGGATTATAAAGGTACCTAGGCCCGTATTTATACTCCGTTTGCGCCGAATTAGCGTCGTTTTTTTCGACGCAAATTCGGCGCAAAACTAACGCCATATTTATACTTTGGCGTTAGACGCGTCTAGCGCCAAAGTATGGGCAAATAGCGTCATTTTTTTGCGTGAACGCCTTCCTTACGTTAATGAGATGCAAGGAAGGCGTTCCCGTCTAAAAAAATGACGGCGACGCAAATGCGTCGTATTTATACTCCCGGGCAAAAATCACGCCCGGGAGTGGTCGGGTCAAAAAACCCCGCATTTGCGCCACTTTTTAACGCCTGGGTCAGGGTAGGCGTTAAGGGGCCTGTGGGCTCAAAATGAGCCCACAGGTGCCCTCCCATGCCCCCAGGGACCCCCCCTGCCACCCTTGCCCACCCCAGGAGGACACCCAAGGATGGAGGGACCCATCCCTGGGACATTCAGGTAAGTTCAGGTAAGTATAATTTTTTATTTTTTTTAATTTTTTTTGGTGGCATAGGGGGGCCTTATTTGTGCCCCCCTACATGCCACTATGCCCAATGACCATGCCCAGGGGACATAAGTCCCCTGGGCATGGCCATTGGGCAAGGGGGCATGACTCCTGTCTTTACTAAGACAGGAGTCATTTAAATGGCGTCTGGGCGTCGAAAAAAATGGCGCAAATCGGGTTGAGGCGATTTTTTTGCCTCAACCTGACTTGCCCCATTTTAAGACGCCCTAACGCCATTTTCCCCCTACGCCGGCGCTGCCTGGTCTACGTGGTTTTTTTCCACGCACACCAGGCAGCGCCAGTCTGCTAGCGCCGGCTAACGCCATTCCATAAATACGGCGCCCGCATGGCGCTTCAGAATGGCGTTAGACGGCGCTAAATTTTTTGACGCTAAACTGCGTTAGCACAGTTTAGCGTCAAAAAGTATAAATATGGGCCCTAGAGTGTGCTAGTTCCCCTGGAGGAGACCAAGAAATTAACCAAAATCCAGCTAAATGTTTTTTTTTTTTTTTTTTTTTTTAAATGGGAACAAAGTACTGCAGAAGAAAGCATGTGTTTTTTTTCCCCTGACAATGGCATCGACAAAGGGTTTGTGATTCTAAAATCATAACATTCCCAGCCTCCAGGAACTGGCAAACTTGTATC
Source organism: Pleurodeles waltl (assembly GCF_031143425.1). NCBI lineage: Eukaryota > Metazoa > Chordata > Amphibia > Caudata > Salamandridae > Pleurodeles > Pleurodeles waltl. Next base: position 744,037,324 of record NC_090446.1, on the reverse strand, counting down.
AGAAAAATACATTTTTCAACACAATTTTAGCATTTTTCTGGGACATACCCCATTTTTACTATTTTTTGTGCTTTCAGCCTCCTTCCAGTTAGTGACAGAAAAGGGTGTGAACCAAGTGGTAGATCCCAAACAGCTAAACATTTATGAAAGGTAGGAACAATTCTGAATTCAGCAAGGGGTAATTTATGTAGATCCTTCAAGGTTTACCTACAGCAACTAACAGCTGAAATAAAAAAATATTGAAATTGAGTTGAAAGAAAAAGCCATTCTTGTCCACATTTTCTACTGTAACTTATTTGAACTATCGCAGATTTTTAAAAGTAATATACTCTTACATCTGCTGGACTCTTCTGGGTCTGGGTATATATAGGGCTTGTAGGTTCATCAAGAACCCTAGGTACTCAGAGCCAATAAATGAGCAACACCTTGCACTGGGTTTTAATTATAAACCGGATTTGCAGCAATTCATTTGGTGAAATATAAAGAATGAAAAATAGGTTCAAGGAAACCTTTGTATTTCCAAAATGGACACAAGGTAAGGTTTTGAGAAGTAGTGATTATTTGCACATCTCTGAAATCTGGGGTCCCCATACTAGTATGTGAATTACAGGGCATTTCTCAAATAGACTTATTTTTTACATATTGTCTTACATTTGGAAGGAAAAAATGTAGAGAAAGACAAGGGGAAATAACAGCTGTTCTTCTATTCTGTGTTCCCCCAAGTCTCCTGAAAAAATGGTACCTCACCTGTGTGGGTAGGCCTAGTGCCCGGGACAGGAAACACAACATAGACACATTCCATTTTTACATGGAAATCTGAGGTATTTTTTTGGAAAGTGCTTAGCTGTGGATTTTGGCCTCTAGCTCCGCTGGCACCTAAGAAAACCTAGCAAACCTGTGCATTTCTGAAAACTAGACACGTAGGGGAATCTAAGATGGGGAAAAATGTGGCACTCTCACCAGGTTCTGTTACCCAGAATCCTTTGCAAACATCAGAACTTTCCAAACAAATACTACTTTTCCTCCCAAGTTCTGGAATCTGAAAGGCACCACAAATTTTCTTCCACCCAGCATTCCCCCAAGTCTCACGATAAAAATAGCCCCTCACTTGTGTGGGTAGACCTAGTGTCCGCAACAGGAAGTGCCCTAAAACACAACATGGATGCACAAAAATTATCTATTATGAAACAACCTGTTTTTGCAATGGGACACCTGCGTTTTTGGTCCTGCCCTCAGCAGCCATCTAGTAAAACCTACCAAACCCAGACATTTCTGAAAACTAGACACCTGTGGGAGTCCAGGGAGGTGTGACTTGCATGGATGCCACAGTGTTTTCTTACCCTGAATCCTCACAAACCTCACATTTAACAAAATAAATTCATTTTTCTGACATTTCTGTGTGGGATCACTGCACCGGCACAAATTTCCTACCACCCAACATTCCCCTCAGTCTCCAATAAAAATGATACCTCACTTGTGTAGGTGGGCCAAGTGCCTGTGACAGGGAAGGGCCAAAAGCATGCCGAAATTGAGAGGGAACCAAAGCAAGTCCAAAAGGGCAGTTTGGAAAAAAACGTTTTTAGGCTGAGAAGTGGGGCAGAATTTTTATCGGTATAGATGCAACTATGCTGGGTGCTAGGAATTTTGTGGACTCCTGCAGATTCCAGAAGGTTCCATCACAAACATTTAGGAAACTTGCCTGATTTCATGCACAGTTGGAGGTTTGCAGGGCATTGTGGGTAAGAAAATGGTGTGGGGTGCATGTGAAGCACACCACCCTGGACTCACCCATATGTTTAGTTTTCAGATGTGTGTAGGTCTAGTAGATTTTTCTGGGTGGCAACATCCCAAAGTCTAAAAAGTGCAGCTGCTCATCATTTCAAGTGGGACGATATTGAGAGTTACTTATGCTCCCTTGGCCCAAATGTAAAATCAAAACCCAAAATAATTAAATGTCCTGCTTGCCATTAGGATAAGATCCTTTAGTTTGCGGGGCTGAAAGGCTGTTACCCCCTTCAGTTGGGGTGGGAGGCATAAGCATGCCCATACTAGTTGGCAGCTCCAACCCACTCTATATTTTTCAATTCTCTGGCATCTAATAAGCTTTCTGCCCCCCAGCGAGTGAATTGGGGGTAATTGCCCCATCCCACCACCGGTAGGCAGAACGACTTTGTCTCCATTATTTGGGTGGGGGTATGGCAATACCCCCAACCCTCTTTTTTAAAATAATATCTTCCCTGGTCTCTAGTGGGCTTACTGCTCCTCTTGGGGGCAGAAGGGCCTAATAAAAATAGACTGATCTGCCCCCGTAGGGGACAGAAATGGGCAACAGTAAAGTGCCCCCATGAGGAGAAAGCCTTGCCCAAGGGCTGCCCCCCCCAAACAGAACACACACACACAACAGTTCCTGGTGCATAAGTGGTTTCTGTCCCCCTTGGGGGTAGATGGGCCTAATAGAAATAGGCCGACCTGCTCCCCAGGGGGGCTGAAATGGCCTAATATAATATGCTCCACCTGGGGAGCAACCCTTGACTATTGGGTCACTCCCCTTATGTAAAATTAAAAAAAACATCCCTGGTGTCTAGTGGTTTCTGCCCTCCTTGGGGGCAGATTGATCTAATAAAGTAGGCCGATCTGCCCCTAAGGGGAGCAGAAATGGCCTAATATAATATGCCCCTTCGGAGAGCAACCTTTTGCCTAAGGGGGTTGCTCCCCTTATGTAAAATTTTAAAAATAAAACAAATCCCTATTGTCTAGTCGTTTCTGCCCTCCTTTAGAGACAGATTGGCTTAATAACTGTAGGCCAAAATGGCCAAAAATAAATTTGGGCCCCAGTGAAGCAACCCTTGCCTAAGGGGCTGCTCCCCTCCTGTAAAAAAATATATACATATCCCTGGTGTCTAGTGGCTTCTGCCCGCAAAGGGGGGGCAGAAATGGCCTAAAACATAACTGCCCCCCTGGGGAGCGGTTCTTGCCCAAGAGGTTGGTCCCCTTGTTTATCAACAAAAAAAACAACTCCAGTCAATAGAACCAAATCAGAAGAAATATATCAACATAATAGTATCCATCATCTCCATTCAAAAGAACTTACTGGGACAAAACCCTTGCTAATAGTCTAATAAAACATATTCTTGAGCTGGTTCACCCAGACCAGGCTGGGTTCACAGATGCAACTGTCATAACAGTTGGAATACAATGCACTATGGGGGTCAATACAACATTGGCGGTAAAAGCCGCTTACCGCCGTGCAGAAGACCGCCAATACACCGCCGCGGCCGCGGAAATCCGCCACATCTATTATGACCCACAGCTCGGAATCTGCCGAAATTCAGACACCCACACAAGTCAGCCACACCAAAGGTCAGTGATAAACTGGCGAAAACAAAACCTCCACCGTCATGCCAACAGAAACACGCCCATGCTATCATGACCCATGAATCCATGTGGCGGTCTTTCAACTGCGGTATTCCATTGGCGGTACACACCGCAGCGCTCAAAATACACACACATCTCCAAAACACCGCCACATTGGACAATTCCAAATACACACACCTGATACACATACAACCACCACTCCCACACACCCAACACAATATAAAACACACATCCACATCACCCACAAACCCCTACGGCCAAAACTGATTGACGAAGGCCAGAGAGAGAGCACAGAATAGACAACCCCACCACACAGAGGCACACAACACCATCACCCACACAACATTCACGCACAAAACACTACACACCACTACACATCACCACATACACCACCCCACACATCACCTACACCACCCCATGGCACGGCAAAGACACCCCAGGTTCTCCGAGGAGGAGCTCAGGATCATGGTAGTGGAAATTGTACGGGTAGAGCCACAGCTATTTGGATCACAGGTGCAGCACACCTCCATAGCTAGGAAGATGGAGCTATGGCGAAGAATAGTGGACAGGGTCAACGCAGTGGGACAGCACCCAAGAAATCGGGACGACATCAGGAAGAGGTGGAACGACCTACGGGGGAAGGTGCATTCCGTGGTCTCCAGGCACAACATCGCGGTACCGCGGACTGGCAGCAGACCCCCACCGCCTCCCCCACAACTAACAACATGGGAGGAGCAGGTCTTGACCATTATGCATCCTGAGGGCCTCGGAGGAGTCGGTGGAGGAATGGACACTGGTTAGTCAAATCTTAACTATCATGTCCCCCACCCTACCTGCATGCTATCACACACCCCTACCCTCGCCCCCTCCCCTATCACTCCAACTCCACACTAATGTACTAAGAACACAAACCACCCATCACAACACCAAGCCCTGCATGACACAACAAAGCATGGACACCCCTCACTAAAGCATGCCCACTGCACATACCCATAACACCCCCCCAACCATCATCACACAAGCCCCCACACAGGAATGCTAGCACTGTTGTACACGCTCACCCTCCCACTGCACACCATGACACACACACATGCAATAATCATGCTTTTACACCACTGCAGGACAACTACCTAATGTCACCAGACAGGAGGGTCCAGACATCTCTACCCCTCCCACAGAAGAGGCCCACAGTGATGACAGCAGCTCTGGCCAACTGGTTCCGGATTACCAGCCCGGACCATCGTGGGCCTCAGGACAGTCGGTTCCCCTCGCACAGGCACAGCCCAACACAGACCTTCCACCCTCTGGAAACACCAGCACAGCACCCACCCAGCGGGCACATATCTCCGTACCCAGGACACGTCAATCAGCTGTGTGCCCACCACTACAGGGAAACCAGGATAACTCACCACCCCAACAACAACAGGGACCTGGGGACAGTGGTAGTGGGCACACGGTCCAGGGGACGGAGGAACAGGAACACAGGGGAACTGGGAGGGCTGGTGTGCGACAGGGGGCGGACAGGCCAAGGGAACCCACTCTCCACGAGGCCCTCTCCTCCATCATGGTAGCATACCACCACTCCCAGGATACGATGGCTACGGTCCTGGCCAAGTTTCAGGAGACCCAACGCCTGCAGGAGGAACAGTATTTGGGGTTCAGGGAGGAACTCAGAACCATCAGCTCCACCCTGGGCACCATCGTAGGGGTGCTGAAGGACATACAGAACACCATGAGGGACACCGTGGCACTCCAAGTGGCCCCTGACACTGGCATGGACGATGAACTGCCCACCACCTCCGCCGGCGCTAGTGGACAGGACGCCCTGCCACAGGACCACCACACCAGCACCACACCCCCTGCAGACGGAGAACCACCCCGCAAGCGGTCCCTGAGATCCAGTAACAGGACAGAGCACGATGGCAAGACCCCCGCCAAGAAATGAGACCACCCTGATTGTCATCCCACTGTCCCACTTTGTAACCCTGTCCACATTGGAACTGCCCCAGCTCCACTTCCCATGCCCATATGGGCAGTGCACCTGTGAGACTAATAGACTGGACTCTGCCGTGGACATTCCTCCACCATCACCCCTCACCATTTTACCACCCCCTCCAATAATTAGCAATTCAATAAACACCCTTGAAGCACAAAACAATCTGGAGTCAATCTGTGATTTAGAAAAAGTGTATTAGCTATGACAATGACAAAATCCGTTCTCAATAGTAATGTCAACATACGTATGTCACACATCACAAGTCCATGAAGGATGCAAGCAGATGACACACGTTGGTAACCACACCAGTGAAACCGTAATGAAAATGTACAACTCAGTTACCAAATACTGCTTGAAATTGACAGACAGGATAGAGGTAGAAGTGTGAAAGTACTTGTAGTAGTCAAGAAAGTGTTCTCACCTGTGTGTCACTGGAAATATTGCTGTATGACTGAGTCCCTGTTGTCAATGTCTTCTTCCTCTGCTTCCTCCTCATCACTGTCCACAGGCTCCATAGCTGCCACAACACCGTCATCTGGACCATCCTCCTGCAGAAAAGGCACCTGGCGTCGCAAAGCAAGATTGTGAAGCATACAGCCGGCAATGATGATCTGGCACACTTTCCTTGGAGAGTAGAATAGGGAACCAAATGTCATATGGAGGCACCTGAACCTGGTCTTCAGGAGGCCGAAGGTGCGTTCGATCACCTTCCTAGTCCGCACATGGGCCTCATTGTAGCGTTCCTCTGCCCTTGTCCTGGGATTCCTCTCTGGGGTCAGTAGCCATGACAGGTTGGGATAACCAGAGTCCCCTAATAGCCACACACGGTGCCTCTGGAGTTGACCCATCACATAAGGGATGCTGCTATTCCGCAGGATGTAGGTGTCATGCACAGAGCCAGGGAACATAGCATTTACCTGGGAGATGTACTGGTCTGCCAAGCACATCATTTGTACATTCATCGAATGATATCTCTTCCGGTTCCTGTACACCTGTTCACTCCTGTGGGGGGGGACCAGAGCTACATGGGTCCCATCAATGGCACCTACGATGTTAGGGATATGTCCAAGGGCATAGAAGTCACCTTTAACTGTAGCCAAATCCTCCACCTGAGGGAAAACGATGTAGCTCCTCATGTGTTTCAGCAGGGCAGACAACACTCTGGACAATACGTTGGAAAACATAGGCTGGGACATCCCTGATGCCATGGCCACTGTTGTTTGAAATGACCCACTTGGAAGGAAATGGAGCACTGATAGCACCTGCACTTGAGGGGGGATTCCTGTGGGATGGGGGATTGCAGACTTCAGGTCTGGCTCCAGCTGGGTACACAGTTCCTGGATTGTGGCACGATCAAACCTGTAGGTGATGATTAAATGTCGCTCCTCCATTGTCAACAGGTCCATCAGCGGTCGGTACACCGGGGGATTCCACCATCTCCTCACATGTCCCAGCTGACGGTGCCTACGAAGGACAAAAGCGACCACAGAGTCAAGCAACTCAGAGGTATGTACCCACAGCTACACAGAACACAAAACATAATCCAAAAAGTTGTCTGTATATGTGTTGAGTCCAGGCCTAGGTATATGTGACGCAGTTGAAAATTAAGCCATGTGGGCCCCTGAAATGGCGGCTGCCTGACCTCTAAACTGGGACAATGGGATGTGAGGTAACTGCGCTGGCGTTGTACACCATCGCGGTAGGCGGTCGATGACGAAGTGCGCCGTCGGTGATGAAACGCACCGTCGCGGACGTCACCGCCGCGGACGTCACCGACATTTTCTATCTATTGAATCACTCAATACCTGATCTTCGACAGGAGAGGACCTATACTGCAAGTGCTGCTGTGACCTCTGTCTGGATGAGACAATGGCACGTGCGTCTGGGGAAAGGGCCCCTGCCTTCACTGCACAGGAGTTGGAGAAGCTCGTGGACGGGGTCCTCTCCCAGTACACGCTACTCTACGGTCCTCCAGACCAACAGGTGAGTACATAGGGTGCAAGTTGTATGGGCTATGCCTGGGTGGAGAGGGCTGGTTGTAAGAAGGAAGGGGGCAGAGTTCTGCGAGCATGAAGGACTGTGAATGCATGTGCCACATGGCAAGGGTAGGGATGTGGGCCACTCACTTCGACGGTGCAGTTGGTAATGACTTCTCTTCTTCCCCTGTGCATTTCATGTAGGTCAGCGCCCACCAGAAGAAGGATATTTGGCGTGCCATCGTCAACAGTGTCCAGACCCTGGGGGTCCACCAGAGACGGAGCACCCACTGCCGTAAAAGATGGGAGGACATTCGCCGCTGGAGCAAGAAGACGGCGGAGGCTCAGCTGGGTATGGCCTCCCAACGTGGGAGGGGTGCCCGTCGCACCATGAACCCCTGATGGTCCGGATCCTGGCGGTGGCCTACCCTGAGTTGGATGGGCGCTTGAGGGCATCACAGCAGACACAAGGGGGTGAGTACACTCTCATTCAGCTGACTTTGCGTGCAGTGGAGGTGTCTGGGTGGGGGAGGAGGGGTGTGGGTTTCCCTAGACCAGGGCGAGTTCCGTAGGCTAGGCCCCTCCGTAATGTAGGCGATGTGCCACTCCACCCCACCTCTGTAGAGTGCCAAGTACAGGTATAAATGCCCCTGTGTCATCTATGTGTGCAGATGTCCACCATAGCCATGTAGGCCATATCCCAGGAACTGCATCTGTAGAGCCCAACAGAGTGGCGTAGTGCATGGGGCTACTGTGTCTGTATTGTCCGCCAACGCTAGCGGTAAGCCATGCACTCAACCTGTCTTTCTTTTGTCTTCCTCCCCCTTTTTGTGCTCTCCCTGTTCTTTTGTGCATCAGCATCATCAGGCGGAGGTACAGTGGCACCGGAGCACTAGTGGGCTGCATTCCACATGGCCATGGAGGGCCACACCATGGACTCAGAATACACCAGTGGGACGGAGGGCGAGGGGAGCTTCACGGCAGTCACCGGATCAGCAACAAGCGACACGGACTCGTCCTCCGATGGGAGCTCCCGTGTGGTGGCGGCAACATCTGTGCCCCCCACTTCTACAGGTACAGCCGCCACCTCCCCTACCAGCACCGCCCTCCCAGCAGCCCCTCAGCCTTCGCCCCGTGCCCGATCACTCAGGAGGGTGGGCATCACCTTCGCCCCAGGCACCTCAGCCCCTGCCCCTGTCACCTCTGCTGCCCTCAGTAAGGAGGCCATTGACCTCCTCAGGTCACTCACTGTTGGGCAGTCTACCATTGTGAATGCCATCCAGGGTGTAGAAAGGGAGTTGCAACACACTAATGCATTCCTGGAGGGCATTCATTCTGGTCAGGCTGCCCATCATCGAACCTTGCAATCTCTGGCCTCAGCACTGATGGCAGCCATTGTCCCTCTCTCTAGCCTCCCCCCTCCAACTTCCTCCACCCAGACCCAATCCCCTGTACCTCTGCCTATCCCAAGCACACCATCAGACCAGCCTGCACACACCTCAACACACAAGGGAAGCTCAGGCAAACATAGGCACCACACATCCCACAGGCACTCACACAAGCGTCACCCACATACAGACACAGCAACATCCACTGCCTCCACTGTGTCCCCCTCCTCGTCGTCTCCCTCCTCCCTTCCAGTGTCGTCTACACTCTCACCTGCATGCACTACCACTACAGACACTAGGACTCGCACCAGAACACCCACCACCACACCCCGCCCACCATTTACACGTCCCCTGTGTCCTCTCCTAGTGTGTCTGTGACGCCCCCTCCCAAAGTCCACAAACGCAGGCACACACACACCAAACATCCATCCACCTCACAACAGCCTCCAGAACATGCACCTGCACCCAAATCATCAAAAGTTACACCTCCTACAACCACCTCCTCTTCCTCCACTCCCAGACCCCCTCCAGCTACCCGTGCCAGTGTTCGTCACTTTTCCTGAGCAACGTTGACCTCTTTCCCACCACCCCCCCCTCCAATTGATAGGTCCCGTACTATCACCTCAGCCAAAAAATCTCCGGTACCAGTGGTGCCTGTTAGAGGTATGTGGAGTGCACTGGGCACCAGGGCAGCCAGTGTGACACGGAGCCAAAGCACAGCCAGCCCCCCCCCCACCCTGTGAAGCACCAGAAGTTGGACAGTGCCCGACGGGATAGGGGGAAGACTCCAGCCGGCAAAGCCGCTCACAAGGGTCCCGGGGGGAGTGTCAACTCAGCTGTGACTCCTCCCAAGGTGGGGAAGGGGCAGAAGAAAGCGCCAAAGTCTGGGAAGAGCAGCACGGCAGAGAAGGCCGCCATCATCCCCGCTGCCCAGGAGGCCATCCCGATCATCACTGGCCAGGACGCCACCGCCGGAGTCAGTGCCCAGGAGGGCAGTCCCACCTCACTGGTCAGGAGACCACCACCAGAGTCAGTGCCCAGGAGGGCAGTACGATCGTCACTGGTCAGGAGACCACCACCAGAGTCAGTGCCAGGGCAGTCCCATTGTCATTGGTCAGGAGACCACCGCCAGAGTCAGTGCCCAGGAGGGCAGTCCGATCGTCACTGGTCAGGAGACAACCGCCAGAGTCAGTGCCCAGGAGGGCAGTCCGATTGTCACTGGTCAGGAGACCACCGCCAGAGTCAGTGCCCAGTAGGGCCCCGGCAGCCACAGCCCCGCTGGGCAATGAGGGACCGCCATGGCAAACACCGCTGCACAGGGCAAAGACCGCATGGCAAGCACCGCTGAACAGGGCAAGCACCGCTGAACAGGGCAACGACCGCCATGGCAAGCACCGCTGAACAGGTCAGAAACTGCAAAGTCAAGCACCGCTGAACAGGGCAAGCACCGCTGAACAGGGCAAAGACCGCCATGGCAAGCACCGCTGAACAGGGCAAGCACCGCTGAACAGGGCAAAGAGCGCCATGGCAAGCACCGCTGAACAGGTCAGAAACTGCAAAGTCAAGCACCGCTGAAAAGGGCAAAGACCGCTGAACAGGGCAAAGACCGCCATGGCAAGCACCGCTGAACAGGGCAAGCACCGCCAAGTCAAGCACCGGTAGCCCATGTGCGGCAGGGGCAGTGACGGAACTGGGACCGTCACAGGGTGAGTGCTGCACTCTAGGCACCAGTCCCCCTCCAGAACCAGTGGAGACATGCATCCACTACCTCTGTCCTGCACAGGATGAAGCACTCTGGGCACCAGTCCCCCTCCAGAACCAGTGGAGACATGCATCCACTACCTCTGTCCTGCACAGGATGAAGCACTCTGGGCACCAGTCCCCCTCCAGAACCAGTGGAGACATGCATCCACTACCTCTGTCCTGCACAGGATTAAGCACTCTGGGCACCAGTCCCCCTCCAGAACCAGTGGAGACATGCATCCACTCCATCTGTCCTTAACAGGATGAAGCACTCTGGGCATCAGTCCTCCTCCAGAACCAGTGGGGAACAGCATCCACTACCTCAGTCCTTAACAGGATGAAGCACTCTGGGCACCAGTCCCCCTCCAGAACCAGTGGAGACTGTCATGTACTTGCCGGAAAAGGTGGCGGATTGGTAGGTTGTGATACTGTGGGCGGTACTTTGTCTTCCGCCTGTCTGTTGGCGGTGACCGCTGCGCTGTTTGTCTGAACCGCCATGGCGGTCGGAGTGTTAAAGTGGCTGTCTTTGTTAGCGGTTTCCACCACGGTAATAATTCCCTTTTTTTTTTCGCCGGCCTGTTTGCGGTCTTATCGCTGCTTTAACACCGTCCGCCAGGGTTGTAATGACCCCCTATCTCTTGCAGCACGGCTGGAGTCACCAGCAGCAGTCTTATTGGCAGACATGGACAAAGCCTTTGACTCGGTAGACTGGGAGAATGTTTTCGCTCTCCTGGAACGCTTAAACATGGGCCTCCGATTTATATCCTATATATGTCTACTGTACACTGACTTAACTTCTTCTGTCAGACTGGCTGGCACAGTATCCAATCCCTTCCCGTTAGGGGGGGACACAACAGGGGTGGCCACTGTCCCACTATTGTTCACCTTAGCTGTAGAGCATCTTGCAGCATATGTGTAGATAGATGGATAGGCTTTGAATGGACCCTGACCTTGTCCGATAGAATAGCTCTCTATGCTGTACACATGTTATCCTTCTTTACAAATCCTGTGATGTCAGGCCCCGGCTCCTGCAAATCATGCAGATCTTTGGGGAGACCTCCAGTCTCTACATAAACATGACAAAATTGGTCGTATTTGTAGTCAATGCCATGTCGACATCACTGAAAGGGGCCTATTATCTCACAATAGCCACGAGAATCAGCAATATTTAAAGTTTTCTCCTTGCCAGGATTGATGTATAAACTTCAGAACTACCCATACATCGTTCCTGCGTCATTCTTCAGGCAACTAAGCACTATCCTATCTGGGTTCCTATGGGACCGCGGTGCAGTCCGGGTGGCACTTCGCACATGTTTCCAATCAACATACTGTGCAGGCATTGCAGCCACAGATGTTGAATCCTATTATCTTGCCTCCCACCTACAAATCATCAACGACTGGTGGTATGGCTCTCAAAGCGACCCAGCATATGCTCTTGAGAATTGGACTTTAGGCAACTCTTCTATCCTGGACCACGTATTTAGCAATAAGACAACAGGATCACTACCTCCAGCAACCCAAATCGTCATAGCCATATGGAGATGATCAATTTGAGAAAAAAGAAGATGGGGGACACTGACATCCATGACCCATCTAGAAATCTTCCAGAAATGGGAAATAATACGTTTATCTACACTCGGTGAAGTCATGCATGGCACAATATTTCAAACATTTCAGGAAATGAAGACTGATTACCAATTAGACTAGAACCAATTCTTCCAATACCTTCAACTTCGACACTCCCTGTCCCCATATAGCAGTGATGTACAGTAACTTCTAGGGTTCAACCCATTTGAGGGGAGACTTCTGATGGGAAATTTTAAAGCTCACAAAATCACAATGCTCTATCAATCATTGATTACACATAGTCCCAAAACACTCCAAGACTTACGGAGGACTTACGGAGGGCATGGAAAGAAGACATCAACACTGAATGATGACGATTGGGTGGAGGCTTTGAGAGCCCCTCGCTTGGCGGTGATACCAGCATGTCTCCCTCTAATATATTTTAAATACCTCTAAAGTACTTACACAGCAGTGCCTCTGGCTCATGGGCATGATTGTCTCCCCAGTGTGTCTCTGTTGCGGGAACGGGAGGGACACTTTATTCAATACAGTCTGCAGCTGCATTGCCCTGGTGGTATGGTGCTGTGGCATTTCTTGGCAAGGTCCTCACATGGGACATTCCACTTGATCCAAAAGTAATCTTCCTTCATAGCACAGATGGCATAGGCAATAACAGCTATAAACTGCAGATGCTGTTCCTGGGACAGGCATTGGAAAAAAGTTGCATCGCTATAAGGGGTTGGACCTATGCATGGGCATTGAGGTAATGGTATACCAAGTGTGGGGTTACACCCCCAAAACACCCCAAACTCTGGCGAGTGTGGGCCGATTATTGAGGTATAGTGTGGTCAACTATTAATACTCCTACATTCATGCTAGACACAGAGGTACGTAACTATGTGTTGACGAGGTACATGATAATGCAATGCATGCAGTGTATTGAACATGTAACATGGTACTAATTGGGAAATAGTGGGTGGGTGGCGTGATTCTGTCTGTGTGGTTATTAAGTTGATGTTCTTGAAAGTGGGGAGTTTTCCTTCATATCTTCTTATTGTATTTTGCAGGCAATTGGCAAAATACCTGCATGAAAACCCTATAAAATGTGTTTTGAAAAAAAAAAAAGTTATTGGCGATGCTATTGATCTCTTTCAAACTAAACAAGCAAAATTAACTCTGATGAATGTGTGGGAAAAAAGTTTAGAGACTCGCTGTTTTGCACAACTATTACAACTACGAGGAAGTGGGTGGTATGATGACCTCCCATACAAATACCATATACCTAGCACAAGTCAACTAAGTTATATTCAGAGGACCCTGAAATTTGCCAATATATTCTATGCCTATTCCGTTTGTAGTGTTTGAGAGTGACTTGTCTGGACTGTCATATGCTGTAAACCACATACAGATGACAGGATTTAATCTATAAAATTTCTCTGCAAAAGAATTTATTGACAAAGTTCATGGAAATAATGAAAAGTTGGAATACAATTTGATGGCATTCCAAAGTGGGACCAACGAGTATTGGTATTGTCGTCATGATGAACTGAAATGTTTGTTGTAAAATGTAAGTGCACCTACTTGTTTTGTGACACTCAGTTGTGCAGAGTATGCTTGGGATGACATACTTGACTTTTGAGAGAAACAAACTCAAACATTAAGAATATCAATTTGAAGACAGAAGGAGAACTTTGGATCCTGCTGATGTTTGTAGATAATTTAATCACAGGTTTAAGGCCATGCTATCTTTCATATGTAACAAAATACGTAAATGACTTTCTTTTGGTAGAAAGAGTACCAAGCAAGACTACACTTAATAAAAAATCACAGAAAAACACACACAATCTGAGAAGAACAGAGACCTCCAAATACATTAATGACTATAATCCTGTGATTATCAGAATGTGGAATGCCAGTATGTCTAGTCAATTTGTGGCAGACAACTCCATAGCTGTTGCTCGTTATGTGACATTCTGCATTATAAAGTCATAGAAGTCAGTGATGTAGGATGAGATTTCTGCTGAAAAGTCTCTAACAAAAAAATTGTACAGCTTCAATTTCAAGATGCTTTTGCACAGAGAAATTGGGTCCTATGACTGCTGGGACTTACTAGGCTTAGCTACTTTATTCTCAAAGTCAAGAGAAATTGTTAGGGTAAGTTTAGGCCTTGCAAGCATGTAAAATAGAGTGTTGAAGTCTTTTCCAGAAATTCAGTACCTCCCAAGGTTTGACTTGAAAAGAACAGACATTGTCAAAACAAATATGCTGGACACTTAGTCCCATATTTATACTTTTTTTAGTGCCGCATTTGTGTCATTTTCTGATGCAAAAGCAGTGCAAACTTCCAAAATACAATTGTATTGTGTAGGTTTGCACTGATTTTGCGTCAAGAAAAGACACAAATGCAGCACTAAAAAAGTATAAATATGAGCCCCCCTATCAAAAAGAAGTCCATATCTTGATAACATGTATCTTTATGAAATACTTCAACACTACAGATATAGAAGCATTGTAATAGAAAATGTACATGAAGGAAAATATGCTGTAGTTGGTTGCAGTAATTGCCTTGTTCACACACAAAAGGCAGTCTAATTAACCACTGAAAGTTTAGTTGGCAAGACTTGAAAAAGAAAGTTTTCCTAATTGACAGTTCCACAACTTTTCAAGCCTTGGCATTTTGAAGTAGAATTACTCAGATACTTTGACTGCTAGGAAGATTCTTTCCACACTGCATAAGACAGCCATTCAGTGTACAGTCCTTCCTAGCAATTTGAAATGAAATGTGAAATTATGAGATCATCTAGGACAACCAATTATTGAAAATAAAGCTGCCATTGCAATGAACGTGGTGGATCCTATAATGCAACAAGCAAGACAGAAGAGTGTTGATTAGGAACAGTTAGTTTAGCAACTAAATGATGAGCAAAAAGAAATATATGTGGAGGTAAAAGACAGAGTTGAGCATTGATTCCTTCATGAGAAGAAACAGTGCACATGTGCATCCTTTAAGCCAATACTATTGAATGTCAGCGGTCAAGATAGCACGGGAAAAAGCATTATTTAATAGAAGTTCTCACTGTGTTCCTACAGAGGACTACAGCGTCTAATTTGTGTTGTGTAATAACACCCACTGGATTAGCTGGCCACAACATTAAAGAAATTACTGTACATCAACTACTCATGCTGCCTTTGGAACATGACAACAAACTGGAGTAACAAAAGTTATCTGGTGAAGCTTGTCATGAAGTCTTAAAAGTACTGAAGGAATCAAAACTTCTAATCATTGTTGAGGTGATCATCGTCTCAAACTTAATGCTTGCCTTTGTACACTTGAGAATGCAACAGATTCAAAACACTTGATTGTGTTTTGTGATTTAAAACAAGTTACCCCAGTCAAAGGACAGCCTAGAAGGCTAGAAGAGCAGTTCTCCATGATGAAACTTGGAATACTTTGGGAAGTATAGGAAATGTAAACATTTGGTTATATCCCCAACACAAAGAGGTACTTAGGATGTGCGTCAAGTTTCTCACATTGAATATGAAAATATTCTCAAGGATATTAGACTAGGGGCATATTTATAATGCCCCAGCACCACCTCGTGTCACATTAACGTCAACTGTATTTACAGAGTGGTGAAATGCATGCATTGCACCACTCTGTAACCCTTTGAGACACATTATGCCTGCACCAGGCATAATGTACTGTATGTAAAAGTGGCGTTTCCCTGTTAGGGGGCTAAAAAAATGGCACTAGGAAATCTTTGAGATTTCCTTGTGCCATTTTTTACACTTTTAATGCCTGCTCAGAGTAGACTTTAAAAGGGGGCTTCCATTCTTTAGAATGGGCCCCTATGTGCTCTGCAGGAATAGCACCAACAGTTTGGCACTACTCCTGCAGAGTACATCAATAGCGTCAAAAATATTGACGCTATTACCCCCTGATTGAACCTTATACCAAAGTGTTGATGCTGAGATTTGACAAACATGAGTAACATCCAAAGCTGGTAAGGGGAGACACCACTTTTTTCCTTGGAGGGTAATCCAATACCAAAACGCAATTTCCTTGTAATAGGGAGATCTCTGTAATAACCTCTTCTCCCAAATGCTCTCCCCTGTCCCCTCCTTCGGTAGAGAGTCTACCCAGCTAACTAATTGATAATACTTAAATTTAGGGATCGAGCCCGGACCGTGGACCAGGGCAATAACATATAGTCTTCCATAATTTACCCCATCTCACGATCCCATTTTCCCACAGAGAGACAGAACATTTATCCTGAAGACATTCCAGGGTACCAGGTGAGTTTCAAATAGGGGCCATACTACTGTAATATGGCAACCCTAAGGGTTGTTGAACCTGAATCCAGGTTTTGCACTCTGCTGACAGAATCTTTAACCAAACCTTTTTGGAAAATTTAGGATGGCCAAATTTAAACAAGAAATGGTCCTCAGCCTCCAAGGTAGGTTCACCATAGTCTTAAAAAGCGGAGTGAAACTAAGCCATTCATCCAGTAAACAGCTTATGGGGGGCATTCTGACCCTGGCGGTCTTTGACCGCCAGGGTCGCGAATGACGGAAGCACAGCCAACAGGCTGGCGGTGCTTCCAAGCCCATTCTGACCGCAGCGGTAAAGCCCCGGTCAGAAAACCGGGGCCGGCGGTTTCCTGCCGTTTTTCCCCCGGCTTGGCGAATCCGCCAGGGCAGCGCTGCAAGCAGCGCTGCCCTGGTGATTCTGACCCCCTTCCTGCCAGCCTGTTTCTGGCGGTTTTCACCGCCAGGAAGAGGCTAGCGGGAACGGGTGTCCTGGGGCCCCTGGGGGCCCCTGCACTGCCCATGCCACTGGCATGGGCAGTGAAGGGGCCCCCTAACAGGGCCCCATGAAGCTTTTCACTGTCTGCTTAGCAGACAGTGAAAAGCGCGACGGGTGCAACTGCACCCGTCGCACGCCCGCAACACCGCCGGCTCCATTCGGAGCCGGCTTCTGTGTTGCAGGCCTCCTTCCCGCTGGGCCGGCGGGCGCTAACATGGTTAGCGCCCGCGGGCCCAGCAGGAAGGTTGAAAGGCCGGCAGCGGTCAGAATGACCGCCAATGTTCTTTAGCTGAAAAGTGAGACAGTATTTATAAAAGTCAGGTGTTACAATCCCTCCATTCTCTTTTTTCTTACAAAACTTCTTCCATGCAATGTGGACTCCCCTGGATGCCCATACGAAGACAGTCAGATCTCCCTGTAGTTTCTTAAACCATTCCACCTTAAACTTCAGAGGGATTGTGTTGAAAAGAAAAGTACATTTTGATAGAATGATCATTTTTACTATATTTGATCTACCAGTTAAAGATAGAGGGAGACCATCCCATATCTTCACAAGTTTCCTTGTCTCTTTCCATACTTTGTTAAAATTGATCCATGCAACCTCTTCTAGCTTAGTCCTTATCAGGACCCCCGAATATCTTATCTCATGCTTAACTAGAGGACCAGTATAACTGGTGTTCCAACACATAATTTCTGTCTTCTCCTGTTTTTGGAGTAGCCGGATACCCTCCCAAACTCTTCTAAAGACAGTAATATACTAGGCAATGACCCCACTATATTCCCAGTATATATCATTAGGTCATCCGCATAAAGAGCCACTTTCTTTTCCCAACTTCGACACAGAAATGGTTCAATACTCATATTCCTTCTAATCATTGTAGCCAACGGTTCAATATATAAGTTAAAGAAGAGCGGGGGAAGGGGGCATCCCTGACGAGTGCTGCGGCCTATCTTGAGAGAAGATTACCACTGATCAAAATACTAGCCACAGGAGTCTTATACAGGGATTTTACAGCTTTAGAGAAGAGATCCCCAAACTTAAAGGCCTCCATAGTCAACTGTAAAAAAGACCAGCTGACTCGATCAAAGGCTTTAGCGGCATCA
Source organism: Pleurodeles waltl (assembly GCF_031143425.1). NCBI lineage: Eukaryota > Metazoa > Chordata > Amphibia > Caudata > Salamandridae > Pleurodeles > Pleurodeles waltl. The sequence goes on along the minus strand of NC_090446.1, from coordinate 744,019,369 downwards.
AAAGTAAGAACTGTCATAGCTATAATAGCTCAAACCTTCTAATATGGTCTTTCTCTTTTCTATATCTGTAGACGGCTGTATTCATTAGTCTTCCTCTTATATAAGCCTTATAGGTGTCCCAGACCACCTGTAAAGTGGCTGACCCATAATTTAAATAAAAAAAACTTTTGGTATCTTGTTTTAATCCTTCCACAACCATCTCATCCATTAATAAGACCCGATTTACCATCCATCTAGAATGAGGAGAATGTTTTTCAAGATTCAAATGTAGTTTCACTGCTGAATGATCTGATAAATGTTCAGGGGCATGACATACATAGCCAACCCCCCCCCCCAAGGCCATTGTGTATTAAAAAGAAGTTGATCCTGGAGCGATGGCCATATTTTGTATTGGAAAAAGTGTACCTAGAGCCATCCCCATCCTTGAAATGCCAAATATTGACTAAACCCAGATCTGCCATTGCCTGTCTCACCCTGGCTCTTGTTTTAGGTGTATTCACAATATCTCTCGGGTGGACCTGGATAAAACTGGATCCATTAAAACATTAAAATCTCCTCCCACTAGGACTCGGTATTTTGAAGTTAGCAACTGGTTATACTGGACTTGAAATGGTTCCGGGTCATCTATATTGGGCCCATAATAACCAGCTGTGATGAACCATGACCCATGCAACCTTGCGTCAACCACCAGCCATCTTCCTCTAGGGTCTACGTTGATCTTACCCAATACTGCCTTTGTGGATTTTTTAAACAGAACCACAACTCCTTTCACTGCATAGGATTGTGTGGTACACACACACACTGATCTACCCATTTTGTGTGTTTAAGAACATCCTGCCACTCATCCCACAATAAATGTGTCTCCTGAAGAATTGTTACTTCTTCATCCATAATTTTTAAAAGTTCCAAGATCTTCCACCTTCGTCTCTTAACCCTAAGGCTGCTTATGTTCCAAGATACAACCTTCAATTGGGTACACTTATCTCTAGACATGCTACATATCCATAAAGCCCAACTTCTCCTAACCTACCCTGAAGTGGTCTGATCACAAGGACCCATTCTATCAAAGCTATGAGGACTAAAACATTTTTATGATTCCCATATGCTCCCACACCCTGTGAAAAAGACAAAAAAATTATAAAACCCCAACCACCTCTCCCCCGAACCCTGAGGAAGCCTCCCTACATCCATTGCAGTAAAATAACTCCTATTTGAACCTTCCAGGAACTCACGACCTTACATTTTGGCATACAAAAATTACTCTGTCCCCTGCATCTGCTCTAAAAGGGAACATACTTCACCCGGCTCTCTTATATTGTACATTTTATTCTTCCACATAATTCTAAGAGCTGCAGGAAATCTCATCTAAACAGTATCCCCTAATGTTGGAAGCTCCTGCATATATTTTCCTAACTCTCACTGCCTATCCTGGGTTTTCCCTGAGATGTCTGACTTAATACAAAAGAACCAATCCCCTTTAATAAACCTGTCTGTTTTTAACGCTGTCGTTAAAATTCATTCCTTTATAGAATATGTTCTAAAGTTAATCAAGACTTTCCTGGGGTTTTTTCTATTTAGGTTTTTCCTATAGGGATCTCGATGAGCTCGTCGAATGTCCACCTCCAAGTTCACATGCTACAGGTCCAGAAAAAATTCCTTAAGTAGTGCAATAACAAACGTTTTAATATCCTGCCTCTCCACCTCCTCTGGAACATTCACAAGTTTGAGATTGCTCCGTCTCATATTATTTTATAAGCTTTCAAGCCGATCCCGTAACACTTTATCCTTTGACTTTATTTGCGGGATCTCTTGTTTGTTAAGGGTTACTTGTAAGTCTATCTCCTTTACTGCACTTTCTAAGGATGCCGTTATATCCGTTAGTTTGTTTATTTTAGTCTCCATGGTTTCGCAGGTTGCTCTAATTCGTGCTTGATTCTGCTTGGAAATCTGAAATTTCCTTCTAATCCCTTAAGATAATGTAGTGAGGAGGTCAGTTACATTGTGTATTTTGGGGCCATTGGATTGTGCCATTGTGCTGGGCATTATTGAAGTTGGTAGCAACCCTAGTGGGGGGATCTGTGCCTTTGTACCGGACAGTATCATGCTTGGTAACAGTACTGGCAATGGGGACTGTGAGGGTCTCCAATTCCTGCCGGTGGGGGAAGAAGTGTCTTTAGAAGATTCCAGCGTACCTTCAACATTCCCCCCTTCAACATTTTCAGTGTTAGCCTCCCTATGCTTGTCCCCAATGGAAATCTTTATCCACTTGTGCCATGTCCGAATTTCCGACCCCCGCCTTAAAAAGTGAAAATAAAGGTATGGCTGTGTGGGGGGCCTTTTCTTCTGGGGGCCCATCCTCCTGCCTCCGGGCGATCAGATGTGTATGGCTTCCCTGTTTCACCAAACAATCTCCTCCCAGAGTAGTTTTAAAATTGCCCCCCTCCTTACCTTCATTTTTTTCGCTTTGAAAGCGTGCCGCCTTACAACTACCTGTCTTCAAAGCCTTCCCGCGGTGAATGCGGATGGACCTCATTGATACTTCCTGGCCGGGGCACACCGCCATAGTCTCCACTGGAGTTCCCTCTTTGGAGCTCCGCCTCGACAGGGAGACAAAGACTGGGGGAGCAGCTGAGGATGCTGCCTCCTTTCCCCCGGAAGCCTACTATCAGGGAGCAGTGGCCTCATGCCACGGTACTCAAGCCCACAGCCCGGCACCAATACCGCAAGGTCCCGACGCCCCTCGCAGCGGACCCGCAGCCCATGAGAGGTAGGACAGAGTAAATTACAGAGAGTGCACGCAGACGTGGATGAGGTTCCTAGTGTCCACGACCGCCCCTCTCACAAGGCTGCCATGTTCCTCCCAAGAAGGATTTGTTAATGGTGTAAAGGATAAAGTGATTGATTTAATTTTCTTTCCTAATAGGAATAAGGTTGATAAACTCTGATCACATTGATAGTGGGAAACAGATTGGAAGGTCCATCGCACTCTTCTGGTTGTGAAAGACTTATGTGTTCAGTGGAAGCAGTTTCCAGTTTCTCTAGCATATGCAGTTGCTATTGATAAATCTCCAAGTTTAAGTAAAGCTGCAGTATTTATTAACATTGGTAGTACTGTGTTTAAGGAAGATCTGTCATATGTTTCCTTATCGCGAATTAGAGCATTTTCCGGTTTGTCTCTTTTTGAAAGTGATGAGAGTAAAGTAAATCCCGATCCCAGTTGTGTGAAACAGTACAACCGATTGAGAAGTGCCTATGCTCCTCATTTAGGACAATATTCAGCTTATGAAAAATGTACGATCTGCCTAAAGCAAAAACTTTCAAAGGACTGTACTGATGTTGTTGAGAAGAAGGGAAAGGGGAACAACAAGGAATGTGTTAAGACAAAAAAGTAACAATACCGGATATATTGGGGCTGATTCACAAAAAGTAAAGTTAGACTAAAAGTCTAAGTTTAGACCTGAAGCCTAAGTTGGGAACAAAAGTCTGATTTAGACCAAAAGTCTAACTTTACTACTTTTCAGTATTCACAAAGGTGTGTTATTACTAGTAAATGTATAAGTAGTAAATGTACCGGTAGTACCTTACCTTTGTGGGTACTGGAAAGTAGTCAATTTAGACTTTTGGTTTAAACATAGACTTCAGGTATAAACCTAGGGCCTAATTCACAAAGGTAAAGTTAGAACAAAAGTATAAGTTTAGACCTGGAGTCTAAGTTTAGACCTAAAGTCTAACTTTACACCTGAAGACTAAGGGCCTGATTTAGATCTTGATGGTATTACCGCCAAGCTGCATCTGCGGCAGACCAAGGACACAGTCAAGTCGACGGTGTTCCGCCAACCATATTTAGATGTTGCAGCTCTGCAGGCAGTGTAATGGTTTGCTGACAGATGGAGACAGCAGTGGGACCCAATAAACTTCATACAATGGCAGTGGCAATGGAATAGAGGTAGTGACACACACCATACCTTAGCCATATGTGTCCCCCCCACACTACACACTACACAACACACCCCATACAAACCATCACCCATTACAATTTAAACACAGCACAACCTGTACATGCCGAAAACACACATTTTCTAAAAACCCATGACACAACATGCACACATCATTAACACAGCATCCACACATGACACAACCACAACAGTCAACACAACCACACACTCATTTACACAAACAGTCACAAACAAGCACAACTGCATACATCATGACAACAACAACCACACTACAACACTTACCTGAATGTTACACACAGCAACACAACACAAAACCCACAACACACATTACATCCATTTGCAAGTGGCACACATACAGACACAACCACATCACCCTCTCCAGCTCCCTCCAGTAGAAACAGCCAAATGCATTTCGCACATACATACACATAAAGACTCACATGCTCTAAGAGAAGCACAACACCACAGGTACAGGCCCCTTTTCATTGTGCACACATGAACACATTTCACAACTTGGAATGTACCCTCAGTGTGGTGGCAGCATTCATTTGGCAATTAATTCTGACACCAAAATTACAATTGTGTATGAGTGTCACATGTGTCATGTACCAGTGTGTACCCGTCCATGTCTAACACATTTATGTTCTCCACATATGCATGTCACAGTAATTTTAAAAAAGTACTGTGGCATATATATGTCTGCAGTGGTTCCGACCTCAAGCACAGTGCCCACCAAACATACCATGGCAATGCCAGTTCCCTACCTTTGAGTCTGTTGCCGGGGTAGGGGGCTCATGTTTACTCCATGGATCAGTGGCAGCAGCAATGGCAGGTCTTGGCCAGTGGTGTCCAGTCAAAAACAGAAGTGGATGCTGGTGAAAAGGTAAATTTTTACTTCATTTCACCCCCTCCAATCCACCAACTCCACTGCGTAGGTTGAACCACCACATTTTGCTTGACAATAAGGCACATACATATCTGCTCAGTAGTAAAGGTAGTTGGGGCTCCTCTGACAGCCACTTTTTCCAATGCATTGTTGATGCGGGTGGTCTTTCTTGGCAGAGACGGCGGGACAAATATAGGCTATCATCTATGGGACTATCAACATCTAAATCTGTTGGGCAGACAGCCAAGGCAGCCGACGGGTTTTCAGTCAGAAACAGCGGGACCATTACCACTAAGATCTAAATCAGGCCCTGAGTTTACACCTGAAGTCCAAGTTTACACCTGAAGTTCAAGTGTAGGCCAAAAGTCTAATTTAATCTACCTTGGTCTAAAGTTAACTTTGTGAATCGGACCATTAGCTGCTCACCAGTTGTCAAACCCCTCAGGTGGTTCTCAGCACATTGTTTACATTAACTCGTGTTGTTCATGCAATTGAACAGAGAAAAAAGAAGAGAAATGTCTCTGCAGTAAAAGGAGTAAAATACATTGTGCGTCACACATTTAAGACCTTGTAAATGTATGAACTGGATCTATACAGTTTATCCAAAACACACAATAAGATGCACAGGAATTTCTAAATGTGATATTTGGCATTTTAGAAGAGAAAGTACCGATTGATGACTTATTTGGACTTAGCTTCTCATGGAAAAATGAGTGTGAAGATTGTTCTTTGACATCAAGTACTAAAAACGATTTAGAGCAATTAATTTACTTAACACTACCAGATTGCAAAACTGTCAATTTTGAGAGATTGTTTAAAGAAGCTACACAAAGCAATACCTGCAGAACTTGTTGATCAGATCTTATGTCAACTTTACATATATAAAGAAGTGGCAAGTATGTTATTCTAAAGCTACAGCAATGCAGAGCAGATGGGAGTAAATTGGAAACAGTTTTTATTTTTTTAAAGTAGGACAAATATCCATTTCAGGAAAAACATATGCCACTATGGTAAATACATTTGGATACTATACCATTTAATTAAAAAGTAAAACAGGATAGACAAAATGCAATGACAGCAACCTCACATTCAAGCAAAGACTGCCTTGAAAGCTACCAAATTCTTATCTTCTGTTTCTTGAAAATAAGTTTTCAGGAGGAATAAAATGGATAAAGTATATAATAAAGCTGTGGCACATATTCCGACTATTTATGACATCATATGGCCTAACAGGGGTGATGTCTTTATAAGGCTTTTGAGATGCTGTTATGCACGTAATACTACAATGATGCAGAGCAGAAGACAATTGGAAACAGACAGTACATACTATAAAGCAGGACAAAAACTATTTCTGGATAAACAAATACTACTACGGCTACCATCTTTCATGAAGGAGTTAATATTACATCTGGATACTACAATCTGTATTTAAAAACTTAACCTGGATGGACACAATATAATAAGAACAATGTTACAATCAGAAAAACATTGCATCATAACCTACCAAGTTCTAAGGAGGATTACATTTGGAAAAGTGAAATAGTGTAGTTGTAGTTTATGTATTATCAATTTTTATGACATCATATGGCCTTCCCGGGGTGAAGTCTTAATAATGCTATCCATATGCTACTGCCCTTCATACATATTTGTGTTATTTTAGTACTCTTAGTTAAAAGGAGTAATTTTTAACTTATGTTTCTTTACATTATTTGAGTAACTATAGGTAAAACTATCTGCTATATAATTGTAGTGAGTGCAATGTGTAGTGTCACTTATTTACAGTGACACACTGTGGAGTTCTATTTTTTTCTACAGTCTATATAATTGTTTCTTCACCACTGTTCAGGCACACTTCTTTATACATTACATCATTTATGGTGTATAAGTATAGAACCAGAGAACAGTAAAAAGGGAAAATGGAATGTTTTAAAATGAATGTAAGCACTGATGCACACAGTGACACATGCAGGCACATACTGATGCATACACTAACACACCCAGGAACACACTGATATATACACTACCATGCTCAGGCACGCAGGGATGTATATACTAACACACTGAGGCACACACTGATGCATCCCCTAACACACCCAGGCACACACATGCATACACCAACACATGCAGGCACACACGGATGCATATACTGACGTACCCATGCACATACTGATGCATACAGTGACACAGGCACACACTGATGCAAACACTAACACAGCCAGGCTCACATGCATGCATACACTGAGACACCCAGGTACACACTGAGGGTACACTAAGATTCCCAGGCACATACTGATGCATACAGTATGTGACACACCCAGCCACGTACTGATGCATATACTAACACACCCAGTAACACACTGATGCATACACTATCACACCCATACACACACTGATGCTTACACGAACATACCATGGCACACACTGATACACACACTAACACACACAGGCATACACTGATTTTTTGGTCAAACTTTATGTATCATTCTCCAGGTATAATACAATGATCAACAATAAGAGCATTCAGTTGACACCATTAATAAACAGATGAGAAGCCAGAGGAACAGTTCAGATCCTACAATAGGAGGGTGTTGTGGTACACACGCTTATCTGAACACAGTGCATGTCTGTCGATCACAAAACAAGTAACAACTGAATATGAATATCTCAATACCCTCACCCCCAACAAAAAACACTATAATGAGGCTTAGATTTGTGAGGTTAACGTAGTTAGGAAAACCAAGTAGGACATATTAGTAGTTTTTAGGGAGGGGAGTCCCATGTCACAGACAGTGTGGCACTGGAGGGAAGAGGGGAGATGTAGGCCAATGTTTAAAAACGGAAGAGATGGACTGCTTGCATATGTGGGAAGCATGCAAATAAAGGGAGCCCTTTCATAGTATTCCCCAGATGTATTCAAAATCTTTATGTATGTCTAACATAATAACTGCCATTCTTTCCATAGTGACAGCCTGCACAGCCAAGTGTGCCATTGAGTTAGCTTAGGGGTGTCCTTTTTCTTCCAAGACAATGCTATGGGAAGCTCAACTGCACTCAAGAACACCCATAGCATTGCCCTGTCCCTTGATGATTGGCATCTAAGCGAGGCATCTTGTAGGCCCAGTAATATCAAGTCAAGGGTGGTCGGGATAGGGTAACCTAAAATTTCTTTAATTTGAGCAAGTATTTCTGTCCAAAAGGGGTGAATAGTTGGCCAGTCCCTTAAGGCCATGCCCTCTCCAACAGAGGTCAGAAGTGTCTGGAAAAATCTTTTTCAATTTGGTCAGATAGGGGTACCAGTCAAATAACAATTTGTAATGTGCTTCTCTCATGTGGACAGAATGGTTAAACCTGGAGATGTCTCTCCATAGTGTGCACCATTTCTCTTCTGGAATTGAGCTGCCTAGAGTATGTTCCCACAAGACTATATGGTGAGGTTAGAGAGGAGGAGCTGCAGAGAGGAAGAGAGTGTAGAGAAAAGAAATACATTGCCTGAATCCCCCAGATTGTATAACAAACAGCTTGAGTGGAGGGAGGGTGAAGTCTGGTTGGCAATTCTCAAAGGTGAGGATGTCCCAGTCATGAAACATGTTAGAAATGGGGTCTTTGGTTGACAGTCAGGTTACCCCCTGTTCAAGCAAGGACCCTCACTCTAACATTGGTGGCAGCGGTGGGATTGGACTTGTATTTGTACTTGACATACAGTAATTAAGTGTACACTACTGTTTTGAGCTCAGACCACTACGTGACCACATACTACTTGTCTTGTGATTCTGCTTTTTGTTCTCTGATGTCCTCCTGGAAGTATTGCTAATATTTTTGGACTTTGTTTTTTGGTTGTGAAGCCTTTGCAGAATGGAAGTCAATTTCTGGCACCTATTTATGTATAAAAAGTGGCAGCTTAAAGCATTCTGCATGGAAAGGGGACTGGCTGTGAACAAGAAATCCAGAAGGGAGGATCTTGAGTCAGCCCTGTTTCAGTATGAATTGAAACGTTGTCAGGCAACACCACCAAATGAGTCTGAGGAGGATAACTACTCTGAGGAGGAGGACTACTCCAAAGAGGAGGGCAGTGGCCCTGAGGAGGGAACAGAAAGAGATGATTGGCTCCTAGCTCGAATCCGGAGTCGGGAAGAGCTAGATGCAGAGCTTAAGAGGGCTGAGGAGAAGAGAGCCTTAGTCCTGGAAAAAATAGGAGGCAGGAGGCGAAAAAGACTGGGGATGACCCTGCATAAGCAAAAGTCCAACACGACCCCCTACCAGCCTAAAGCCAGGGGAGAACAATCAATACCTTGATGTACTTCCCTGATTGGGGCGATAGAACCGGGACCCAGGCCCACAACAGCAGGGGCATGTTCCAGTTCTACGCCTTCCTGACTCCAGTTGGATCCCTCTGTCCATACTCTCAGGGCCCACTAAGCTAACCCATGGGGAACCCTTCTCCACATCTACAGACACCATCTGTGCAACACCTAACTTTACTTTGCTCACAGATGTATTGCAATGGGCAGATAGTACCACCAGGGCCAACACAGTGGTGTTGCCCACTCCACCCCCGGGGTGTGACTCTCGTCCTCCCCCCCCCAGGGGCAACTCTGTCCACCAGGACAGCAAGCCACAGTGGCCCCAGACAACTGTCAGGGATGAGAGCCCGACCTCAGGCCTCTCTAACCACTGTGACTGTGGAGAGTGGGGGGTGGTAGCCCCAGGTGCCTGGCACCCTTTGACCACTCTCTCTTCCACCAGGTCAGGGATGACAACCTGACCCTGGTCCTCCCCTCTGGGGCTCTGTAACCTCCCCGCAGAAGCGGCACCCCCAGAGTCAAAAACTGTCAGGGTGCTTGTAGAAGCAGTCCTGCACAATTCTTCCATCAGTGCAGGGATGTTAACCTGCAACTGATCCTCCAACCTGGGGTCTGTACCTTCAGGTTGGACCAGGGCCAGGGGTGAGGCTTCCCTCCCCCTGCCCTCTCCTCTGGGGTCCTGGACCACCCAACTAGGAGTGGCCCCCCCAGAAGACAACATGGTAGGGGCACTGTTAGCAGTAGCCCCTTCCTCCAGGTCAGGGGGGACACCCTTAACCTGGCCTCCCAATCCAGGGTCTGTACCCACAGACTGGATCACTGCCTGGCAAACCAGGACTTCCTGGGGGGCATACCTACCCCCTACCAGGTCAGAGTTTACCCTCTGAACCTGGTCATCCAACCCAGGGTCACCACCCTGCGGTTGAACCACTGCCTGGCACACCAGGACTTCCAGGGGGGCACACTTACCCCCCTCAAGGGACATACTGTCCCGAAGGGTCACACAAGAGTCTGGCTGGCGCAGGTCTCCTGACCTCTGCCCATCTGACAGAGTCTGGATTCCCCCCAACCCAGAAATGGTCTTACCAAGGTCATTCATGGGGGGCTCTGCTCTCAGAGCTGACCCCTGACCCTCCAGGTTCTCCACTGGGGTCCGCAACCCCCTCTCAACCCTCTGTCTGGACTTCTGCACCCCCTCACTAGGAGTGGTACTGCCAGACACCAGAACTGGTGGGACGCTGGCTACAGCCGCCCCCCCAAGTTCTCCTGACACTGTGGGGTCTCCCTCAACAGATGGCCCTATGGTACAGGCTAGGCTCCCCTCCTGGTGTTCCCGCAGGGAACCCTCCAGGACCTGGGACCGGATCTCGGGCACCTTGGGCCTCAACCCATCCCCATTCCCTCTCCTCTGAGACTGGACATGGGGTCCCTCACCCATCCCACTACACTGGGACCTACCTGGGACACTACAATCCTTCCCTACCTCACCTGGTTGGGAACTACCTAGACCACTCCTCTCAGGAGCACCCCCAAATGCCTCTTCAGACTCTTTGGTACTCACCCAGAAGTCTGCCTCCATTGTAAGCTCCCTGGGGTCAGAGAACTCACACTCCACCTGGTGTTGGCATAGCTCTGGAAAATAAGGACTAGACATATGCTCTCCAGCAATTACATCACTCAGCCCCTCACATGAATTAACCAAAGTACCCTTCACCCAACCATCCAGTGACTCTGCTTTGCCAAAGCACCCCACATCACCCTCCTGAGACTGGTGAGACAGTACCTGACTGTCCCTGACACTCAACCCACACTCTTCTGGGATGTCTTCACACTCCATAACCAGGACTTCTACTTGGGGGGAACCCCTCTCCCTGTCACTCTCAACTAGAGTCAGTAGAGTGTCCCTCCCACCAGTAGGAATATGACTCCCTATGCCAGTTCCCCAATCCACCTCAGGGACCCTGTGCATCACTGGAGCTACCTCATACCCCTGAACCTCCTGGCGTGTGTTAACTCCCTCCTTCAAGTAGGGCACCACCTCTCTGGGCATGTGCACTTCTGCAGCAACAATTGTATATCCAGTGATGCTGCAGAAGTGCACATGCCCAGAGAGGTGGTGCCCTACTTGAAGGAGGGAGTTAACACACGCCAGGAGGTTCAGGGGTATGAGGTAGCTCCAGTGATGCACAGGGTCCCTGAGGTGGATTGGGGAACTGGCATAGGGAGTCATATTCCTACTGGTGGGAGGGACACTCTACTGACTCTAGTTGAGAGTGACAGGGAGAGGGGTTCCCCCCAAGTAGAAGTCCTGGTTATGGAGTGTGAAGACATCCCAGAAGAGTGTGGGTTGAGTGTCAGGGACAGTCAGGTACTGTCTCACCAGTCTCAGGAGGGTGATGTGGGGTGCTTTGGCAAAGCAGAGTCACTGGATGGTTGGGTGAAGGGTACTTTGGTTAATTCATGTGAGGGGCTGAGTGATGTAATTGCTGGAGAGCATATGTCTAGTCCTTATTTTCCAGAGCTATGCCAACACCAGGTGGAGTGTGAGTTCTCTGACCCCAGGGAGCTTACAATGGAGGCAGACTTCTGGGTGAGTACCAAAGAGTCTGAAGAGGCATTTGGGGGTGCTCCTGAGAGGAGTGGTCTAGGTAGTTCCCAACCAGGTGAGGTAGGGAAGGATTGTAGTGTCCCAGGTAGGTCCCAGTGTAGTGGGATGGGTGAGGGACCCCATGTCCAGTCTCAGAGGAGAGGGAATGGGGATGGGTTGAGGCCCAAGGTGCCCGAGATCCGGTCCCAGGTCCTGGAGGGTTCCCTGCGGGAACACCAGGAGGGGAGCCTAGCCTGTACCATAGGGCCATCTGTTGAGGGAGACCCCACAGTGTCAGGAGAACTTGGGGGGGCGGCTGTAGCCAGCGTCCCACCAGTTCTGGTGTCTGGCAGTACCACTCCTAGTGAGGGGGTGCAGAAGTCCAGACAGAGGGTTGAGAGGGGGTTGCGGACCCCAGTGGAGAACCTGGAGGGTCAGGGGTCAGCTCTGAGAGCAGAGCCCCCCATGAATGACCTTGGTAAGACCATTTCTGGGTTGGGGGGAATCCAGACTCTGTCAGATGGGCAGAGGTCAGGAGACCTGCGCCAGCCAGACTCTTGTGTGACCCTTCGGGACAGTATGTCCCTTGAGGGGGGTAAGTGTGCCCCCCTGGAAGTCCTGGTGTGCCAGGCAGTGGTTCAACCGCAGGGTGGTGACCCTGGGTTGGATGACCAGGTTCAGAGGGTAAACTCTGACCTGGTAGGGGGTAGGTATGCCCCCCAGGAAGTCCTGGTTTGCCAGGCAGTGATCCAGTCTGTGGGTACAGACCCTGGATTGGGAGGCCAGGTTAAGGGTGTCCCCCCTGACCTGGAGGAAGGGGCTACTGCTAACAGTGCCCCTACCATGTTGTCTTCTGGGGGGGCCACTCCTAGTTGGGTGGTCCAGGACCCCAGAGGAGAGGGCAGGGGGAGGGAAGCCTCACCCCTGGCCCTGGTCCAACCTGAAGGTACAGACCCCAGGTTGGAGGATCAGTTGCAGGTTAACATCCCTGCACTGATGGAAGAATTGTGCAGGACTGCTTCTACAAGCACCCTGACAGTTTTTGACTCTGGGGGTGCCGCTTCTGCGGGGAGGTTACAGAGCCCCAGAGGGGAGGACCAGGGTCAGGTTGTCATCCCTGACCTGGTGGAAGAGAGAGTGGTCAAAGGGTGCCAGGCACCTGGGGCTACCACCCCCCACTCTCCACAGTCACAGTGGTTAGAGAGGCCTGAGGTCGGGCTCTCATCCCTGACAGTTGTCTGGGGCCACTGTGGCTTGCTGTCCTGGTGGACAGAGTTGCCCCTGGGGGGGGGAGGACGAGAGTCACACCCCGGGGGTGGAGTGGGCAACACCACTGTGTTGGCCCTGGTGGTACTATCTGCCCATTGCAATACATCTGTGAGCAAAGTAAAGTTAGGTGTTGCACAGATGGTGTCTGTAGATGTGGAGAAGGGTTCCCCATGGGTTAGCTTAGTGGGCCCTGAGAGTATGGACAGAGGGATCCAACTGGAGTCAGGAAGGCGTAGAACTGGAACATGCCCCTGCTGTTGTGGGCCTGGGTCCCGGTTCTATCGCCCCAATCAGGGAAGTACATCAAGGTATTGATTGTTCTCCCCTGGCTTTAGGCTGGGTCTTTGGTTGACAGTCAGGTTACCCCCTGTTCAAGCAAGGACCCTCACTCTAGTTAGGATAAAAGAGAATCACCCTCAGCTAACCCCTGCTTACCCCCTTGGTAGCTTGGCAGAGCAGTAGGCTTAACCTCAGAGTGCTGGGCGTAAAGTATTTGTACCAACACACACAGTAACTTAATGAAAACACTACAAAATGACACAACACCAGTTTAGAAAAATAGGAAATATTTATCTAGACAAAACAAGACCAAAACGACAAAAATCCAACATACACAAGTCAAGTTATGATTTTTTAAAGGTTTAAAATAAAAAGAGTCTTTAGGTAGTTGTAACACCACACTAGCGCTGCTAGCGTGAAAATGTACCTGGTTTGCGGCAAAAATAACCCCGCACGGGCGGTGTGCGTCGAAAATAACCCTGCACGGGTATATGCGTCGAAAACAGCTCGGCACGGCGAGGCGCGTCGAAAAAGCCAGCCACGCGACGGTCCGAAAGTCCCGCGGCGCTGGTTGCGATCTCTCAGCCTTCGTCAGCGATGCTGCGCGTCGTTTCTCCTGCTCCGGGCGTCGATTCTCCGGTCGCGTTTCCTGCGGCGTCGTTTCTCAGCTGCGGAGTCGGCGTCGCGTCGTTTTCTCAGCCGCGATCGTGTTCGCGTCGATCTTTTCTCCGCACGGCGCTCGGTGCGTGTATTTTTGTCCTTAGGCTGCCAGCCTCTCCTTTCAGGGTCCCAGGAACTGGAAGGGCACCACAGAGCAGAGTAGGGGTCTCTCCAGAGACTCCAGGTGCTGGCAGGAAGAAGTCTTTGCTATCCCTGAGACTTCAACAACAGGAGGCAAGCTCTACATCAAGCCCTTGGAGATTTCTTCTTCAAGATGGAAGGCACACAAAGTCCAGTCTTTGCCCTCTTACCCAGGCAGAAGCAGCACTGCAGGAAAGCTCCACAAAGCACAGTCACAGGCAGGGCAGCACTTATTCCTCAGCGATCAGCTCTTCTCCAGGCAGAGGTTCCTCTTGATTCCAGAAGTGTTTCTAAAGTTTGTAAGTTTGGGTGCCCTTCTTATACCCATTTTAGTCTTTGAAGTCACCTTTCTTCAAAGGGGACTCACACCTTCTTGTGAAATCCTGCCTTGCCCAGGCAAGGCCTCAGACACACACCAGGGGGCTGGAGACAGCATTGTCAGAGGCAGGCACAGTCCTTTCAGATGAGAGTGACCACTCCACCCCTCCCTCCTAGCAGAGATGGCTAATCAGGAAATGCAGATCACACCCCAGCTCCCTTTGTGTCACTGTCTGGTGTGAGGTGAAAAACAACCCAACTGTCAAACTGACCCAGACAGGGAATCCACAAACCAGGCAGAGTCACAGAATGGTTTAAGCAAGAAAATGCTCACTTTCTAAAAGTGGCATTTCCAAACGCACAATCTTAAAATCAACTTTACTAAAAGATGTATTTTTAAATTGTGAGTTCAGGGATCCCAAACTCCACATGTCCATCTACTCTCTAGGGGAATCTACACTTTAATCATATTTAAAGGTAGCCCCCATATTATCCTATGAGAGAGAGACAGACCTTGCAACAGTGAAAACGAAATTGGCAGTATTTCACTGTCAGGACATATAAACCACACTACTATATGTCCTACCTTATCCATACACTGCACCCTGCCCTTGGGCTACCTAGGGCCTACCTTAGGGGTGCCTTACATGTAAGTAAAGGGAAGGTTTAGGCCTGGCAAGTGGGTACACTTGCCAAGTCGAATTTACAGTGTAAAAATACACATACAGACACTGCAGGGGCAGGTCTGAGACATGATTACAGAGCTACTTATGTGGGTGGCACAACCAGTGCTGCAGGCCCACTAGTAGCATTTGATTTACAGGCCCTGGCACCTCTAGTGCACATTACTAGGGACTTACTAGTAATTCAAATATGCCAATCATGGATAAACCACTTATATACAATTTAAACAGGAGAGCATATGCACTTTAGCACTGGTTAGCAGTGGTAAAGTGCTCAGAGTTGAAAAGCCAACAGCAACATGTCAGAAAAAAATAGGAGGCAGGAGGCGAAAAAGACTGGGGATGACCCTGCATAAGCAAAAGTCCAACAAAACAGATCAGAGATAGTGAGGCTGCAGCCAGCTCATCAGTGGTCAAAGAGCCCGGGGTAAAGAGCAGGAGTTAATGCTGAGTTGTAATAAATTGGGGTGAAGGTGGAGGGAACGGTCATCAGTCTACCTGTTTGCATTACTTCGTCCCAGACTTTAAGGTTTGATCTAACTGGGGTACTCATATAAGCTGTGGTTTCCAGAAGAGATCCCAGATGTATCTGCCCACCAGCGCTCTGTCCATATGGAGCCAGTGTTTAATAGCTGCATGAAGGGACCACTCAAAATCACCTACAGCTGTCTTGCTTGGTAGCGAAGGGTAAGTCTCCCACATCCTTGGGTAATCTCAGTCTTTTGTAGGGCAGGCATGCTCTGTGACCCTGCCAGATGAAGCGTATAAAAAGGGAGTGAAAAGTGGGTAGGAATGTGTGGTTTAGTTCAATGGGAAGACCTTGAGACAGGTATAGCAATTTAGGAAAGATAGGCATTTTCATGGCTTGCATTTGGCCCGGCTAAGATATATATAAAGGGGCCTAGCATTTAAAGTCCAATTTCAGTTGCTGCAATAGAGGTGGTTAACTAGCTCAGTAGAGCTACTGAGAGAGGTCTGCTATTCGGGAAGTGATACCCAGTAGGTGATATGTTTTTTAGCCCATCTGAATGGAGTAATGGGTGTCAATGCCTCCAAATCTCTTATGAGTAATGTAAAATTAAGTAGGAAGGATTTGTGGAGGTTAATCCAGAAGCCTAACACCCCTTCATAATGGCAAAGCTTGAGTTGTAGAGCCTCCAATGAAGTGGGGGGAGGGAGGGATAGAAGAATGTCATCTGCAAAGAGGGACAGTTTATGCTCTGTTGACCCAAAGGGAATACCCTGAATGTTGGACACTGCTTGTAGTTGTGCTGCTAGTAGTTCAATGCTCAGGGCAAACAAAAGTGGGAGGAGGGGGTTTCCTTGTTGTGTCGTTCTCCCCAGCTGAAAAGGAGGAGAGCTCACCCCATTAACTAGAACTTGGGATCATGGCCTGGCATATATAGATCGCAACATCGCTATAAAATTTTC
Organism: Pleurodeles waltl; assembly: GCF_031143425.1. NCBI lineage: Eukaryota > Metazoa > Chordata > Amphibia > Caudata > Salamandridae > Pleurodeles > Pleurodeles waltl. The sequence continues at coordinate 744,002,858 of NC_090446.1, read as the reverse complement.
ACAAAGTCAAAGTGTCATACAGTGTGGAATAGGAAGCACCAATCCAACCAGTCCAAAGCTTTCTCTGTGTCAAGAGAACTACCAGTATCGACTTCTTAGTAGATTTTTCAACCAGGTGGATCACCCTTCCTAGTGTGTCATGCCCCTTTCCCACTTTAATAAACCTGGACTGGTCTGGGCGTATTAATTCAGGCATAATATCTTTGAATTGGGTCACTAGAATGTTTGTGTATATTTTAGCATCACAATTAAGGAGGGCTATGGTTCTATAGGATCAGCAAGCTTAAGGGTCCTTTACTAGTTTCAGAATGACTGTAATTAAAGCATCGCTCATGGATGAGGTGACCTCCTTTGGTTTGGCCATACAATTGAATAGTGTTGTCAGATGGGGTGATAGGCCTGGGTTAAAAGTCTTATAAAAATGGGCTGCAAAGCCATCTGGTCCAAGGGATTTGTGAAGTTTTAACATAGAGATTACGGTTTGGACCTCTTCCTCTTGTATCGGGTCTCCTAAGGTAGCATTTTGTTCATCTGTCACTTGGAGTAAAACTACCCTTCCTAAGTAGTTTATTTATTACCTCATCACTGTGGTCTGCAGTGTAAAGTTGCTCATAAAATTGGCAAAAGATTCAAGCCTTCTTGTCATTGGACACGGCCAGTGAACCATCTCCTCTAGCAATATTCTCTATGTATTCTATTTCATGTTTAATCCTAAATTGTCTTGCCAGGTGAGCGCCTACTTTGTTGCTGTCGTCGTAGGGGGTAAGTTTAAGATGCAACATAGTAAATTTGGCTCTATTGGTGTATACAATATTTAGTTTCCCCTTTAGATCTGTCACCTTTTTTTGCTTGGATAGGTATGGGTTTTCCTTATGTGCTTTTTCAGCGACACAAAGGTTACCTTCTAAGGCGAGTCTATCATTCGTTCTGGACAGAAGGGCTATACATTTGTCGTGCACTACTGCCTTAAATGCGTCCCAGGTATTTGAGAAGATAGCATTAGGTGGCTTATTCATGTGAGAAAAATCCCTGATTGTTTTACGTATTTCATGCCTAAAGTGTTTGTCTCACATGAGGGAGCTGAGAAAAAAACAGCAGCAATAGCATCAGAGGCATCACATTCCATTTTCAATCCCACCGGGGTGTAGTCAGAGACAGCAATTGGATAAAACTGGACCTTAAGTAGCATTGGGGTCAGTGGTTTATTGACAAAAGCATAGTACAACCTGAAGAATGTATGGTGAGCGTGTGAGAAAATCTATAGTCTTGTGATGTCGGGTGGAGGGTTTTCCAGGCATCTATTAGTACCCATGAGGAAAAGATTTGTTTTAGCTCATTAGGAAAACTCCCAGTGGGAGCTCAGTGAGGGTGTGTGCTAACCTTCTCTGTGTCACATGTGAGATTAAAATCTCCCATCTGGAATATCTTCTGCAAAGTACCAGTAAAGCAAGCAATGACCGTAGAAATAGACTTTTCCTGAGTTTGGGGCAAATATGGAGGCAAAAGTATACATTCAGTTTGCTTGCTGTTTTTTCACAAAGATTATCCTACCCTCTCAGTCAGTTTTCTAGCATGGAGGCTAGAATTTTAAGGAGGAGTAAAAAAGAGAGCAACGTCATTGTGATTGGTGACAGCAGATGATTTATAGATGACTGGATAGGGCTCGTGCCACAGTCTGTGTTCCTTATCTCACTGAAGATGTGCTTCTTGTAAGGCTACCACATCTTTGCACCAATCAAGTATATATTTCCAAAGTTTATGGCATTTGGTCGGAAAAGTAAGGCCTTTGACATTCCAAGTAAGTGTGGCGACTACTATATGGTCCGCTCGAGTAGATTTTAGGCTAGTACCCTCTCCTTTTAGTATTTCATTAGGGTCTAGCCACCATAGATAAAGAATAATATCTTGGTCTTGAATTTCCAAACTAACCCCTCCCAACTGCACCATTGGTATCCTCCCACACACCTGAAATAAAAGAAGGATTAACTGCATAACTGTAAAAACAGGGGAATAAACCCCAAATGTACATCAACATTTTCATGCAAGACATACATAGGAGCATCTAGATCAAGAACCGCTAGTGCAGCATAAGGATAACCTAAAGACAACTATTGACTTACTGACATCAATTAGGAGTGATGTCTGGAAAAAGAGAACCTTTCAGGTCACTGCTCATGATTGATTTCTCGAGCCTCAGTAGATGTCCAAACAAAAGGCCCAGTTCAACATAAGTAGCCTAATGAATGTGCAACAGTCATCGCTTCTTTGGGTTCCTCTGACATCGCTATGTGAGCCATTGTCCCCTTCCGATAGTACCTGCTTGAGTCCCTGAGGGTGTCTTCAAGGTCCCCTCAAGGTTTGGGCATCCACCAAAGATATGCCCGGCAGGGCTGCAGCTTCTGAAAGTTTCATAAATTGATGGGTTTTGTTTTGAAAGTCGAATGTTAGGCCAATAGGATAATTCCACTGGTACCTGATACAATCGAGACAGAGCTTGTCAGTAGCTCGGGCTATTTCTTGAAATAAGGTGTAGGTAGCTCCATGAAACAAGATCTCTTCTTTCTTTCTCACTGCATGTAGGATGACTCCCTTGACTTTGTAAAATATGAAGTTTAGCCAGGACATCTAAAGTCCATGTCCCCCCTCCTGAATCTGCGGTCCTACTCAGTGGACTCTATCCAGCTGGATTTCTGTGTAGTTGTCTCCAAGAACTTCCAAGAATAGACCCATAACATGCCTCCAGGTCAGAGCGCCCTGCCCCTTCTTTCAGGTTACAAATGTGTATATTGTCCATTTGGGACCTGTTTTCTAGGTCCTCACTATTGAGTAGGGAAGCTTGAAGTAATATGTCGAGAAGGCCTGTAGAGAACTCCATCTGGGCAACTCGCTGTTCCAAATCTTGGTTCTAACAGAGTTCAGATCTTGCTGGAAAGAAGTAAGCTTAGCATTGATTTCCATTTGAGGGACTCAAGGGTGGACGCAAGATCAACCTATAATTCCTCGCACAGTTCGTTTTTGAAGTCTCTAAGGGAGGATAGGAGGTCGTCTTTGGTGGGGGCCATTGTTTCGGTCCGTTGAGACATCTGGTTACTGTCCCTTGCATCTGCAGGGGAAAAGTAGCTTGAAACTCTGCTGATCTGGGTCTTTTTGGGTGGCAAAGAATCTATGTCTCTGGCCAGGTGATGGAACTATACAGCTGAGGAATCTGCTATTGCAGGCAAGAGAGTTAGGTTGTATATTTCTGTGCCCCAAGTCCAGCAAAATCATGCTGAGAGGTGCAAGTAATCTGAACGAGCTGTGTCTCCAATCAAAGGTTCTCCTAGGGGGATCTGGAAATGGTTCCCCATGGGGAGGCAGCAGGTTGGATTCAGGGATATGTCCATGAGCAGGTATGAGGAGTAAGGCAGGTATTCTGGCTGAGGCTGGGAGGTGGAAGCCCCTATTCCACTCTTTTGCCTGTGATGGTGAAATTAGGTATTCTGGTTAGCATGTGGGCAACAGCTATCAAGAGTTACATCAGTGATAAGTAAATTGGTCTGTGGCTGTGTTGAGAGTTGGACCCAGAGTTTTGGGCAGGCAGCTTCTTTCTTCTCCGGAGTCCCAGGCCAACTCTGCTGCTTCAGTAGCTTTAAATCGGGCAATGTGGCAGGGCTGTACTTCTTGAGGTCAATCAACTGGGTCCTGAGGGCCAATAGGCCTCTGCAGTGAAGTGACCGCATTCAGCAGTAGGGGGGGTGCATCAATGCAATCTCCCCCTGACCGTGCACCTTGGTCCGATGGCTGCCCTAGGCATGTGGAGCAGTGAAGTGGCAGAGCTTTTGTGGAGTGGCACTCGAGGGGGGTAAACTCCACTCAAAGATGTGATCTGAGCCTATCTTGCCCGCATTGGTCCTCTGCTAATTAAAAAGAGTGGTCTGTGTCCCCACAACCCCCTTTTTTTAAAAACAGTTTTAACATTTCTTTGATGTAGATTTTGTTATGTATATTAATGTTTTAAAAAACAAATTTGTAACTAACAAATTAGAAAAGTTATGTTACATTTCAAAATAAGGTAGTACAACATGATACTATTAATTTTAGGATTTTAAAAACGTCAGAAAAAAATAAACCCATAAAATCAAACGAATAGACTAAAGTATTATAAAGATGTAATATACATAGTCAGTCAGTCGAATAACTTTATTCGGCAATTGTCATAAAAGTGCAAACCAGAACACATATTACGGATCTATAAATAATATAAAACACAATTAAAAACTATAAAACAATTTCTAAGAACATCATATAAGCATGCAATCTAAAACCCCTTGACATATAGCAGATAAATATACTAAAACATAATTAAAAATCACAAAAGCACAAAAAATACAGATGTTATCTCAAAATAGTAGACTTTCACAAACATATAGAAATTTAAAATACATTAGACCTTTTCCTAATACTTAAAGAAGCTGTAACAAAATCTAGTACGTGATGACAAGTTTGGATATCTGGCAGCCTCTGGAAATATAATAGAGCTTCCTTGTAGTGGATAGGTCTAAGATGACATAAAATGGGTAGAATAAAAGCCTTTCTGGGAGCAGCATATAGAGGGCAAAAAAGAAGAAAATGTGAGGTACTCTGATTTGATTTGGAATCACAGGGGCAGGGTGGTAGATCCTTTTTCCAAAAACATGGTTAGGGAAAGGCTACCTGAAAGTGAATTAGATTAAATCTGAAAAGTGTTAATAGAGAAGTTATTCTAGAACTTGAAAACCAGATCAAATAGGGTTCAAGGCATGGAGCAGTCACAATCCGAGTGTAGGGATCGAAGGATTTCAGTTTCAGGGAGCTGTAAAATCTCAGCTCTGATACGTGCTCAGAATAAGTTAACTTCAAAACAGACCTAGAATTTGTAGTTAACAAATGGGGTTCGTCAAACATGTACCTAAGCCCTAGCTTCTCAAAGGAGTTTCGCAGAAACACAAGCCAGGGAATCCTATTTGAATTGTCTAATTGTAGGCAATCAGAAATGCAGTCTTGAACAAGATTTGCTGCAGGGTTCAGCCAGCATCTAATCCAGAGCAGTAGAGGAGCAATGGAGACCCTGTCCTCCAAAAAACGCTGACCGATTTCCTCATGGCTGATGATGTTTGCTATACATTTTGGAACCATCAGGAATCTACGCAGGAATTTATTTTCGGCGCTCTGGAGAGAGGGTATTTTGTTGTAGCCCCAAACTCCTGCCCCGTATAGAACTGCTGCAACACACTTGGGGTTATAGAGTGTTTTCATCTGTGCAGGGGGTCTGTGGCCAAATTTACTAGTAAAGCGAAAAATCGCTTCGTTATTCCTTGTCAACTGTTGGAGTTTGAAGTTAATGTGTGTCTTCCAGGACAGAGAAGAACTCATATACATGCCTAAATAACAAAAATTATTCACCTTGTTTAAAATATGTCCTCCCATAATAAATTGTTTAGACTTTGTATTAGGTGGGCCACATGTCATAACAAAAGTCTTGGGGTAGTTTACTTTCAGATCAAGGTTGAAAATAAAATTGTAAAATAGGTCCAAAAGTCCCTGTAAACCATTTGCGGTACGAGCCATTAAGACTGCATCATCAGCATATAATAAAACTAGAAGCAGTCTCTGGCCCATCTTTGGTACATCCTTTGCATGTTTTACCAGCGAATCATAGAGCCTATTTATATATATCAAGAAAAGAAAGGGCGCTAAGATACATCCCTGTCTTACGCCCCTTGTTGACGGAATGGGAGAAGTTCTCTGGCCATATAAACCAGTCTGAACTGAGACCGTTAAATCTGTGTGTAGGCATTTAATAAGCTCCAAAAGGGACGTATCACAGCCTAAAGCTCCCAAAATTTGCCATAGCTTCGACCTATTAACCATATCAAAGGCACTAGTTAGATCAATAAATGCTATATGAATGGACTCTTTTTTGACTGTCACGTATTTACTAAGTATCAGATGCAGATTTAAAACTTGCTCAACTGTGCCTACACCGGGTCTAAAACCAAATTGAATAGGGGATAAAATCTGGGCCTCGGTCACCCAATCTTCTAACCCGGATAAGATCACACTTCCTAAAATCTTTGCCGTCTAATCAATAAGAGAAATTGGTCTGTAACAGGAAGGATCTTGTCTGTTTCCTTTTTTGAAGATGGGAACAATAATAGCCGATTTCCATGAAATGGGTACGTTACTATTTACACTGCTATTCAACACATTTGTAACTAACGGACCCCAAAGGTCGATTTCAGTTTACCTTGATCGATTGATGGCGCTTAGGACCTCATGGAGATCAAAGGTAATATCTAAGGCCTTAATATTAGGGTCTAAAATAGAATATGCAGTAGGATTATCTTCTATATGCATGTTCTCGTTGTTTCCTGGACAAAAAACTTTCCTAAAATGAGTTACCCAGACGTCCTCTGCAATAAGACAGTCATCGGCCTTAGTATTATTATCTGAGAAGTAAGAGTGATTTATCACCTTCCAAAATTTAGAAGTATCCTTCAGCTCAGAGGCAGCCAAAAGTTCATCCCAGGCCTTAGACCTAATTTCTGATTTCCTTTTTTGAAGGGCGGCCTTGTAATCGGCTCTAGCTAGTTTAACTAGTTGGCGAGAGAGGGGAACCGCTTTAAGAGCATCTTTAAGTTTTTTATGGGCAGATGAGAACACAAAGTTAAACCATCTGTGGGCCACTGGCCCCTTCAAGGGCCTGTCCACCACCAAGGCTCGCGAGATATCAGTACTTAAAGATTCAAATTCACAAACTATATATTCAGGATCTAGCTGCTGGGACAAACACATATGAATAGAGTCAGACCTACTTCTTACAATTTCGTGGTTAAAAGTTTTAGGATTTATTTTGTCCCATTTTAAGCGTAAACCACAATTTGGATTATAAACAGTAGTACCTCTCAGACTTTTATTCTTAGGAACCTGGTTAATTTTTAAATCCAAATTAATGCTAAGGGGATTATGGTCACTGGCACAGTGAGGCGTGATCTTAAATTCTTGAATTAAATGATAAGCAGAGGAGCCAATGAGTATGTAATCAATAGTGCTCCCCTTCAGATTCCCTGTGAAGGTTGGTATATAACAGGTGTTAGCAGCCAATTTCTCTGTAACGTGTACCAAATCAACCTTACAAATAAAAAAGTTTAGGGTATCTCCTTCAGTAGTATGATTGAAATGGATTAATGGCTCTCTGCCCACAGCAGGGAAGGCACACAATTCCATGTGTTCTTTGCTACACTGAGGACTGTTGAAATTGCCCACCCATATCAAATCAAATCAAAATCAAATCATTAGCATTTATAAAGCGCGCTACTCACCCGTGCGGGTCTCAAGGCGCTAGGGACAAAGGGGGTGGTTATCGCTGCTCGAACAGCCAGGTCTTTAGGAGTCTCCGGAAAGCGGAGTGGTCCTGGGTGGTCCTGAGGCTGGTGGGGAGGGAGTTCCAGGTCTTGGCCGCCAGGAAGGAGAAAGATCTCCCACCCGCCGTAGAGCGTCGGATGCGAGGGACGGCGGCGAGTGCGAGGCCAGAGGAGCGGAGGGGGCGGGTGGGGACGTAGAAGTTGAGCCGTCTGTTGAGGTATTCCGGTCCCTTGTCGTGGAGGGCTTTGTGTGCGTGGGTGAGAAGTGGGAAGGTGATCCTTTTGCTGACTGGGAGCCAATGCAGGTGTCTCAGGTGTGCGGAGATGTGGCTGTTGCGGGGTACGTCGAGGATGAGGCGGGCTGAGGCGTTTTGAATGCGTTGCAGGCGATTTTGGAGTTTGGCGGTGGTCCCAGCGTAGAGGGTGTTGCCGTAGTCCAGGCGGCTCGTGACGAGGGCGTGGGTCACGGTTTTTCTGGTGTCGGCGGGGATCCAGCGGAAGATCTTGCGGAGCATGCGGAGGGTGAGGAAGCAGGCGGAGGACACGGCGTTGACTTGCTTGGTCATGGTGAGAAGGGGGTCCAAGATGAAGCCGAGGTTGCGGGCGTGGTCTGCGGGGGTCGGTGCGGTGCCGAGGGCCGTGGGCCACCAGGAGTCGTCCCAGGCGGACGGGGTGTTGCCGAGGATGAGGACTTCAGTTTTTTCAGAGTTCAGCTTTAGGCGGCTGAGCCTCATCCAATCTGCGACGTCCTTCATACCCTCTTGTAGGTTGGTCTTGGCGCTGGCGGGGTCCTTGGTGAGGGAGAGTATAAGTTGGGTGTCGTCGGCGTAGGAGTAATTAGGTCACTATTCTGCAAGACATCTGATGAATCTATGAGGTCTGTTACCTCCTCCAAGTTACCCATAAGGAGGCCTCGAGGGATATTATTATAACTATTTAAAATCAAGATATCTTTTTGTCCGCTAATAGAAACTAAAACAACCATGAAATGAGGGGAAGACCAGATTAAGGACACGTTAAAAAGAGGGAGATGTAAGGAAACAAGAACTAAAAGGCTGCTACGTGCTCTCCCCATTTGGGAGGTTATTGCCAGCTGACACAGAGAAGTAAATCCGTTCAGAAGGAACATATCCTTATACCAGGTCTCCTGTAGACAAATTATGTCATAAGAAGAAATAAAGCTCCTCCAATCCGAGTTGTCAATTTTGGACCGCAGCCCTGCTATATTCCAGCTAAGCAGAGTTAGTGGCCTAGACCCAGGACATGAAGTTAAAACTCTAGTATTTATAGGAGTTGACAAGTCCAATGCAGGCTTTCCTGTGTCCCAAGTGCATTCATTGTAGACATTCCCAGCTATTGATCTCTCCATGTTAGAGGAACGGGGTAGACCAAAGCCGTCAGTCAATCGTTCTCGTCAACCTAATTAAGAGCCGAAAACCTATTGCTAGTGGGTACATTTACCTGTAATTGGGACCTTTCTGGTTCAGGTCTGTGGGTTCTTAAATTAGTAACGATGCGTTTTGGTAGGAGCGCAGGGTCATAAAATTGACACAGGGGATGTATTTGGATCCTATTACATGACCTATTACATTGTTTCGAGTTGGTCAAAAGATAGTCCACTGAACGAGGATTTGCAAAATTTAAAACAACATAATCTCCCTCCTCCATTTTCTTTGAATATCCAACCCTCCTCACTCTGCGGGCCATAAGAATCTTGTCATTATAATACAAATTAGATTTAATTTTGGATTTCAACCAGTGACAAGCTTTCCTAATTAGGAATTGGGTATCTTCTGGTTTAGAACTCTCCAAAAGGGGAACATTTGAGAGAACCAAAACATACGGATTACAATCAGGGGGTAGATGTAAAGAATCTGCATGGCTTGAAAATTTATTTGGACCCGCATCTTGCAACCTAGAGGAATAAACTTCCCTTGTCAACCCTTGTGCAGGGTTGTCAGCTAAAATTCCTTGGCCAGAAACGGCCTGTAGATCAAGCGAAGGGTTACTTGCTCCTTGAGGTACCAAGGTAGAAGGAGGGTTAGTTTGATAAGCCGGTTCTTGGCTGTGAGATATTCCGGTATTTACTAATTCTGGCTTGAAGAAATTAGATAGAGTATTGGTCACATCATTACAAAAGCAATCAAGCTTCCTGGTAATCAAAGTGATAAGTTTTGTCTCTAAGGTTGCACAAAAGGATTTGAGTGTCAAGTCTATAATACTTGAAAAATCTTCACGGGCATACTTTCTCAGAAGACATTCAGGGGTGGAAACCAAGGAAACTGGGACTTTGTCACTTAAAACCGGGAGGGTGGGTAATCTCTTTTTAGGGCCAAAGGCCTTTTTTTATATATTTAGGCTTTTTCCCAGCTCTCCTCTTCTTCAAAGGAGGAGAATCGGCCTGAGAACAAGAGCTTTCCAGGGGTGGAATAACTAATAGGGTAGAAGAATTGTTCAGATCTGTGGGAGGGAGTATATTGTCGTCCGACTGTATAGTACTCGGAGGCAGGATCGGTAATAAGGGTCCGGTTCTTGGAATAGTGTTTATGTGAACAATAGGTTCCAAAGGGGGCTGCTGTACAGTACTTTGGACAGCCCCAATCCTTTCTTCTACTTGTTCTAGTTCGGATTCAATAGCCCCCATCACGGAAGATAAATAGCTAGTAATGGAGGACTGGAGAGAGCTGGGCCCGCCTTCCCCCTTTTGCACATTGATCTTTCTTTTCCCCATTATAGATAATGGTCTCACACAGTACCTTTCACAGCTTCCAGAAGAAATTACCACAAGGCGGGAGGAAGAGATGTTAGAGGGGGGGCCCAGCCCAGCCTCTTTCGGTTGATGATGGGCCCGCCCTTGGCCCGGGCTTCGCCTGCGCGCGTCCCGCGAGGCGGGAGCGCTGTGTGGAATTTAAAGGGCTCCTGCCCTCTGGTGTGCTTGCCACCTCCTCCTTCTCCCCAAAGGCGCTGACAGTGCGCGTCCCACGAAGGTGGGAGCGCTGTGAGGAATTTAAAGGGCTCCTGCCCTCTGGTGTTCTTGCCGCCTCCTCCTTCTCCCCAAAGGCGCTGATATATATATTTTAAAACATATTTTAAAAAACCTTGAAATTCACTACAAAAGCAAAAATAACAGGAACATGACAGTTAGGAAAAGTTAATTTGAAAAACCTTTGACATTCACTGAAAATAACCACCAGTTGCAGGATCACTATAGTTAGGAAATAAAAGTAAAACAAAACTTTAGAAATTCACTGACAACAACAAAGGTTAAGGAGACCTTATAGTTAGGCTGATATTTCAAACATACAACAACACAGCAATTCAGCAGTTATGGTACCCTCAATAACACAAAAGGAGGAGTTGAGTGCTCAAACTTTTCAAACACTCAGACCCATTCACAGATCTGGGTTGAATCCATTGTTCTTTTGCTCAGCATGTCCCCCCAGTTTCAACCCAGTCTCATGCAATTCAGTCTTGAACTTGCTCTCCATGAGAACAGTCCAGCCCCGAACAGCCGGCCAGGTATACCCTGGACCAGAAACAGCATTCTGGAACCAGTTTCAGGGTATCACCCTCTCATCAGCCAGGCTAGCTTGAATTCAGTGGCACAGTGAGCAACTGACCCATGTCTGGGCAAACCCTGGCCACTTACAGCAACTTTAGTAACACAAAAGGATGCTGCACAGAGTGCTGAAACTTTTCAAACACTTACCCCAGTCACAGATCTGGGTTGAAGCTATTGTTATTTTGCTCGCCATGCCTCCCCCAGTCTGGTCCCATCCATATGCAAATCAGTCTTGACCCTACTCTCTATGGCAACATTCCAGCCCAAACGTCCAGGCCAGATCTTCCCTGGACCGCAAACCGGTCTCAGGATGCTTGGTTTCTGGTCCACGGTGGACCTGGCCTGGCAGGTTTGGCTGGGCTGTTCCCATGGGGAGTGGGGTCAAGTGGCTTGACCCTGGGGAATGGGGTTGCAGGGGCCAAGATCTGCCCTGGTGAGGGGGGAACATGGCCACCCTCCCCAAAAAAAACAAATTTAGCTCAGGCCTCAGAAGATGGGGTCCCCGGAGACAAGATCGGCCTGGGGAGGCCACAAGACCCCATTCGCCATAAATATTAGATTTTTAGGCTAGGGTAATGGGCCTCTGGATTGAGATCAGCCTGGGAAAGGGGGTTGTGCTACCCCCCTCTCCCCAAGAAATGTAATGTTTAGGACAGGCCCCTGTGGTTGGGATCCCTGGGGCAGAGATCAGCCTGGTGGGGCCATTCAGCCCACTCCCTAAATAAAATAAATAAATAAAATAAAATATTTATGCTGGGGGGGTTGGGTGGTTATAGAGATTGGCCCAGCAGACAACCCCTATTACACAATACTGAAGGCCCTGTGAAGCGTTCGGCTATGTGGTTATAGGGGTTGGCCGCAGGATCTGATAGCAGGCCAACCCCAGTCGCGCAGTGGTGGTTGGATTAATGTATAGTAATGAAAGTTACTATGCGTTAAAAACAAACATGGAAATTCACTGAAAAGAACAAAGGATAAAGGGACGTTACAGTCAGGAAATAGAATTTAAAAAAACATAGAAATTCACTTAAAAAGACAAAGGTTACATGGACGTTGTAGTTAGGTCCCCATTTTAAGCCTACAAAACTATAGAAATTCACCTATTATAGTTAGAGTTATCTTAAGTACTATCACTCATGCCCTAAGGTAACTATAACTCATGCCCTCGCCATGCACTGCTAATTACCCCACAAATTATGACACTCTTGACATCTTTGATAACATCATTCATAATATCAAGGTAAGTAAAATGTTTGGGACCAACCCCCTGTAAGCACCCAACCTTGCACCCTTCACAGCCTTCACTAGTGCGCAGCTGAGATTGCCCGCAAGACCAGGCCTCCAGCCAGACCTTGCGACCAACCCCCTGACCACCCAATCCCATGCTGTGCACGCCTCATTTGCTGAGCATGGTGGGAGTTGGGTGCGGCCTCTACGGTTATGAAAATAGGTGTGAGAGAGTGTATCTGAGGGTGACAATGGCTGTGAGAGTGTCTGTCTGAGTGTGAGCTTGCATACATCAGTGTTTTACTGGATGTGTCAGTGTGTGTGCGGGTCTGTGAGTGGGTGCATGAGGCTATCCGTGGGTCTGTGAGTTTGCATGTGAGAGTCTGAGTGGGTTTGTGAGTGGATACATAACTGTCTGAGTGGGTCTGTGAGTGGCTGCTTGAGGGTCTGACTGGGGCTGTGACTGGGTGAGCGAGGGTCTGAGTGGGTCTGCAAATGGGTGTGTGAGTGTCTGAATGTGTCTGTGAATGGGTGCGTAAGTGTATGAGAGGGTGTGTGAGTGGGAGAACAAGATTGAGAGAGAGAGAGAAAGAGAGGGAGAGAGATAGAGATAGATATATGGACTTTTTTAGGCTTTGATATATGATATACATGATGTATGAGAAATTTGGAAAAAAATATTTGTCATTTGATAAAAGTAAGATCACCTATCATATGAGCCTTAAACTTTTTTACTTAAAAAAAAAAATATATAATGGAAATATGTCCAGCTGGACTCAAACCCCAAACACTCACTGTAAAAGTCTGTGACATTCCCACTGAGCTATTCATTTAAAAAAATAAATGATTAGTCCTTTATGAGCTATCTGGGAGCATGGGGCAGCTCTCAAGGGCTTCCCCGCTGTCCCTATAGATTTTTTAAAATTACATAATCTGCCCTTTAGGGGCTATCTGGGACTGCGGGGAAAGCCTCAAGGCCTCCCCCATAGTTCCATTGCTCCAGCAAGCAGGCAGCGGCTTTAAGTAGCAGCTCAATGCTTGCTGGAGCAAAGCTTTCATCTCTGTTCCCTGCAAGGATATCTGCGAGCGGGAAGAGAGATGAAAACTCTGCTGTTTGACTGGGGGACCTGTTTGACTCGCTGTCAAAACGCAGAGTTATGTTTACTCTGACTTGGCTGCAGCTTCAAAGCTGCAGCCAAGCCACAGCAAACAGCTATGTCCTGGGGGTGGGCATCCCAGGATATAGCAGAAGCCGGCCCAGAGGTGTAGTGGTCCGTAGGGGGCCCCCTCTAACTTTGAAGACCCCACCGGGAGGGTGGTGATCACTAGGCTAAGGGAATCTGAAATGGAACCCCTATAATTATTTGTAATATATTCCCAGGGAGGTGGTGATTCCCAGGGCTGTAGGCCTCCCCCAAGCCGGTAAATAATTTTCCACTGGTTGGTGGTGATCCCTGGAGCACGGGGAGCAATGGGTCCTCCCACACATAATTTCTACTTTGCCCCGGGGAGGTCGTGGTTCCTAGGGCTGTGGGAGGCCAGGTGGCCCCCTAAACCCATAAAAGAAAGCCCCCTGGACTTGGCCCACCCGGGGGCTTGAAAAAGATGAAGCGCTGGAGCCCACACTTCATTTTTAAAAACTTTCTGCCGGATCCGCTATGCATCTGGGCAAAAATAAAAAATAAATGCTTTTTTCCCTCGTCTGACGAGTTCCATATTTCACTTATGTGAGCTAACTATAACTTAAGCCCACGCAGTGCATTGCTTTTGACCTCACTTATTCAATCACTCATGAGATGATGAGTGACATCACTGATGACATCATACTGTGAATATTTTCTAAATGTTTATGAGTGTTAGGCACATATACCAAAGTGCTTCAAAAGTTCAAATAGTATACTTTTTGTACTACTAAGGAGTAAAACTATTGCTAGCATATATTATGTGAGTGGCTGTGTGACTGTGTGTATCCATGTGTGAATGGGTTTCTGAGTGCCTTTATGGGTGTGTGAGTGCCTTTATGGTTGTATAAGTAGGTATGTGAGTCGCTATGTGGGTGATATATTGGTGAATAAGCAGGTATGTCAGTGGCTGTATTGGAGAGTGACTGGCTGTATGGGTGGGTGAGTGGGTGTGTAAGTGACTGTATGGGTGAGTGAGTGGGTGTCTGAATGGCTGTATGACTGAGTGATTGGCTATGTAAGCCGCTATAGGGATGAATGAGTGGCTGTTTCAGTGGCTGTTTGGTGAAGTGAGTTCTTTGCGGGCAAGGAACAAGATGAAACCTCTGCCTCTGCTTCCAGTAGGCAAGCGCACTTTGACAGCTCCATCCCGCTAGAAGCAAAGTGTTTGCTTGGACTTGGCGGGAGCTGTCAAAGCTCCTCCAAGTAAGAGCAAATAACTATGTCCGAGGGGTGGGTACCGCGGGACATAGCAGAAGCTGACCCTGGGGGGATTATTGCCTCCTCAAGGAGAGTCGCACAGCCCCCCTCCAGTGTTTCTATTTAGCCCTATGGAGGTGGTTGTCTGTAACGGACCCCCTACCTTATTTTATTTCAGCCCCAGGGAGGTGGCGGTCTCCAGGGCTGCAGGGGGGGCACTCAGCCCCCCACATTAATTGCATACTTAGCTCCAGGGAGATAGCAGTCATCAGGGCTGTGAGGGAGGCTGTGCAGGCCCTCCCCATTAAAAATAGATTATTTGCCCCGGGGAGGTGGTGGTCCCTAGGTCACGGGGGTGCCGGCCCTAAGAAGCGAGCATATGTGCCTCCCTCCTTTTTTCACTACCAATGCCCGTGGGATCTGGCCTCCCGGGGCCTAAAATAAAAGCATGCCAGTGGGACCGTGCTTGCCTTCTTTTTAAATCTTGGCAACATTTGTGGATCTCATGTGATTTTTTCTGTGATTTTTAAGCCTTAGGGGAGATCTCAGAAGGACCTCTGCACCAAGGCTAGAGGGGTAGGGTAACATGACCCTTCCTCTTTTAATTTTTTTGTTTTCTTCTGAGTTTCGGCTAAAGCAGAGTCTCAAAATGGCAACTAGAATCACTAGCAGGCTTTTTGGGGGAAAACTTTTGTGATGATTCGTCAAACAGTGCAAAAGATATAAGCAAGTCAAAAATGCTTTTTCTATGGAAACATGTATAAACATATTTATATATGTTACCTTCTGACGGTCCCTAATAGGTAGTTATAGTTAGGGCCATGTTTCCGTAGAAAAGGTTTTTTTTAACTTGCCTATACCTTTGATGACATTTGATGAATCTTTACCAAATATTCAAAAAATGTTAAGTTGGGTCATGTTGCACATGGGAAGTTTAGGGAATATCCATCAAGCAGGGACTTAGAAAAAGTGGGGGAGGGGGTCAAAAAAAGTGCATTTCCCATTTTAATTCCTGTAGGGATTTTAGACACGACCACAGCCCAAACTGCTGGATGGAATTACACCAAATTTGGAAAAAAGGTAGCTTTGGGTAAATGGATTACTCTTTTTGTTATTTGGTGTAAATATGTTCAGAAGTTTAAGAGAAATTAAAGGAAAGCCAAATCTGTATTTCTAGGGCCGCGGATCCATCGCATTGTTTTTGCGATCAACATGGTCAATTTGCAAATGCTGTGATTGACTTGCCACAACCCGACCAGAAAGTTGCTGCCACTATTTAAGGTAACAGGACACAGTCCCCGGGCTGAAAAACAAACTAAAAAGTGGCATAAGGGGTCAGGGTGGAGGTGCCCTGACCCCAGGGCTGTTATGTAGGGGACTTGAAGGTTGAAATTATTATGACCTTAAAATTATTATTTTTTTCATGATGTGGAATATTCGCAACTATGTTGTGATGCTCAGTGTGGCCTCTGTGTAACATTGTGACAAATTTATGAATATGTGAGACATTTAAAAAAAAAAAACATTCACAGACTCATTCATACGCTAATTTGTTCACTCATAGTAGCACTCAGACACTCATGCAACTACTGACAGAGACACTCAGACACTCACACACCCATTAACAGATCCCCACAGGCACTCAAACACTGAGGCACCTACTCACAGACCCACTTAGACTCTGACACACCCACTCACAGACCCACTTAGACACTGACGCACCCACTAACAGACCTACTTGGACACTGATGCACCCACTCACAGACCCACTTAGACCATCACACATCCACTCAAGACCCACTCAGACCCTCATGCACCCACTCGCAGACCCCCTCAGACCCTCAGGCACCCACTCACAGACTCACTCAGACACTGTTGCACCCATTCACAGACCCTAACAGACACACAGGCACACATTCGCAGACCCTCAAATACCCCTCATAGACCCACGCAGATGCTCATGCACCCATTCACCAATCCACTCAGACCTTCACGCATGTACACACAGAACCACTCAGGCACTAATGCACCAACTCACAGACCAACTCAGACACTAACACACCCACTCACGGACCGACTTAGAGCATCACACAACACATCCACTCACAGAACAGATTGACTTATTTGTGGGGTCCAGATCCCAATCATATTCAAACTCCGCTTGAAACCCCTACGCAGTTTTTTTGACAAACATAACCTAGGGGAGTCATGGCTGCACTTCATAAGGCAATCCACTACATCGTTCACTTACAATGAAAATAGCATGGGGGCTAGCAGGCACCCCTGCCTTGCCCCTCTTCTAGCTGGTATAGGATCAGTTACTTTGCCATCATGGCCCCGTCATACTCTGGCATAATTATCCAGATGTAGGCTAATAAGTTGTAATAGAAGTTCTTCAGTTACACTCAGCCATTTTAGAAAATTCCATAGCAAATTCCTTGATACGAGATCAAGAGTTGTTTTAAGATCAATAAATGCAATGTATAAATGTCCCTTCATTAGCTTGGCATACTTCCGAATCATACACATGAATCTAGACACTTGGTCAATTGTGCTCACATGCATCTTAAAGCCTGCTTGATATGGTGCAAGTATACTATTTCCATCCACCCAGGTGCCAATCTATTCAGGATCTGTTTACGATAAAGCTTCTGGAATGAATGTAAATAAATGTAGAGCAGAGTCCTGTTTATTTCCCTTCTTATAGACTGGAATGATTTCTGCGCCTCTCCTTCTATCAGGGATTGGGGCACCTAAAGCAACTGCATTGCATAAGAGGTTCACATATGGTAGCCAAACCTCCTTTGCATGTTTCACCAGGTTTTCCAGAATTATATCAGGGTCAGGCACTTTGTTAGATTTGGTTGCTTCTTCCCGACTGAAAGGGACTGTACCTACAATACCATCCTCCTCTCTAACTTCATTTTTGTCCGGGCAATCTTTATGGTTTACTTCTAGGGTCACTGGACAATCACCTGTTCTATGCAAAGCTTGGCTTGTTTTATTTGGGACTGCATACAAATCGGAGAAATGCATAGTCCATGTTGCGGGTTCTACATGATGGGCTGAATATGCAGAAGCATCTTCACTGCCATGAGCTACAATCTTCCAGAAAGTTACACTATCTTTCTTTATGCCCGCTTCAACAAGATCTTTCCAGTCTGCATCATCCCATTCCCTTTGTGCTTTTGTAAGCACTTTCTTGTACTCTGCCCTTGCTTACCATATTACCATAAAATCTTTGGTCTTAGCAGCCATTATAAATTGCATCTTTGACACTCTACACCCTTTGAAATACCAGGGGTTTGTCTGCTTATTTCCCTGTGGATCTCCCTTATTAATGTGCACAGTTATTTTCATAATTTTTTTTTATCTCCTCTGCTAAAAGACAGTGGATGAACATTATTGGGACTCTAGATGGCAAACAGCCTCCAAAAGGGAACGGCATGTCTGCATACGCACTATAAATCTTAACCAAAGCATCTGGTCATTTGTCTCTGGTTATTTTATGATCAATGACTGCATTCACTTCGCACTTGCATCCAAGGGCCAGAACTCAAAAAGGGTGCCGCTCAACTTCAAGCAGAGTTGTGATTGCTATCCTCCCTGCTATCAACTTTAAAATGCATAACTGCCCAGGTTCCCAATATATAGAGTCTATTTTTATCAGTTCAATAGTAGCTTCCAGAGGATTTTAACCCATACCAACAACCCCCCTGAAGGTCTACCTATATTTATATATCTATAGATTACCTACTGGCGGTCACCAGTAGGTAGTTATAGTTTAGACTGTGAATTCATAGAAAAAGTGTTTTTTTGACTTGCCTATATCTTTTGTGCCGGTAGACGGATCTTCACAGAAGTTTCCCAAAAAAGTATATCATTAATTCTTATTGCACATAGAATGTTTTGGAATGATCCTTCAAAGGGTGGCTGAGAAAAAGGGAATGTCAAAAAAGTGTGTTTCCCATGTTAATTTCCATAGGAGTTTTGAACACGACTGTAGCCCGAACCAATGGATGGAGTTACACCAAATTTGGTAGAAAGGTAGATTTTGTTCCGCAGATTGTGCTTTTTGTCATTTGGTGTAAATAAGTTCAGTAGTTGCTGAAAACTTTAAAGAAATCCAAATTTGTCTATCTAGGGCACCTGTTCTTCTGTGACGACTTTGCGAATAATTAGAAGCTTGCGCAGGGAAATGCAGAGCTCTGATTGACTGCCAACACTTCAACCAGGAAGTGTTGGCAGCCATCTTGGCACTCAGCTTCTGCGAGTTCCCCCAAGAAAATGCAGAAAAAAAGAAATGGGGGCATTGTACGAATACCCTGACACTCTAGCCCTGGTCTAGAGGCCTCAGATGGATCCTGTCAGGGAAAAAAAAATGTTTTTGAAAAACATTTCCCACAAATTTGTGAAATTCATTAAATTGTGGCAAACATTTTAAAAAAAATAAGTGCAGTTTCCCGCTCCTATTTCTAATCAAGAACCCAGGTGCGCCAGGTCCTGCAGGCATGCAGTGCTTTAAAATAAATGGGAGGGGGCACACAGGGCCCCATCCAAGGGCTTATTTATGCCCCACGTACTGCCATATCCCTGGGGCTTAAAGTAAGTAATATGCTCGGGGTTCGCATGTGCTCCGTGCACCACGGGAAACACCAGCTCCCCGAGACAAAATACTATAATTAGAAAAGGAGGGTCCTGTGGACATCCCCGGCCCTAGGGACTGCAACCTTCCTGGGGCTACTAAATAAGATAAGGAGGGGGTTGGTTATGGACCCTCAGCCCTGGAGACAAGCTGTGTGCCCCCCCTCCTGGAGCCAAGAATGGCCCTGGAGACAACCACCCCCCAGGGCCAGCTTCTGCTGTCGTAGGGTGCCCACCCATGTGACAGAGCTGTCTGCCGGACTTAAGTGCCATACATTAGTCAATCGAATTGTTGTATGACACTGGTGCAGCCCTCATAAACTATATATCATATATATATATATATATATATATATATATATATGCGTATATATATATATATATATATATATATATATATATATATATATATATACATATATTACTTAATGGCGGTCACTGCTAGGTAGTTATAGTTAGGACATAGTTTCTATAGATAAATATCTTTTTTGCTTGCCTATCTTTGTTGCTGGTTGACGAATCTTCACAAAAGTTTCCCCAAAAATTTGACAGTCACATGAGCTGTTAGAAAGTTTCACGGTCATCCGTGAAGACAGGGTTGAGATAAATTCGGGGTGAAATTAAGAGCATTTCTTAATGTTAATTCCCATGGAAAAATTGAACAGTGATGTTGAATAGTTTTTTCGAAATTGAAAAAAATCAAAATTTGCATATATAGGGAGACAAAGGATTTGCAATCCCTCCAGATCTCACAGTGAGATCTGATTGGCTTCCAGCACTTCAAACCAGGAAGTGTTGATAATCATCTTGGGACTCAGCTTGAGCCTAGTCCCAGACAAAAACATAATAAAAAAGAAAAGGGGCCAGAGTACGGAAACCCTGACCCCTTAGCTCTGGTGCTCGGGTCCCAAAGGGTCCCTCCCAAAGCATAAAAGTATTTTAAAAAAATGTTTTGCAGCAATTACTGGCGGATCTGACAAAAATGGAAAAAAAAGGTGCATTATCTTTTTCAAGTCTCCAGGTGGGCCAAGTCTTGGATCAATGTTTATTGAAGTGCGGGGGATGCCTAGGGACAATCATTTATATTAATGCCGGGGCCGCCCAGCCCCCCCCGCATCCACAGGGATGACCACCTTCCCCAGGGCATATTTTGAAAAAGGAATTGGGGGTCTGTTTTGAACCCCCATAGCCCTGGGGACCACCATCTCCCCGGGGAATTAATTTGATTGTGTACAGGGAGGCCACGCACCCCCCACAGCCCCACAAACGGCCAACTCCCTGGGACAAATTTAAAAAGAAATAGGGGTCCATTTTGGACCCCTTGCAGCTTGGGGACCACCACCTCTCCAGGGCATTGATTATATTATGCATGGGGCATTAAGTAAATTTGGTGCTGTGGGCCTCTCAACCCCTGCAGCCCTGGGACCACCACCTCCCTGGGGCACTAAGTCAATTTGGTGCAGGGGCCACATGGCCCCCCTGCACAGCCCTGGGGACCAACACCTCCTGAGGCAGATGTAAGAAAATAAAAGATCAGCGGTCCGTTATGGACCCCCTGCATCCCTGAGGACCACCACTTTCCAGGCGCTATGTATGTTGGAGGGAGGGGTTGCACAGCCCCTCTCAAGAAGCCAATGATGGCCCTAGGGACTTCCATCTCCCAGTGCCGGCTCCTGCTATGTCCTGGGGTGCCCACCCCAGGACATAGCTATTTGCTGTGGCCAAGTCACAGAAAACTCTCTGCTCCAATGAAGTGAGAGCTGTGAAACAGGTCTCCGTTCATTGGAGCAGAGGTTTCCTCTGTCTGCCTGCCTGCTGATATGCAGGCAAGCATGTAGAGGAAACATTGCTCTCACATAGAGGGAACTGCTTCAGCAATGGAGCCACAGGAGGTGGGGAGGCAGCTGGGACCGTGGGGGCAATGGTCCCCAAAATTGAGACCCTGTGCCCTAGGGGATTGGGACCCCGGGGCTGAGATCAGCCCAGGGGAGGGGTGTCACTGCGGCCACCCTCCCAAAAAACAAAGAACATAATAATTAATTTGGGCCTGGGGAATGGGTCCCTGGGGAAAAGATCGGACTAGGGAGGGAGGCCGCATGGCCTTCCCCCCCAAAAAAAACTAGGCCGGGCATCACTGGATGCGGTCCCTGGGGCCAAAGTTGGCCTGGGGAGGGGGATTGCATGGACCCCCTCACCAAAAAAAAAAAATTGGGCCAGGCCTCGGAGGATGGGGTCCCTGGGACAGAGATCAGCCTGGGATGCGGGGGCATGCAGCCCTCGATCCCCCACCCAAAAAATTACATATTTACTCTGAGGCCCGAGGAGATGGGATCCCTGGGGCTGATATCGGCCTGAGGAGAGAGGGCCATGCAGGGTTATGTGGTTATAGGGTTGGCTGCAGGGACTGGCCACCGTACGTATTGTGGGGTTGAGTGGCTATAAGGGATGGCCGCACAGACACCGTACAAAAAAAATGTAATGTTTAGGCCAGGCTCCAGGTGTTGGGATCCTTTGGGCTGAAATCGGCCTGGAGTGAGGGGGCATGCAGCCCCTCCTCCCAAAAAAGAAATGGTTAGTCTGCACCCCGGGAGATGGGGTCCCGGGGCCGATATCAGAGGCCAAGCTGTGACTAACCCCAGCCGTGCATGGCTGAAAGCTGTGCGAGGCAGCGGCTGGATTAAGGTATAGTAAAGAAATTTCCTATGCTTTAAAAAAAACATAGAAATTCACCTAAAAAAACGAAAGTTACTGGAAAGTTATAGTTAGGAAACAGAATTTAAAAAAACATAGAAATTCACTTAAAAAAGCAAAGGTTACAGGGATCTTATAGTTAGGTTCTGAACTTACACATAGAAAACCATAGAAATTCAGCAGTGATAGAGTTCTTTCAAGTACCTATAACTCGCACCCTAAGGTAACTATAACTTGCACCCTTGCCATGCACTGCTAATTACCCCAGATATTGTAGCACTCATTACAAATATAAATGAAACATTAGAACTCAAATTATTAACAAATTATTATTAAAGAAAAAACTGTGCATGGCGGGGCGCGAGTTGTAGTTACCTTAGGGCTGCTGAATTTCTATGGTTTTCTACGTGTAAATTCAGAACTTAACTATAACATCCCTGTAATGTATACATATATATATATATATACACACACACATATATATAAGTAACCTAGTGGGGGTTGCCTAGGGTAGTTATAGTTAGGACCCAGTTTCTGTAGAAAAAGCATTCTTTTGCTTGCCTAAATCTTTGGCACCAGTTCATGAATCTTTACAAATTTTGATGCTCATGTCAGCTGCGGTCTGGAAAGTTCTAGCAGTGGCCGAGAAAAAGGGACAGTCCTAAAATGTGTTTTCTCCTTGTTAGTTTCCATTTGGATTTTGAACAGGAATAGCGAATGAACCAAATGACGGATGTACACCAAATTTGGCAGAATGCTACCTCTTGCTCCAGAAAACAATTCTCTGGTCCTTGGGAGTTGGGACTACAATTACAAGAATGCACCTGGTCAGAATTCTCAAATGGCCACTGGACGCTGGTCAGCTGGGCTCTGCTTTCAGGACTTGATGCAGGGGACTCTGGGCAGCTCCTTTGTACCTGTAGCAAACAGGGAGTCCCTTCTTGAAGCAGTAGAAGAAAGGTAAAGTCCTTTTAGTGGTGAAGCCCAAGTGTGCAGCTGGTGCAGTCCTCCAGAGTGTAGTTTCCAGGAGCAGGTCAGGAGTCCAGCAGGGCAGTCCTTCTTCTCCTGTAGTTCTTCCTTGTTGGAATCTGATAGGATCTGGTAGGGATCTGAGGTGTGGGTGCAGGTCTGCCAGTTTTATCCCTGCTCCTGGGTGAAAAACTTGGGGGGTCCTGGTTCTCCAATCAGGTGCAGGGTCCTTCCCCCTGTGATGCCCACTTCCTGGGAAGTGTGGCAAAAATCAATCCCAGGAAGCATCATGCCTCAAAAATCCATCGTGGCTGAAAGTGATTTTTGGAGGTTACATCTGGCTGAGCCCACCCACTGGTGTGGCTACAAATCCTAAACACACCCCTCTCCTGCCCTCTCCTAATCTAATCAAGGGGGCACCTAATTGTCTGGGTTTGCAGGATGTGGGGGTGTTGCTGGGTTGCTCCAAATGTCCTTCTCTGCCTTTGAAGACCAGTTTGGCAGCCCTCCCCCTTCCTGTTTCACCATATGCTGAGGGGAGATCTCCTCCCACAGGCACATCTCTTTGTGTGAAGCCAAGCCACTTCACACCTCATCAATGCAGCCTGGCCAGGCTGCCAGAGGCTGACTAATCAGAGCATAGCAGCAAAAACACTGCAGGGGTGAAGCTGGCAACTTTTCAGGTAACGTTTAAAACTCTTTACCTGAACAAGTTATATTAATTATTATAACAATTAATTTGATGCCAAACTTCTGGTATCTGTTACTTAAGGGGACTTTAAAAATTAAAATAAAGTCTTCCCATTCTAGCCTATGGAGTCCATTCACTACAATGAGGGAAAAACAAATTTGGCTGTTTTACCTCACCAGGGCTTATAAAACTATTTTTATAAGGTCCCTGCTTATAGTTACATGGCACCCAGCCCTAGGGGCACATAGGGCACACCTTAGGGGTGACTTATACATAAAAACAACGTAGTTTAAGACTTTGGAACTACTTTCAATTCTAAAGTAGAATTTTCATATAACTTTAATTTAAAAGCAGACAGCAAGGCAGGCCTGCCTTTAAAATGACACTGGGCACCTCAGCAGTGCACCTATGGGTGCACTACCTATACTGGGGTCCCTAAACCTACATGCCCTACCATATACTAGGGACCTATAGGTAGGATGACTTAGCCAACAGCAGTAACCAGGGCACCATTAGCGTCAGGAAAACACCAGCAAAAATTGGAAAATGGGGGCAAAAAGTTAGGGGGCCTCTGCAATCAGCCCTGTTCTCTCACACAAACCCCCCAGCCCACACGCCCAGGAGACTCAGCCCAACCCTGGGAGAGTCTTCCTGGCTTGTCAGGCGAGGAAGACAGTGAAGAGAACAGGTTGTCCCTTTGCAGGGCCTACTCTGCCTTACATCCTCCTGCCATGGTCACTCTCTCTGGGTAGTGAATCCATCCTAACAAGGACCCATCTCAAACTGAAACTTCCCTCTAGGGGGTCTTCCTCCTCTCTCTCTGCCAACTTGGGTAGTGAGGTGCCCACCTCCCCTACCCCTAACTTTGCTAGGGCAACACCTAGCTTACCCAAAGAGGTCAGCCAACACTTGAGCAACCCCACCATGACCAACAGGGCCAGGGGGCTTACTTTGCTTTTGGCCTTGGGGTCTGCCTCCCAGGCCAAGTGCAGTGCTGCCAGGAAGGCTAGCACCCAGCAGAGGCTACTGACAGCTGTCAGTACCCAGAACCACACCCTGAGCTCTCCTCTGACAGGTGGCTGAGCTGCTTTAGGGGCAACTGTGGTGTTCTGGCACCCCTCTTGCCATCTAGAGTGAGGGGCTACCACCCCTGTGGCAGACACTCTCCTTCCACTCTCCCTTCTGTCAGTGCAGGGGCAACACCATGCATCTGAACAGCTGCCTGACTACTCAGGACTTCCGTGGGGTCAGGTGAGGCCTCACCAGGGCCAACTCTGGGCTCCCCCCCCCTTACTGGGGCAGAAGGCCTTTGGCTCCCTGGAACTCTCTTCAAGAGTGGCCCACCCTTCCTTTTCTTCTTTCCTTTTCTTGGGGACCCCTGTCTCCTAACTATTGGAACTGACTCCCCAGGACTTTGGGTTGGGGGGGCGACCTGGGCGACCGCCCCATCTGGGACCAGACTCACCTCTGGGAGGTCATTGCCCAGGATACAATCTCACATGTGTGAATTTGATTTGCTGCACACAAAAAAAAAACAAGCAGCGTCTCTTAGCACCTTAGGCTGTTTTTGACAGATTACACCATGTAAAAGTGATTGTGATCATGCCCCAACCCACTTTTTCTAACAGACCTTCTCTACCGTTTTCTTTCGGCATCAGAGTTTGTGGATATAGCTTAATGGGTTGATCACTCACTGCATATATTTATGTGCAACTCAATCTTTGACATCTTCTTTGTTGACCTATGTATGGGGTTATTTTCACCCTGCAATCATGTTCAAACTAGTGCAAAAAATATTTGTTGCTGTTTTATCACAAGGACCGAATAGAAGTTGGGTTGTGTTCACTCCTGTTAGGCCAGGCACTGGGTAAGTCTCACCCCCCAGTAAACATATGTTGAAAACATGTGGAAATAACGTACGCAAAACCAATTTCTGTGGGCTAGTCAAATTTTTTCCACACATGTTTAAATCTGGCATAATAACACTGGCAAATCGTTTCACAATTGTTAATTATCCACATTGTTTTTCCTTGCACCCGCAGTTTACACCTGGGTCACAATAAATGACTGGGTTTCAGTGCTGCATAAATCAAATACGTGTATTTGAATTGCCTTTCATCGTTGCTGTCAAGAGACAGGGACCATTGCAAGTGTGGTGGCTTTCATTTTAGTTTAAAGTGTCACTATTTCATTAGGTTGTGACCTGACTGGCAATTCATAGACATCATTTTGGGGTCTCCAGGGGGCACAGCTGCGACCCTTGCTTGCCCTTTGTGACCCCTGGCACTGCCATTGCGACCCCTGATCTCAGAGGTGGCAAGTGCAGTGCCAGGAACACACAGGGGAAACTCGTCCTTATAGACGTCAAGTGGAACTCCACTCTGTTTTCTGTCAATTTTTTATTAAACTAATAGTGAAGAATAATATATTTTTCACTATTAGTGTAATAAAGAAGTGGTACAGTTAGGTGGAATATGGCGGTCCATGACAGCTGAGGTAAGTAAAAAATGTTTTTAAATGTATGTTCTGTTTGGGTAAGAGTGTGTTTATGTGGTAAAGAGTGTAAGTGTGAATTTGTGTGTGTAAGTATGTGTGTGTGAGTAAAAGTGAAGGTCAAGGGGCATGTGATGTCATTCGCTACTGCTAACATTTTGGTGAATTGTCGTCCAGGTGGGCATTAAGGCCCATATTTTTACTTTTTGATGCATACGCAGTTTTGCATCAAAAAGTATAGCGGCTGCTGGCGTCATTCCAGAATGCCAGCCAGGTGCCAAATTTATGGAATCCCGCAAGCCGGCGCTACGGGTGGGCTAGCGTCTGGTAAAACTACATTAGCCAGGTCAGGTTGGCGGTACGGGTGAAAGGTGTTTTGCCTCAAAAAATGATGTTAGGCTGGTTAGAGGCAAAACAAATGCCGTTAACCAGCCTAGAGTAATTTCCTGATGCAAAACCATCCATACCACATGACTCCTGTCATATAAAAGACAGGAGTCATGCCCACCATTCCAATGGCCAGCACCGGGGACCAGTGTCCCCTAGGCATGGCTGTTGCACCCAGTGCCATGTATCGGGGCACATTTCAGGGCCCTCAATGGCACTTAAAAAACCTTTTAAAAATACTTACCTTACTTATTCACCTTAACTTGGATAGGGTGCCCCATCCTCTAGTGTCTTTCAGGTGTGAGTGGGGTGGGGTGGTGCTGGGGCTTGGTGTGGGCACATGTGGGGCCATTCAATAGTGTTTGACCCTGGAAATGGGTCCACAGGTCCCCTAAGCCTGCTCTGTCCCAAGCATTAAATAATGGAGAGATGCATTCTTTTTTATTACTATATGAATTAGGAAAAAAAATTGTGATTAGTTGATGGATGTCTTGATGTTTAGAAGAATGTCCAATGATGTTGAACAATCATTTGAAACAAAAGTATTGGAAACATCTGTTCTCGTGATGATATTATGTTGTAAAAACTGTAACCATATACAAGCACATAATCTTTGCATGGTTTTTATTCTTTTTCTTTTTATTCTATGTTTTCTTTTTTTCTGATTTCTCACATCTAAAAGATTGGGATACTAAAAAGCTGGTCATAATTGAGACATTTATTCTTATTGGATCATTTCATTAATATGCTACACCTAGGACTTTTAACTAGTTTGAAATAACACTAATTGAATATGCAGAGGTGCCATGCACACTACATACATATGTGACAAGATGAGGCCAGCATGAATAGTGTCTCTTATTGATATATATTATTTAACCTTAGTTGGTTGCATAGTAAGCGACTGATTATTATAATGATGGATTATCATATCCAATCTTGCATTCATATTTTGTGACACAAAATATGACCATTATGTTTATGGACAGTCACGTTTAAGTTAATGTTCTTCTGGGTCTCCTTTTGAACATTGGCCCATTTTAAAAAGGGCCGCCGTATCAGAGGATGACTAGAAATGATGGGCGCTTCTTTCTGAGTCAATGTCTTTTTGATTCTCATTTGGACGTTAGCCCATTAGAAAATGGCCGCCGTATTCGAGCTGACCATTTAAACGAACTTTGAAAAATTTGGTAACTCTCAGGTGACTGATTATAGTGTCAACTTCAAGAATTGGTTAATGAGTTTTACAATATTTCTCCCAATAATTGTTGGAGGTTGTATTATTGATGTTGCATACGCGGAACACGCCAATCAACTATGGCCGCCGTTATCATTATGACATTCTAAGATGTTTTTACAAGTACGTACGAGGTTGTGTCTGTTTCTATTCTCGCACTCTATATGAGGGCTTTTTGTTTGTATCTCAGGCTGATGGGCGAGAAATATGGATGCCGTTTATTTCCTGCGGCCGCATGCAGTTCATGGAGGTAATTAGTAATAGGACTTTTACTTTTTGTTTTGAAGATTATTTTAGCGTATCAGGCAAATGACAGCACCAATAGAGATATAGATTATCTAGGAACCTAATGATACTCAATCTTTTCATGAACTCACTTATTGGGATGATATGTCACAATGTGCAAAATGAACTATAGTCACAATATTGAGACATTCATGTTATGGCTGTTTGAGCCATTATATATTGTAAGCTTGGATGACGATTTTTCAAATAAGTTTTTAACATATAAAATGGAGACCAATAAATACTTTAGACATTGGAATTGTATAGTTGATTTATACATTTGGTAGTAATTGTTTCTGTAAGGTCACTTGATGTCCAAACAGATATACTGAGGGTTCTTGTGACTTGGTGGCAGCATAGTGATTGGGTCTGCATGCTTTTTATTTGGTCTATTTCAGATACTTTCATGTGAGGTGTTTGAGGACCAAACTGGTTCTTTTGATATATGAATTCTACTCTGTAGCCGTGAATACTGACGTATTGTGAAGGAAATTTAGCTGTGCATGAAACAATACTTATAAGGTTGGTGGACATATTGAGTTGGATACTTTTGAGTGATTTAATTGAGTGCAAACGATGACTTTATGATAATAGACTTTTGTTTCATGTATTTTTAGTGACTTTTTAGATTAATATGGACCCCTCATTAATAAGGAGGTACAATTAGTAATGCAATCTTCATAGTGTGGGATACTATTTATCTATAAAGCACTAATCTGACTATATTTTTAAATTATGGATTTAGGTGGCTTTTCCTTACCATTCATTTATTCTTATCTTATTTTTATTGCACTTGGATCCCTGGGTTAGTGGTGTTATTTTTTAACAGATTTGGTGCATCACTTGGTGACTTTTATGGTATGTGGTCTATTCTTTTGCACATTTTTCAATGGTTACTAATTTGCTATTCGTCTTATTATATATGGCGGTAATATATTGGGAGTTTGTTAATTTTTGAAATATTTTGTAATTTGATTATTGTATTCACAATATTTGTAATATTAGGTTTATATGTTGTTGTTTAATCAGCCTTGAAAAAGTCCTTCAACAGGACGAAGCACGTGTCGGCTCAATCTTGTTAACACTTACGAGATTGTCTACAGATGGACTTTTCTTGAATTATTTCTAACTAGGCTGGATTGTATATCAATATGTTTAAATATAGCTGAATTATGATTGTTACAAATTGTATTTTGTAATGGAAATAGCTATGCTGATTAAATAGAGTTATATATATTTGCCACATACTAGTTCATATTCTTTTATTGTCCTTGATTGCATTTTGGTGTTTATTGTACTCTCATATAGCATCATCGGCGCTTATGGACTATTGAATCCATTACTCTGGACAGTTCGGACTCTTAATATATGTGTGCTCTACTAATTGTCTTTTTGGTTAAATAATGGTGCTAAGCAGGCTTAGCGACAATATTTAGGCCCGCCTCCTAACTGTGCACCTTTTCTGCATGGGAGGATAAATAAGGCGCTAGGGGCTTTGAGTCATTTTTTGGATGGAAACGCCTACTTTGTATCTCATTGACGTAAGGTGGTTTCACGCATCCAAATAATGACGTTAACTCCAATATTTTGATGCTAGTG
Source organism: Pleurodeles waltl (assembly GCF_031143425.1). Classification (NCBI taxonomy): domain Eukaryota; kingdom Metazoa; phylum Chordata; class Amphibia; order Caudata; family Salamandridae; genus Pleurodeles; species Pleurodeles waltl. Next base: position 743,973,310 of record NC_090446.1, on the reverse strand, counting down.
TCAAAATATAAATATGGATTTAAGTTTGCACTGAATTTTTTGTAAAAATAAATAATGCTAATTTAGCGCAAACAGAGTATAAATATGCCCCTAAGTGGTTCTACTGTATAAGCGGAGAGTCCTGCCCTGCCCTTTTATCAGAACTGAGACTCATACTGTTTTTATGAAGGAGGCTTGTGTGCTCCTGCTTATGAGGGCTGCAACTGTGCCATACAAAAATTCGATTGACTAATGTATGGCACAGTCGCATTGATATGTGGGTGTTAGTGGGCTCCTGTGTCACAGGGCAGAGTAATAGATGCATGTGTAGCTGGGGCCAGTACAGTTCTGCTGCGTCCTGTTATTTTCATAACGCAGACTTGGGCTAGATCTCGCACTGAAAGTGGGGTCTGCCTGTTTCTGGTGTGTTCTTTCCTGTGCCATCCAGCTGGCTCTGAAGTACCGATGTGCAGGAATATTGCAAACCAATAGTATGAAGAGTATTAATCCGTTCTGAGTAGCAACAGCACTGGCGCGAGCTTGAATATTAATTTAAGTCGCTCGACGTAGAGGAAATCCTTTTACAGTAGAATACTGGAAATAATCGTTTATAGGGCTTTCAGTACAGCATTTTCCGTATAATTATGGATTTGCTGCATTTCACATAATTCATCATCTGCTCTATAATCTGCAAATTTTAACTAGAAAACACTGTTTCTAACTCAAACAGAATAAAAGTTACTAAAATCATGGCGCCACGTGTTTCTGCACTGAAAGTACCTTTTCAAAGGTCATCTTTCAGTTATTTGGTTTTTAATGTGCTTGAAGTTAAACTGTGTTGATAAGTGGATTGTTGGTAAGAGCAGGTATGCACCTACACATAACAATAGGCCACAATCCCCCACCAGGTTCAGTCAAGGTCTCAATGAATTTATCCTTGTTTAACCTTTGATAGCTTTGTCCACGAGCAGTTAGGCTTAACTTATTAGACAGGTGTGTAAAGCATTTGAATAACAACAAAACAGTAAATAAGTAAAACATAACACAAAATAAAAATCCAACACCTGTTTTTTAAAATAGGAAATAATTTTATCTTGAAAATGACATCAAAACAACAAAAATACAATGTAGGGAACGAGACAGGCAGGGACAAAATTCAGAGTTCAGGCCACCAACGATGTGACACTATTACACTTACTGTCAGAACTGTTCCTTGATTCAGGAAAATGTCCATTGCACCATCAAAGGGTTCAGAGGCTCTGGGGTGCTCTTGGGGTCTAGGACCACAACTCCTAAAATGCACTTCTACAACTTATGGAGATTTTTACAACAGTTGCTCTTAATTTCTCCAAACGTCTTGATCATCTTCCAGAGGTCCTTTAGGGTCTTTGAAGTGTCCACAAACTTGATCCCAGGTTCTAGAAGCTTTGAGTTGCTCCTTAGGAGTTGGGACTACAAGACCCAGAATTCACCTAGTCTCAAATGGCCACTGGATGCTGGTCAGATGGGTTCTTTTTGCTGGACTTGATGCATGGGACTCTGGTCAGCTCCTTTGTACCTGTAGCTTATAGGGGGTCCACTCATGGAGTTGCAGAAGCAAGGCAATGTCCTTTTTTGGTAAGGCCCAATGTGTGCTGTCCTTGTGAGTCCAGTTCTTCAGGTGCAGGCCAGGGGTTCAGAAGGGTGGTCCTTCTTCTCCAGTATCTTCTTCCAGCAGAGCTCTGAATTGTAGGACAGCTCTGTCATATTTATCCTTGCTTTCTCTTGGGTGGGGAAGCAGAGGGAGGTGCATCTGTCCAATGGGGTGCAGGCTGCCACCCTTTGGGGTGACCAATTATTTTGAAGTGTGGTAAAAATAAATCCCAGAAAGCAACATTCTCTAAAAATCTAACATAGAGAAAATTCCTCCTTGGAGGTAACATCTGGTTGAGTCCACCCACTGGTGTGGCTAAGTCTCTATAACACAACCCTTTCAACCCCTCTCCTAATCTAATCATTGGGGCTCCCATCTCTCTGGGGGAGCAGGAAATGGGGAGGTCCAGTTTCTGTCCTAAGTGGCTTTCCCTCCTTTGAAGACCAGTTTGGCTACTCTTCCCCCATCCTGCTCTGTTACAAGAGTTCTCCTCCCACCAGATGAGTCCTTTGTCTCAGCCTAGAACACTAAACATCTCATTAAGGTAGTGTGGCTCAGTCTGCCAGAGGCTGACCAATCAGGAAATGGCAATACAGCGTTGAATTGGGTAACTTTCAGAAAGAGACTCTTTTGCTGTGCTAGTTATATTGAATTCAACATTGGCAAGTTGTTAGATTTATTATAACATTTCATTTGGTACCATACTTGATATATTTAGCTCAGCTCAACTCTATTGGAAATTGTGGTAAAACTGGGCTGATTGCAGAACGTCCCTCACTTTTTGCCCCCATGTTTAGCTGATACTGGTGTTTTCTGGCTCTGACTGTGCCCTGGGCACTGATAACAAGTACCAGGGCAAGTGCTCTGTAAAATGGAATATGCAAATTAGGCATAATTATAATTGGCTGTGATGGCCTACCTATAAGTCCCTCATGTATGGTAGGACATGTTGGTTTAGGGACACCAGGGTAGATTGGGCCCCCCTGGGTGCACTGCCATGGTCCCTGGCATCACTTCAAATGCAGTCCTGCATTGCTGGCTGCTTTTGAGTTAAGGGTAACCCCAAACTCGACTTTGGAATTAAAAGTACTACCAAGTACCCATCCCCGTGCCCCGGGGACCACCACTCCCAGGGCAATGTGTAAAAAACAGAAAGGGGGTCCCCTTTGTGAGTTTTCATTACCTAAAAGGACTCTAACTGCTTGATTTCTATGGTTTTGTGTGAGTAAATTCTGAACCTAACTATAACATCCCTCTAACCTTTGTTATTTTCAGTGAATATATGTATATATATATATATATATATATACATATATATATATATATGTGTGTGTGTGTGTGGGTATATATATATATATATATATATATATATATATATATATATATATACATATATTCACTGAAAATAACTGCTGCACAGTAGAGTAGTGAAAGCAGGAATGTTGAACAGTGGAGTGGCGTAGGTTACAGCAGTATAGAGTGGACTGGCGTACAGGGTAGTAGTGTGCAGTTGTACAATGGAACAATGCATGTCATTACCATGCATGCATTTACCATGCATCCATTACCATGAATGCCTTTACCACACAGCTTTACTATATATATATATATAGTAAGAAAGTAAGGGTTTCACTTCACTTCCCTGTTACATACTTACTTTTCATTACTTTTTTGTTGTAAAGCTGTGTGGTAAAGGCATTGTACAACTGCACACTACTACCCTGTACGCCAGTCCACTCTATACTGCTGTAACCTACGCCACTCCACTGTTCAACATTCCTGCTTACACTACTCTACTGTGCAGCACTTCACTCTAGGATACTTTGCACTATTCCACAGTATGCCACTCTACTGTATGCCACTCTGTTCCAAACTTTTCCACTGTGTGTCACTCCGGTCTATGCCACACCTCTATACACCATTACACTGAACGCTATTCCACTCTACAACTCTCCACTCTATGCTATCCCACTGTACCCTGCTCCACTCTATGCCACTCCACCCCACTTCAATAAACACATGTTGTTCCACTCTTCACCACTCCACTCTATGCCACTCTACTCTATGCCACTGCACTCTGCACTATCACTCTACCCCACTTCACTTTACCTCAACCACTCTACGACACACCACTCTGTACTATTCCACTCCACTCCAATGCATGCTTTGTCACTATGGGCCTCATTCTGACCCTGGCGGTCTATGACCGCCAGGGTGGAGGCCCGCTGAAGCACCGCCAACAGGCTGGCAGTGCTTCATTTTGTATTCCGACCGCGGCTGTGAAGCCGCGGTCGCCCAGCCGGGTCTGGCGGTTTTCCGCCGGATTTCCCCCCGCTGGGGGAATCCTCCATGGCGGCGCTGCTTGCTCCAAACCAATGTACACCATTCAACTGAACATAACTCTAGTATACGCTACTCTACTCTATGCTATTCCACTCTACATCACCCCACTGTATGGCACTTCATTCTACAGTATTCCACTGTATATCACTGCACTATGCCATACTCCATTGTACACCACCCACTCTACAGCACTTAACTGTATGCTATTCTACTGAGCACTACCCTACTGTAGCACACACCACTTTATGCCTCTTCCCTGTATTCCACTGTACAACAATAGACTGTATGACACTAGACTGTACGGCGCTGTCCTCCACTGTACTCCATGATACTGCACTTAAGAACATTTAGTTAAAGGCACTCAGCACTTTGATTGGTAGCATATTTTTATAAAAATATAAATATAATTCAAATGTAATTAAAAAAACAAAGGTTAAAGCTAAGTTCTAGTTAGGAAAGTTATATTTATTCTTTCTATACAAACCCAACTTAAACAACACAAACTTTAGAAATTCTAAAGTTATCACTTAAATGTATTCATCACCAGGTATAACTTACATTTACAATTTATGTACCATCTTCAATTTACTGTACGTCATGTACCTCTGTACACAGTCTTCTCTAACCAATCCTCACACTAAATTAACTATAACTCACCCCCAAAGCACTTGTTATACCCTTGCTTATTATTTGAATATATAGCATGTGAAACCGTTGCAGTCATATTAACGCATATTACATCTGAAATTATATATTTTCAGGTAGCACAGTGCATTGTACAATGATGAATTCTATTTAATGTAGTGTTGTATAAGTGTTCAGCAAGGTATGGAACACAGCATGGATTTGAGCTTGCTGAAGCCATGTTTGTATTCAAATCAGGGTAGTCAGCAATAAAAAAACTGTCTCAGCAGACCACAAAACAAAGACACAACTAGCCAAAATGTGGCACATGCACTGTCCTGTCTGCACTGCCAAATTGTCCTAATGGCCAGACTGGCTCTGACTACATCATATCTTTTACCTTCATTCCAATTTCTCTTCTGTATCTCTCCACTCTTTTTCTCCTCTTAGAATCTTTTCTCTTTCTAATAAATTTTTTCTCTCCTACCCCTTTCATCTATGTGCCACCTTCCATCTCTGCTTTTCCCTTTCCCTCTATCTGCTCTTCATCCTTTCATTTGCTTTCTCCTCCATGTCTCTGAGCTCTTCTTTCTTTGCCAACCTCATAAACACAAAGGCAGGCACTTGGAAAAAAATATGTGTGTGGTTATCAATTGAACTACCGCTAAAGCCAGGTAGGCAGAGACACCACCCCTCTGGGCTGCATCCCTGACAGCTACAGCCCACCATGCTCTCTGCGATGTCCAATTCACAGTGTGACACTTTTGTGCCTCTACCAACCAATGTGAATATGAATACTAAACTGGCTACCTTCGTTCCATGCAAGCCTCAATCCCAGCACTTACTATTACACACAAAAAGCTGCACTGCTGGCTCCTGCCACATTAATGTTAACATGGTGGATGGTTGAACTTCACTCCACATAGTCTCTGTTCACAGCAAATGATTAGTTAATTCTTTATTCTGTCCCAAACTGCACTGTGCACGAAGTATGCACTGTGAGTAGCATGAAGACTCTTGTTGTGTTGTTGGATCGGCGTGCTGGAGGCTGCCAACAGTGTTCATCGGTGTGTGTACAGGACTATTGGGCCTGAGGGCCCTGGCAGGACAGATACAGACACAGGTGTTGCTGATCACTTGGATTGTGGCTTAGGCAGTCGTCCAGACTCTCCCTGCCAATGCCACTATTTATTGCACTGGGCCCACATGATGGTGGGACTGCACCAAACACACCTGCAGAGCGGGTAACATGTTAAAACCCACCTTTGGCACATGCATGTGTCCATGGGACATGCATACCAGTTACTTCCCTGGTGCTACATCACATTCCTCCTTGATTTGAAAGAGAATTCAACTGAAAACATTATGCAACGATAACTTGGCCTTTCATTATTACCAAAAGTGCACTTCACACTCGGTTATACACATGTCCAGCAAGGATTTCCTTTATGAAACTATACACAGAGACTCTGGTTACCTTAAAGAGTTCAGAGTGTCACTCCAAACGATCCCGCAGGTGGGTCAAGGGAGCAGGGTTGCCACGTAATTCATACCTGGTGCAGGTGCTTTGACTCCTCACTCTGTCAGGTGGTTCGAGTCCATCTCCCTTCACTGGGACTGCAGAAGGAGTACTATTTGTATGGTTGTCACCCACTGGTTTAAGAGTGTCCATTGGAGAACCACACTTTTAGGGGCATCATCCACACCACTCGCGTTTCCTTCTGCCTCCTCTGCTTCACTACTGGGGAGGGTTCCTGGATGAAACCGCTTGAACTGTGAAATGTTTCCAGTGACTTCCTCACTCCGATGGGCAGTCACTTTTGTGTTGAACAGATGGGCAATCGTTCAAGGGCGGCGTTCAAACCATAGCCTGAACTTGCTCCCAGGGGGCCTATTCTTGACTACTACCACGTCTCTGAGTTTAAGATGAGGCCACTTTCCACTCAGATGCTGACTGGCACAGGCATTGGAGACCCTTCTCTTTTCTAGAATCTTCTGGTCATCAAGAGGGTCAGGACTCAATGCAGGATGGTGAGGAATGGGGCCTTGGGCTACTCTCCCCATGAGGAGATGTCCAGGGTTTGCCATATGGTAGAATGCGGGGTTTGGTGATATTCACACAAAAAGCAATAGATGGCCCATTCATATGGTTGTTGGTTTGTGTATACAATCCTGATGACCTATCGCAAAACCTCCCCACTTTTTCGTTGACCTGTGGCCACCAAGGAGTGATCTTCTTGTGCGTGATGAGGCTACCTTTTGTCTTTGAAATGGCAGACCATTATCTATCTTCAGTTCTTGGAATAGGCCATGGGTGGCTATCATCTTTTCCAACTTGGGTAGCACTTTGTGCCTCCCTTGAGAGGGCGTGATCTCCACTTCAGGGCACTTGGAGTAGTCATCTATGAGAACCATAGCATGCTTCCCATTGGGGAGGCTTCCAAAGTCTAAGCTGGTGCACACCCAGGGCTGTTGGGGTCCTCATTCGGTTAACACCAGAGCTAGCTGGGTAGGCCCTTCTGTTGCTTGGCAACAAGGACATGACCTTACCACTGTCTCGACCAGCTTGTCCATAAGTCGGAACCATACCTTTGTGAGAATACAACTACTGGTGTTGACTGTCTCTTGATGGCAAGCATGGACCAGCTTTACCACTTGTTTGGTGAGACTTGAGGGGAAGACAAGTCGATGTCCTCACAGGATTCATCCATCAGGGTCAGCGGCCAGTTTGTGGTGAACATGGTACAGATTGTCCAGAATGCGCTAGGCTTCCAGTGTCTATTGAGCCTATTGGGCTTTCACCTTACGCCATTGACCATAGTAGCCTCCAGTGCTTTCTGTAGGCACTCATCCTGCATGGTGGCTTGGCATATAGGTTCCACGGACATGCAAAAAGGGTGTAAGCAGTCCGGGATGTACCACACATATTCCTCGGTTTCATCTGCTTCTTCTTCTTCCCCCCCGGAAGGCTTGTCCTAAGATGCCCTGACAAATAATCAGCTGGGTGGTTTGTTCCCGGTTGGTGCTCCACCCGACAGTTGTACTCCTGTAGTTGCAACATCCATTTCTCAATCTGCACGGGTGGTATAGAAGTGGTTCCTCAGAACAGTGGGATGAGGGGTTTATGGTCCATGGTGACCACAAAACGGTGTGCGTACAGAAACAGATGGAAATGGCAGCGTCCCCAATGTCTATCACCGCCTTGATTTGCAAGTATTGCTGTTCTGTTGGAGTGAGGGATCTCTTCACAAAAGCTACTGGGGTCCATTCCCCCTTTTCCGATCATTCCATCACCAGGCCTTTGGGGCCAGCATCCACTGCAATGGTGGTGTCTCTCTGTGGATCAAAGTAAATAAGAGTGGTGTCTGCTGATAGCGCATCTTTTGGTCACATGAAAAAAACTGCTCTTGTTTCTTGCCCCATGTCCAGCAGACTATGGATTTGTTTAGATCATGGAGTGAATGGGTTAATTATGTCAAATCTTTGACGAAATGACTACAGTAATTAACCATTCCTAAAAAAAAAAACTATGAACCTGGGACACTGTGGAAGGTGGGAATGCCTCTTGATGTCTTACACCTTTTCGGGGTTAGACACCACACACTTCTCTGAGAAGGTGTAGCCAAAGCAGATAATTCTTTATTGAGAAACTCACTTTTCCTCTGATATAGTGTGAGCCCAGAGTCCCTTATCCGCTGGAAGAGGTTCCTCAGCCTAGTGTTGTGTTCTTACACTGACTTAGCATACACAAGAATGTCATCACTGACATTTACTACACCTGGCAGACCCACCAACAGTTCTTGTATGGTGTTTTGGAACGCCTCAGCAGTGATCGAGATTCCATAGTTCAGCCTCCGATAGCACCGGAAGCCAACATGAGTGATGAATATCATGATGTATCTCAACTCTCCTGCCTGGATGAGCTGGTGGTACCCTGACCTTAGGTCTACCTTTGAAAAACAGTTTGTTCTGTTCAGTTCTCCTATCAAGTCATCGATGGTGGGTGGTCAAGGGACGTTCTTATTTTATAGCAACATTGGGAGGTTGCATATCTACACATATGTGCAGCTTACCTGGTTGTTTTGGCTTGCATGTTATCACATTGGTTGATACCCAGGGGGTGGGGCTATGCATCTTCTCTATGGTTCCTGTGCTTCTAACTTCTCTAATTCCTTCTCCACCTGAGGCCTCAGGTGAAAGGCAATTTGGCTGTGTCCCAGAGCTACTGTTTGTACTGACTGGTTTTACCACCTTCCCTTTCAGGCACCCAGTGCCACTGAACACTTCCGGGAACTCTGCCAGTTTGTGGGAAGACTTCCTGATGGACCCCAAATGCAAGAGTGACTACCCTAAGGGATTATGCTGTATGACAGCCAAGTAGCATGCTATGTCTGACGTTGGTGACATAGATATGTGAGCCTACAGTCTGGAATCCATGGGTGGTTGGTGGTTGGAATTTTCCAAGCATGGGTAGTGGTGTGTCCTACCGGTATGCAAGCACTTGGATTGCATCCTTCTGAAGGGGTGGAGTTGGTTGCAGGGATTTTTATGCTTCCACCGACATAATGTTAATAGACACACTTGTATTTGACACTGTGGTGAGTGGTGCTGTGAGTTTACTGCAGGCCCTAATGTGAAGACGGAGGTCAATGTGTGTTTGGCAGTGTCATCATCATCCATGTCACTGTTATTCTCCTGCGCTTCTGGTATGGCATTGACTGTTGTGCGAGGTGTCCACCCTTTTCTTGAGCAGCAGACTTTCGCCAAATGAATTAACTTTCCACACCCTGCACATCGCTTGCCCTTTGCAGTGCACTCTGTTGGATGATGGGCTGGGCCACTACAGTAGCCACAAGGTTGAGCTGGTGTTGTAGCTTTCTTGGATTTCCCTCAGCCTTGCTGGGGCATGAGAGCATTGACTGGTTCAGTCTTAAATGCTTATTGTAATGCAGCTTCCGTGATGGAAGCCAGAGCTTTTGACTGTTCCTTGGACCAACCCATAGTCAAAATGTCTGCTAGCGACTTGTCTGATTCTTGCAGGATATGCTCTCTAAGTTTAGCTGATGCACAGTTCTGAATTATCTGGCCTTGAATCTCCTCTCTTTCATTGGCAAGCCCCCAAGTGCTCATCAATTCTTTCAAATGGGTGTAAAATGTGTACATAGATTAATCTGCTTGTTGCTGGGCCTGGCGGAACATAAACCTTTCATAGTCCTGGTTGGCCATCGGTTCAAAGTACGCATTGAGAGCTGCTGTGAGTGTGGCATGCGTCTTCAGGGTTGCTTCTGCAACTGTCTTTGAAATTTTGTTGATGATCTTGCCCCCAAAATGGAACATCATAGTTCTTGTCATTTTATGACCAACTTCTGTGGCTTCTAAATAGAGCCCCACCCTCTTCACCTAGTCTCCACCTGGGCTCTTGCACTGAGGGGGTTCCTTGCACTACAAATGACTCAATAACAGGAATATTAGCCATGGCAGCAGTGGTCCACGAGCTGATGGGCTACACAGATACTAGGAGTGCTACAGTGCTGGTTCTGGAGCAGGCTAAAATGGTATCTCTTGGTGATTTCCTCACGAATTAAGCATCTGGACACCAACTGCCTCGTTCTTGCATGATTATGGGCGAGGCCCTTCTAATATTGAATGTATACTGGGCACGGCCCTTATGTCAAATTTGAGTATTTTCCTCCCCCCTAGAGCCCAGCCTGAATGAACGTAGAAATGACCCCCCTTGGAGGCCAGCAGTCAGTACCTTGTGGGATCCGCGCTCACCAAAAGAGAGCCCAATTGAGTCTTGTCTGCTGTGCACAGTACATGCCATGGGGCCGTTCAGCGTTGGTGAGGGGGTTAGCAGGCTCCGTGCTCTTTTCTGACTTTGACTGCAAGAGGGCAGCAGAATGTGAGACAACCTGTCATAGCTAGGTGCAGCACATCAAACAGAGGCATTAGTGCCACAAGCAATGCGTAGTCCAGGAGGGAGCATGCGACTGCCACACTCGTGCTCCGGGCACTGGGTCACGCTGATTAGAACGGGTGCAACTCATCCTCATCGCCAGTGCTGATTTGTCGAGTTGGCGTGTAGTTGAACCCCGATGGTGTTCAGCAGTGACTGTAGAAGGCTATTGGGCCTAAGGCCCTGGGCAAGAAAGACAGACGCAGGGCGTGCTGGTAACTTGGGTCATGGCACAGGTGGTCTTCCTGACTCTGCTTGTCCATGCCACTATGTATTACAAGCGGCCCACGTGACCGCAGGACCACATCAAACACACACGCAGAGCGGAAAACATTGTAATACTCCCCTTTGACACATGCATGTGTCTATGAACTATGTATACCCATTACTTCACTGGTACTACATTGCAATTGTAAGCACATTACATTACAAAAAAAACACACAACACCGCCTATATTCTATGCGAGAGAAGCAACCTTTGAAAACTACTGTGTAGAACCGCATCACCTTAAATGTGTTTCTGTCTTTTCCACAATTTAAAAGGTTCACAACACCTACACTCTACGGCTGGATCTGTGATAATTTCCTATTGAAACCCATGTAGACAGAAAGCGATAACATAGATTTTAAATTGCAGATTCTCATAATATTATATTAATTTTAAACATGATCCTGAAATATCTAATAACATTTTACTGTGGCTGAGGCAGCGATGGTGGGAATTGCGATTAATTTCATCTTGATGTAGTTTATAATCCTTCACGTTGATATAAATTCCTTGCCTGGTGGAATGTTCTGTCATACACCATATGCCTTCTTCTGCTTGAGAATAATTTGTGCTTACAATTAACAATGGTGTATATTTAAAATAAATTAAACCCCAAACTTCACTTTGGATTTGCATTCCATTCTTTGCAATACAAATATGCATAGTATTATGAAGAATTTGCATAAGAGGATTGCTAATGTTTTTCAGTTTTTTAATCACAATGTGCTCAATTATTGTTTTTTCAACTTTTAAATAATCTGACAAGTAATTTAAAGAGTTCGATATGATGGATTTATCGCCGAATGAGGGATTTATTCTGCAGTTTACTGTATGCTAATTGCATTTAATTACTGAAACGGGTTTGTGTCTAATTTAGACTGTCATGTGCTTAAGTATTAGGTTATATTTGTATTCAGAAAAACAAAACTGTGCAAAAGGTTCTTCAGTGCTACAGTCATAAAACATGAAGTGCAACTATCTGCCTTACCTACAATATCACAGGAGATGAGAGAAGCGAAATATCCTTAAATTTGAAGTCAAAATAATTAAATACATTTCTTCATATTAATTCACTACCATTCCCAAATACGCTCAGCGTTTGCAAGATCTATTTTTTCTTCTGTTTAGAAAGACACATTTTTATTATTTTCCATAAAAAAACTAAATTTCAGATAACATGTAAAAGGACTTCAGGAATCCATTCTTTGTGTTCATTAGTTCTGGGTACAGAAAATAAAGCAATATACCGTTATGTCTGCTGGACTCTTCTGGTTGTGGGGATATATAGGGCTTGTAGGTTCATCAAGAACTCTAGGTACCCAGAGCCAATAAATGACCTGCACCCTGCAGTGGATTTTCATTCTATACCGGGTATACAGCAATTCATTTGCTGAAATATAAAGAGTAAAAAATAGCTATCAAGAAAATCTTTGTATTTCCAAAATGAGCACAAGATAAGGTGTTGAGGAGCAGTGGTTATTTGCACATCCCTGAATTCCGGGGTGCCCATACTAGCATGTGAACTACAGGGCATTTCTCATATAGACGTCTTTTTTACACACTCTCTTATATTTGGAAGGAAAAAATGTAGAGAAAGACAAGGGGCAATAACACTTGTTTTGCTATTCTATGTTCCCCCAAGTCTCTCGATAAAAATGATACCTCACTTGTGTGGGTAGGCCTAGCTCCTGCGACAGGAAATGCCCCAAAACACAACGTGGACACATCCCATTTTTTGACAGAAAACAGAGGTGTTTTTTGCAAAGTGCCTAACTGTAGATTTTGGCCTCTAGCTCAGCTGGTATTTTTGAAAACTAGAGACCTAGGGGAATCCAAGATGGGGTGACTTGTGGGGCTCTGACCAGGTTCTGTTACCCAGAATCCTTTGCAAACCTCAAAATTTGGCTAAAAAAACACATTTTCCTCACATTTCGGTGACAGAAAGTTCTGAAATCTGAGAGGAGCCACAAATTTCCTTCCACCAAGCGTTCCCCCAAGTCTCCCGATAAAAATGATACCTCACTTGTGTGGTTAGGCCTAGCGTCTGCAACAGGAAATGCCCCAAAACACAACGTGGACACATCCCATTTTTTGACAGAAAACAAAGGTGTTTTTTGCAAAGTGCCTACCTGTAGATTTTGGCCTCTAGCTCAGCCGGCACCTAGGGAAACCTACCAAACTTGTGCATTTTTGAAAACTAGAGACCTAGGGGAATCCAAGATGGGTGACTTGTGGGGCTCTAACCAGGTTTTGTTACCCAGAATCCTTTTCAAACCTCAAAATTTGGCTAAAAAAACAAATTTTCCTCACATTTCAGTGACAGAAAGTTCTGGAATCTGAGAGGAGCCACAAATTTCCTTCCACCCAGCGTTCCCCCAAGTCTCCTGATAAAAATGGTACCTCACTTGTGTGGGTAGGCCTAGCGCCCACCAAAGGAAATGGCCCAAAACAAAATGTGGACACATCCCATTTTTTGACAGAAAACAGAGGTGTTTTTTGCAAAGTGCCTACCTGTAGATTTTGGCCTGTAGCTCAGCCGGCACCTAGGGAAACCTACCAAACCTGTGCATTTTTTAAAACTAGAGACCTAGGGGAATCCAAGATGGGGTGGCTTGTGGGGCTCTGACCAGGTTCTGTTACCCAGAATCCCTTGAAAACCTCAAAATGTGGCTAAAAAAACACATTTTCCTCACATTTCGGTGACAGAAAGTTCTGGAATCTGAGAGAAGCCCCAAATGTCCTTCCACCCAGCGTTCCCCCAAGTCTCCCAATAAAAATGGTACCTCACTTGTGTGGGTGGGCCTAGCGCCCACGAAAGGAAATGGCCCAAAACACAATGTGGACACATCACATTTTTTCACAGAAACAGAGGTGTTTTTTACAAAGTGCCTACCTGTGGATTTTGGCCTCTGGCTCAGCCAGCCCCAGGGGGGCTAGAAATGGCCTAAAATACATTTGCCCCCCAACCCCCCCAGGGAGCGACCCCTGCTACGGGGTCGCTCCCCTTGCGTGACGCCGCAAATAAAAAGATCCCCGGTGCCTAGTGGTTTCTTCCCCCATTGGGGGCAGATTGACCTAAAATTGGCCGATTTGCCCCCAAGGGGGGCAGAAATGGTCTAAATACAATTTGCCCCTCCAGGGGAGTGACCCTTGCCTAAGGGGTCGTGCACCATCTCTAAAAAAACAAACAAACTAAAAAAAACACACAATTTTTTTTAGCTCTGTCGCCTAGAGGTTTCTGCCCCAGGGGGCAGATCGCCTAATAACAATAGGCCGATCTGCCCCCGGGGGGGGGCAGAAATGGACTAAAACGTATTTGCCCCCCACCCCCCCAGGGAGCAACCCTTGTCTACGGGGTCGCTCCCCTTGCGTAACAGCGCAAAAAAAAAGATTCCTGGTGCCTAGTGGTTTCTGCCCCCCTTGGGGGCAGATTGACCTAAAATCAGCTGATCTGCCCCCAAAGTGGGCAGAAATGGCCTAAATACAATTTGCCCCTCCAGAGGAGGGACCCTTGCCTAAGGGGTCGCTCCCCATCTCTAAAAAAACAAACAAACAAAAAAAAAGAAAACACAAAAAAAATTAGCCCTGGCGCCTAGAGGTATCTGCCCCAGGAGGGGGCAGAAATGGCCTAAAATAAATTTGCCCCCCAGGGAGCGACCCTTGCCTACGGGGTCGCTCCCCTTGCATGACGGCGCAAAAAAAAAGATCCCTGGTGCCTAGTGGTTTCTGCCCCCCTTGGGGGCAGATTGACCTAAAATCGGCCGATCTGCCCCTAAAGGGGGCAGAAATGGCCTAAATACAATTTGCCCCTCCAGAGGAGCGACCCTTGTCTAAGGGGTCGCTCCCCATCTCTAAAAAAACAAACAAACAAAAAAAAACACAAACATTTTTTTGCCCTGGCGCCTAGAGGTTTCTGCCCCCAGGGGAGACAGAAATGGCCTAAAATAAATTTGCCCCCCATTGGAATGACCCTTGCCTAGGGGGTCGCTCCCCTTACGTGAAATTCACGAACAAAAAAAAACTCCCTGGTGTCTAGTGGTTTCTGTCCCCCTTGGGGGCAGATTGGTCTCATAAAAATAGGCCAATCTGCCCTCAAGGGGGGCAGAAATGGCCTAAATATAATTTGCCCCCTATGGGAGCGACCCTTGCCTAAGGGGTCGCTCCCCACCTCTAAAACAAAAAACAAAACAAAAACAAAAAAACAATTATTTTTTTATCCCTGGTGCTTAGAGGTTTCTGCCCCAGGGAGGACATTAAAAAGCATTTAAAAAAATGCCCCCCCTGGGAGCGACCCTTGCCCAAGGGGTCGCTCCCTCATGCCAATTTCCTTTTTAAAATGAAATCCCTGGTGTCTAGTGGGCGCGCTGACGTCACGGGGGATGGGGGGGGTCGGTGGTGGAAGGGGAAGGGCTTCCCCTTCTATCCCTGCCTTGGGGGGGTCGGGGGGAATCCCACAGAGGGAGCCCTAGCGCTCCCTCTGGGCTGTGTGCCCAGGACGTAATGGTTACGTCCTCGGCACAGCAGCACTGTGCCTCAGGACGTAACCATTACGTCCTGGGCACAGAAGGGGTTAAAGAAGGTACGGGGCAGATTTAGGGAGGGGCCTCTACCTGACCACATAAGAGTAACCCACTGATATTCACAAACTACACTTCAGACAGTCGGGTGGAGATGTTTTTGCAGTAAAGCACAGGAAAAGGTTCCCTAGACTTTACAAAATGGAGATCTCAGAAGTCAGAGCAGAGATTTCCGTATTGCAAAGTATAGGGAAATGTTCCCTGTGGTGGAGATCTCCCTGTGCTAAAATGGAGGGAAAATATAAAACAATTATTCAATTTGGAAGAAGTTAGTAGAAACATTTTTATGTTAAGTATTATTGTAAGTTATTTTCAGATATTTACTTTGAATGTAGAACAAAAGAAAAAAGCGCTACAGAAATTATAACATAATCTTGATTTCCATCTTTAGTTAATTTGAATACATAAATGTAAATTAAAATATTTTGCTGGTTTAATTTAAAAAAACACAAGAAAGTGAAAGTGAAAAAATATATATTTTCATATAAAAATATGGAATTTATTATTCATTTATAATTATTAAAAGTGATGTATGAAATTTATTAAATATAATTCAGTGTATTTTGCTTACAATTAATTTTTACATTGATTTTTAAAATAAAAACAATTGTTAAAATATTTACAATTAAATAATATATATTTGTATTTTTTTACATTTGTTAACATTACATTATATATTTTTTCTGTTTATTTTAAATAATTTAATTCAACAATATTTCTTATGGTGTTTTATTTTTGAACAAATATGGTGCTGGACTTACTACTTTTTTTTCGTCAGGGGCTCTTGCAAGGATTGGTGACGGGTAGACAAAATAAACAGAATGTAGGTTACAGAGATATCTAAGATCATAAAGGGAGTCAGAGAAGAAATGAGATCCAATGAGGATGCTCTGCATAATAGAATAAAAAGCAAAGCTCAGAAAGAACAGGGACTCTAGAGACAAGTTTGCATTCTGAAAAACTAACCCCAGGATGAGCAAGACATGCATCTAGCAACAGAGGGACTTCAGTGTAAAACACTCAGCAGTTCAACATGGTAAGACAATTTTTTTTTTTTAAACAAAGTGGTCGAAGAGTTGCTGGGCGGCACACTCCACTGCCGGTGCCCGGTGACAGAGAAGACCAATATCGAAATGATGTAATGCTGAAGAACGCGTTTCAACTCACCAAGGAGTCTTGATCACGGCTTCTTGGTGAGTCGAAACGCGTTGTTGGTTGTTGACTGCAATAAAATACACGTTTATCTGTACCTTGTGGAGTGCGGTGAAATTCTCCGGCATTACAAACATATATATATATATATATATATATACATATATAAAGGCAGAGTCTGTGGAGCTCATACATTTGTTGATGTTATAAAAGTAACATAAAGCAATATTCATAGTGGATGAGAAATATTACATAGGTAATGAGCTGCTGCTCTAAATCCTGGGAGTCAAACAGGAACATGCAAAACAATACCAGCCAGAGTGGAGAACTAAACATGTGCAGCCATAATAGCCAAGGAGGTAGTGAGGAGGAGTGTACATGAAAGAAGATAAAACAAAGGACACAGTTGGCAGACAGCAAGTAACACACCACACAAGAGTAATGGAATCTAAGACAGCAGGCATAGGAATGCAACAAACTAGATACTGGAACTACTAAGGTAAATTGAAAGAAAGGCAGGAACTAGAAAAAGGGTAAATACAGACTGAGTGAATGTTCAATGAACAAGGATGCACTAAAATAGTGCAAGCTTAGTACTCACGAATCCAGGAATCACTGCTGGCAGGGTTAGTTCAATGAACAAGGACTTAGCAGCAGATCAGGAATCAGTAAGCTTCTGGAAAACCTTGAGAACTCAGTAAACAAGGGGCCAGTCAAACATGAACACTGCAAAAATGACCAACACTGGACTGAAGGAAACAGTAGCTTAAAAGAGCTCACTATGATCACATTCCTCAGCTCTGAGCAGGCTAGCATTTATGAGTCATAGGTGTGCTGGATAGTTAAACCCATCCTTGATCTGCTGAGGTGGAGCTAAAACAATGAGCAGGGAATTCTAAGTATTGGAGCTTCCATCAAGAACCAAACTGGCTTCCACAAAACCTGGCATGCATCTCAAAGAATATTGTCCAAAGGGCTGAAAGTCAGCATATGAATATAGTGGAAAGTCCATAAGCAAGTTTGAATGGGAATAGTAGATAGCAAATGGTGACGTGTTTGGGAGTAGTTACTTACACTTCTAAGTTTAGTTCCACCCTCTTTTTTAAGGGTTGCAAACTGGTAAATCTACACTTTTCAATAACTTTACATCTGGATTTGGTAAAACACCAAAAGAAAAAAGTTACTTAAATATGTAAGAGTAAAGTATGTATCACAATTACTAGATCTCAGCAACATAAGAAGCATAATTACCACTCTTTTCTTAACTTGCAAAATGTGTAGTTTTGCAATTTATCTTTGATTTGTATGCATTCTGCAACCAAAGTCTCACTCACTATAGCCAGTTTGTTTGTTCTCACCTCTTCTGTCTCATTTTAGCTTGACCTTCTCATTTTATTATCATGACCGGTTGACTGTCCTAAGTTCTCCTGATTTCCCGAACAGAAATGAGTCAGTAGGCAGGTTTTTTCACAACAGCAGTGAGAAATTTGGTTGTTGGTTGACAGTGGTGTAAGCACTTCTCATGCAACAACCTAAATTCTTGTCAGGGTAGACGACAAGAGTACCTAATTAACAGATGCCTAACCCTCTGGTAGCTTGGCACAAAAGCTGTCAGGCTTAACTTAAAGACAATTTGTAAAGTATTTATACAGCATATAAACAGTAATAAATTGAAAACAACACAAGAAAAATTGTACATCAATTTAGAAAAACAGATTATGAGTTAAATAATTTAATTAAAAAATTATGAGAAATGCAATTAATAGGACTTGAGTTATGCAGTTTTAAAGATTTTAAGAGAAATAGCGCTTAGAAGCAAATAGCACCAAATATGTTTATCTGGCCGTACTAGACTGGGATAAAGTCACAAATTTAGGACGACTGCATGGAAGGCAAGTGGGGTGCAGGATGGTTGGCCAAATGAGATATTACTTTGTGTCCTTGAAATCACAATGTGAAGTACACATCAGCCTGCACCATCAATCAAGCAATCGATAATTTTTTGGCGGTGAGGTGGGAGAAGGATCTGCCGCGGAGGCGGTGCATTGGATGCAGTGGACTGTTGCGAGGGCGAGGCCGGCAGAGCGGAGCTGGCGGGTCGGGATGTGGAAGTTAAGTCGTTCATTGAGGTAGGCCGGTGTCGTGGAGGGCTTTGCGAGTGTGGATTAGGATTTTGAAGATGATCCTTTTGTTGATGGCCAGCCAGTGTAGGGATCTGTGGTGGGTGGAGATGTGCTTGTGACGAGGGAGGTTGAGGATGAGGCATGCAGTGGCGTTCTGAATGCGCTGGATTTTTCTCTGAAGCTTGGCTGTGGTCCCCACGGAGAGGACGTTACCCTAGTCCAGTCTGCTGCTGAGAAGGGCGTGGGTGACCATTCTTCTGGTTTCTATCGGAATCCACTTGAAGGTCTTGTGGAGCATACGGAGGGTGTTGAAGCAAGAGGATGATATGGCGTTGACTTGCTGAGTCATGGAAAAAGACGAGTCTAGTATGCAGCCAAGATTGCGTGCGTGGGTAGTGGGTGTCGTGGGTGGTCCTAGGGTGGCAGGCCACCATGAGTCATTCCATGCTGTCTTGTTGGGTCCGAAGAAGATGATCTTGGTTTTTCCTGAGTTCAGTTTGAGGTGGCTTGCTGTCATTAGGAGGAGTCTGGCGTGGAGGTTGTTCTTGGCGGTAGAGAGGTTCCTAGAGTGGTCAGCCTAGGAAATTAAGTTGAGGCCGTGGGGGTGGACCATGCTACATCTAGGAGCGGACCCACATGAGCTGTGATGCGTGGTCGTGCTGGGTGGGTGCTGTCCAAACTACTGGTCATGAGCTGTGATGCTAGCATAAAGATGCATTGCACAGCCTCAGGTCGATGATGGCACTGGTCTGGGGCAGCATTGCAGAGACTTACATTGATATGCATTGTGCTGGGTAAGTGCTGGTAAAGCCATTGATCAGGAGCTGCTATGCGAGGTCCAGAGTCTAGGAAAGTTGTAATGCAATGACTTGCATTGGGATGCATATAGTGTGTCAGATCCGATGAAGCCACTGGCCAGGAGCCAGTTGTGTTCCTGTAGTTCAGAACAGTAGGTCAGCTCGGTGACCCTTGGAGTCAATCAAGTAAACTAGGCTGTCAATCATCCTTCTCAGACAGCTAACCAGTCCTCTGGCAGCAGAACAGTCCTTCTTCTGTAGTGTCAACAGTTCCAGGTGTATGCTGAAGACTTAGGGCCTGGTTAAGACGTTGGCGGGCAGACTGCCAGACCGGCATGTGGTTGGTCCTAAAAAGACTGCTGCGACGACAGCCCCTAGCCCGCTGTTTTACGATGGAAACTGCCATCCACCAAGTGAAAAAGTAGACCGACAGCGGTGCGGTGGTCTTGTATCTAGGTGGTCTGACCTCCAGCACCATCAGCTCCGCGGCCAACCACTGAGCCTATTACAAGCACACAGTTGCTATGGCAGTCTCTTTACAGTGGTTAGCCAATGTCGGTCAACCACTGCGGTCCATGTTCAGCAAAGTAACAGACAAGTGCACATTGGATACATTTAAAAACAACACAACTGAATCACATTGGTACAGTGGACACACCTGCAAATAACAGTATAAAACAGACCGCAACCCTTTGCATCACCACAGGAAGCCAAAGAACCCTGACCACATTTTTTGTAGTTTTCATAGATCAGGCACCCCTTTTTTCACCATCGCATAGAACATCTTACTCACACTTTTCTCCTTTCAGCCCTATTACTCTTCCCCTGTTAATTAAGTCCCTGTCTACCACTTTAGCTGTCCAACATGTCACATCCCAAAAATTCCAGTTTTTCTGAAGATGCATTGAGAGCCATAGTGGATGAAATTATAAAAGTAGAACCATAATTGTTTGTAGCCCAAGTCGAGCACACTCCTCTCAGTATATCTTAAAATGGAACTGTGGCAAAAGATCATTGACAGACTGAATGTTGTAGGCCCCACCCTGTGCATGAAGAGGTGGAACAACCTGAGGGGCAAGGTGCGTTCCCTGACCTTCAGGCAACAGATGGAGGCCAACAAGACTGGCAGTGGCCCTCCCAGTGCCCCGTTAAGACTCTTTCACTGGGAGGAGGTCTTGGCCATCCAGCATCCTGAAGGCTTGACAGGAATACTGTGTTGTTCATGTACTTCACCAACATTCAATACCCAGAGTATCTGAGATGTAACACTGTCAATGTGTAATGTTGGACCTAACATCACAGCTACCAAGGCCCATTACATGCCATCAGTCAAAATGGTGCCTGAAAGTCTTTCAATAACAAACAATTTTCCCAGGACTCATGGTATCTCTCAACATGTGAATGTATGCTCAAACCTAAATGCAGTCTGCATAGAGATAAAAATACCCAACATTTGTCAAGTGGTGGGGAGTAGAGGGAGTGACCTGATAGCAATCCCCGGGGAGGCCCTGTTTCAGTAACTCCAAACCCTTAGCC
Source organism: Pleurodeles waltl (assembly GCF_031143425.1). NCBI lineage: Eukaryota > Metazoa > Chordata > Amphibia > Caudata > Salamandridae > Pleurodeles > Pleurodeles waltl. Next base: position 743,952,322 of record NC_090446.1, on the reverse strand, counting down.
CAATGTTCACTTGTCTAAATACTCCAGTTTGGTAACTCTCAGTTGAAGTGTACTCGCCTGGGAGGCCTGTTAGGATACCATTTGTATAGTGTGTGTAGTAGAGGGAGTAATCTGACTGCAACTTCCAGGAGGCTTTGTGTCTGTAACTCCAACAAGCAGCCCAATGTTCACTTGCTCAATTACCCTTGTTTGTTAACTCTCAATGGAAGTGTACTCACCTGGGATGATACCATTTGTCAGGTGTGGGAAGTAGATGGAGTGACCTGACTGCTAAAGCCAGGAGGTCCTGTTTCTGTAACTGCAACCACCAGCCGAGTGTTCACTTATCCAAAAACCCATGTATTTCAACTGTCAATTGAAGTCTATCCACCTGTGAGTGAGCAATATACAAATCATGCTCAACTCAGAGACATATCTGTCTACCTAGCTCCATCGTGACCTGCTATTCAAGATTACACTATTGCGGACAGGAATGACAACTTTCCAAGTGTATACCAAATATGTCTAAGGTCTTAGGCAGCATCACCAGAATGGTAGCAGCAGCAAACACATTGAAACAGCACTGCACAAATTATGACTGCAGTGACATATACAGTACAACAAAGGCCTGTGTTTGCCTGTATCTCACTCAACTAGGACTCCAAATGGTCAAAGGTACATGTTGATTCTACACTGTGTTTGCTTCACTGTTGGTAATATTTCTTCTGAAGTTCATCATCCAAAGTGCAAATGATCTGCACATCTCATGAGCTGCTTGAGTCTAATAGTTTAGGCAGGCACATAGAGTCCACCCAACAGACTCACACTCCCCCGGAAGAAGCCCTCAGGGATGAAGACACTCCTGAACTTGTGGATGTAGAGGACAGTTCTGGCCATCCTGGCAGCCTCATCAGATGGCAACATTGAGTCTCACTGTGCTCACAATGTCGCCTCTCAGCCCAGTTCCTTCAACATCCAAGGCAGCGATGTACCCCCCAACCTGTGTACCTAGCACCGTTTCTACCATCTTGTGCCCCCAGTCCTGGATCTTGAGGTTGAACTTGACACTTCAGACACTGAGGGTCCAGGACCCAGTTGGAGAGAGCACCCTGTGTAAGGGCACAGGCTCGGGGGATTAGGTGCGTGGGAGGGATGTTGTGGGCCAGCGTAGTGAGGCCACTGGGGCTTCTGTCAGCCAGGGCACTATCGGTCACATCTTGGGTGTCTACCAGGAGTCCCAAGGAATGATGGACTGCGTACTGACTGAACTCTGGGACATTAAACAGCTGTAGAGGGTCGTGATAGACAAAATGGATGCCCATAACAGCATCCTAACAGGGGTGCTGAGCGAAATCAACACCACCCTGAGCTGGGCTTTGCTCCCACCATCTACCTCTTCCTGTGTGGCAACTACATCACAGCCAAGTACATCTGCAGCATCCACAAGAAGAGAGTCCCTGCCAGAGCTACAACCATTCTCAGGCACCTTTGCCGCTGCAGCTGATCCCCCCCCTCTCAAACGTGGACATCCACAAAAGAATCTAGGACATGCAGATAGCAAGACATCCACCACTGCCAGAAAGTGACCTCTTCCAAAATGTCCTCCCTTGTGTGCCACACATCCACTCTGTTGATTGATCCTGATCACATTCCATTTACAATGGGTATTCTGGACTTCGAGTGGTGTGGCATCTACTCTAATGATTTGATCCACCATGACTGACCCCTTCACTTCAATTTTATTTTCATTTGTGTCCCAATTTTTTATTTATGTTTGTGAACTGAAATAAATACACCCACCACAAACTCATTGTCTGCAGTCTTTAATCTCACATTTGGCTATTTAGATATATAAGACCATGTGGACATACAATGCAGATAAAAGCTTCTTGTGTAAGCAGGGATATGTAGCGTCTACACAGTGTTCACCTCAGGATTACAACCATTACACACCAACACATAAGTATAAGTGTCTTGTTGCAGAAGAGATCTTGTGAGATTGTTCAGCACATAGGCTGTCAAGATGTTAGTAACTATGAAAGTGATATATTATAAAAGTAGGCAAAATATATTGGTAAAGGCACCCAGAATATTGTAATAATGAACATATCAGACAGTGTCCTTTTACATAGGTAAACACTGGATATGGTTGATGTCATCAGCTGGGGCCAGATCACCTATCTCTCAAAAGGAAGTGCACCTCATGGGATGCAACACCCAGTTAGGTGGCAGTACAACAGTACATGATCATAGGGTCATCACACTCCAGTGCTTCTGCTTCTGGTGGTATGACATTATGAATTATCAGTGATGTGCCACATGCACTTTGGCAAACAAGGATCAAACACATCAACAGCTACAGATAGTTCGTACCAAAAGACTGTTTAGCCAGTGTGAAGGACGACTGACATTAAAATGTCCCAACACAACAATTTCACTCACCACATGATGGCACACATGATGCATTGTGTCACCACAAAGCAATGTAGAAGTCCAACAGAATTTTCTGCACTTCCATCCTATCACTGTGCTAGCTGTCTTGACACAGGTCGTCTACACACAAAGACTGTGAGAAACATGCCATGGAAAAATCCATGTCCATGCTGTATGTCCCAAAAACAGGATGTACCTGCCAAGGTCACAACTCTGAAATGCCCAAATGAAGGTGTCTTGGTGAAGGTATCTGAACAAAGAACAAATCAAGGAGTAGAGTCATGAAAGTATACACATGACACACGTCACGCAGCAAATGTCTGGACAACAAAGTCATTCAGAAAAATCAGACACAAACAAAGAAACAGCATCAAAATGTGATTGTCTCAAAACCTTGCTCATCAAACATCCTTTTGCATATTTTGCATGTGTTCCTTAGATATCACTAAAAAGATACTCTGCTCATTACCAAAACTGCAGTTCATTGTATAACCAAAGTCGAGACATCTCATGAAATGCTTACACTCGTGTGAAGAAGCTGTCAATGAGATCTTGTCACAAGTCAGCTCCTTTCTCCTCATCATTATCATCTTCATTTGGCATTCCAGGATTCTCACCCGGTGGCAATTCAGGCTCCCCCTCCTTTGGGATGTAAGAGATATTCCTCTGCAGAGCAATGTTATGAAGCATGCAGCATGCCACAGTGATCTGACATACCTTCCTGGGAAAATAGAGAAGGACTCCCCTTAGTCTTGTCCAGAGAGCAGAATCTGGCCTACAGGAGCCCAAAAGTCCTCTCCACTGACTGCTGTGTTCTTTCATGGGCCTCATTGAAGCTGACTTCTCCTGGCGTAGTTGGATTCCTCAGCGGTGTTCCAAAGATGGTTTGGGTATGCTGAGTCTCCTTTGCTGTAATGAGACATGGGTACCACAATTGGTCACTCCCTTCATGGCTGTAGCACCTGACATTGCACACATAAAATCAGGACTGATTTAACTTACCAACAAGCCAGATCCTCTCTGGGTGAAGTTGTGACATCAGATGGGATATGGTGCTGTTCTGCATTACAAAGGAATCACAGGCTGATCTAGGGAACTGGGTAGAAGCATTTGAGATGTAGCAGACAACTTGAATATTGATGGAATTGAAGTTCTTTCTGTTATGCATGTTCACTGGCTTGCGAAGGCACCAATAAACATGTGCTCCATCAATGGCTCCCACCACATGTGCAAGGTGAGCAAAACCATAGAAATCAGCTTTCACTTTGGCCAAATCCTCCCATCTGGGGAACCTGATATAGCTGTCAATGTGTTTCAGAACTGATGACAGCACGTCTCTCAATATACAACTAGACATGGGTTGTGACATGCCACTAGATGTGTCCACTGTACGTTGGAAGATCCCTGTGGCCAGGAAGTGTAATACTGCCATGAGTCCCACAATGGTTGGTATGCATGTTGGGTTGGTGTTTTCAGGCATTATATCGGGCACCAACTGACAATATAAATCCACAATAGCTTGCAGAATCAGAAGGAACAGTTGTATGATGTTACGTTACCTCCTCCCTCTTCCAGGGAACCTATTTGTGACATCAGATGAGTTGGAGTATTAGTAAATGTCTTCTTTTGGACTTGACAAGCCTTAAAATGGTCCTTCCCCAACTTTTAGTCTGCCTCCCTCCATTTTTCTGATCCTGTTTTTGCTGGCCTGACCAGTGCTAAAGTGCATATGCTCACTCCCTAAACATGGTGACAGTGGTCCCTACCCAATGGGCATATTTAATTTACCTGTAAGTCCCCAGTAAGGTACACTACATGTGCCCAGGGCCATGTAGTTTAAATGCTACTAGTGAGCCTGGAGCAGTGATTGTGCCACAGACATACGTAGGTCCTTAACCTTGTTTCAGGTCTGCCATTGCAAGGCCTGTGTGTGTGAAGTTTCACTGCTACTTCGACTAGGCATTTAAAACTAATTGCCAAGCCTTAAACTCCCCTTTTTCTACATATACATCACCCCTACGGTAGGTCCTAGGTAACCCATGGGGCAGGGTGCCATGTAGATAAAATGCAGGACATGTACTTATGTGTTTTACATGTCCCGGTAGTGAAAAACTCACAAATTTATTTTCCACTACTGTGAGGCCTGCTCCTTTCGTAGACTAGCATTAGAGCTGCCCTCATATACTTTTAAATGGCAGATTCTGATCTGGAAGGAGTAGCCCTGTCATGTTTAGTATGGCCAGAATGGTAATAGAAAATCCTCCTTACTGATGAAGTTGGATTTAACATTACTATCTTAGAAATGCCACTTTTAGAAAGTGGGCATTTCTCTGCGCTTACTACTATCTATACCTTGCAGCCTGTCTCCAATCCACTTCTGGTCTGTGCTTGTTGACAGCTCTCCTTGTGCACTCCACCCAGACAGCCATAAACACCGGACACTCAGGCACATCTTCATTCATCTGCATACTGAATGGGTCTCCCTGGGCAGGAAGGGTGGAGTGGCTCTCTCTTATACTTCAAAGGCCAGTGGCCTGCCTTTCCACACAGGACTGATAACCCCCTTCAGGGATCCTGACAGACAGGACTGGACTGAAAGGGGAACATGTGCACTTCCAAACCACTCTTTGAAGTTTCCCTCACTTCAAAACCACTTTTAGGTATATATACTGGGTCTCTGACCCCAACAAATCAGACACTTCTGGATCTACACCTGGACTCTTTGAGAGGAACTGTCTGACTGCCCAAAGGACTCATCTGGTCTGCGTTGCTGAGAACGACTGCTGCCCTGCTTGTTGCCCTTCTTCCTTCTGGCCTCTGACTTTGATGAAAGGACCCTGTCTCCCCCAAAAGAGCTCTCCAAGGGCTTGGATTAAGCTTGCCTTCTGTTCTGAAGTCAGAGGAACAACATAGACGTCATCTACTAGCTTCTAGCAAGTTCAACCACTCCAGCGGCTCCAGTACCAACTTCAGAGACTCTAGCACTGCAGCCACTGCCCAACTCCACACCGCTTCCTGCTCTGGCTCTGTGGCTCTTGCTACACGCAACAGAGGCGGCCTGCAATGCAAGTTTGGCATTGCTGCAATGCTGCTGACTTCCTGCAGCGTGATTGTAACACTGTGAAGACAACACATCACATCTTCACCGATTGGATTCATCAACCCTGCTGGGTCACAGGGAACTGACGCTTTGCCAATGACGTTGCACCAGCTCCCCCTGCAAATGGACAGAACTGATGCCTAACCTCCCCTGCCTCACAGTGTGGAAGCAAAGCCTCACCTCCCTGGATGCTGTAAGAGACTTTGCTTCTTCGTTTTCAAAGGTACTGTGCCTGGAGGTCTCTGCAACTCTGTGTCCGGCCCCTGTGGCATCAATGACACTGCGACAGCCGCAATTGCAACTATGGTGTTTCTCAGTGCTTTAGTGTGATTTAATCTTTAAAAATTCATAACTTTGTTTGTGTACATTGGAGTTTTGTCATTTTTACCTTATTTTATTCAGATAAATATCTATTTTTCTAAACCTGTGTGGTGTATTTTTGTGGTGTTTTCACTGTGTTACTGTATTTGCACAAATACTTTACACATTGCCTTCTAAGTTAACCCTGCTTGCTCTGTGTGAAGCTACCAGAGGGCGAGCACAGGATAATTTGTGTTGTGTTGTGACTTAACCTGACGAGTACTGTGATCCCTAGTTGGACAAGGGTGTATACCTCTGCCAACTAGAGAGCCCATTTCTAACAGGTTCCCACAAAAATACATGATGTATACAACATGTGAAAATGCAGGGATGAATGGAATAACCTTACACCCAACATCCAAGCTGTATAGTACTCACGGCCCAAATGTGACCTCCATGGCTATCTTCACATGGGTCTAAAACATGGATTTAGAGATCACCCAACTATCTGCTCCTCATATACCCCTCTAAATTTGATGGTTCACTCCGATCGCCCAAAATACTGTCACTGGTGTGAACCAGGAACCGACATTTTGTGTAATCTGTGACCAGCATCACATTGCACTGTTGATTGTGTAGTAGAAACCAACACATCTAGGATGTTTTGGGATGTTGGTGATCACACACATATATTTGTGCTGTGACACATTTTTCAGGGCCCACAACTGTAGTTTCAAGCACCAAAATGGCAGATGCTTGAACTACTGCATTGGATATTAGGAACCGCCTGCAGACGCTGGCAGAACATGTCCACACGGTGGGTGGTTTCAACCATGGTGCACACAGCCATAGGCTAACGTTGTTGCCTTTGGCGGCTGCAAGCCAATGGCTGTGGCCGACAGTGGTGACTGCATACATGGTGTAAAAGTACACAGCATTTTGCAAGTGTACCTGCCTGACTCCTGACACCGCGGCCATCAACACCTCCAACACTTCAGCTTCTGTGTACCATCTCTGGGAGCAGTCATGCCACAGTCAGCAGGTGAAAGGTCCCCTGCTTTCTCCCCGGAAGACCTGGAGAAACTCATTCATGAGGTCCTTCCCCCGGATGGTCAGCTCTATGGTTCACCAGAGGAGCAGGTAAGAACCTCATAGGCACCTTTTACTCTGTTCAACACCATCATTTCCCTCCTCACAGGCTACAATATACCTTTGTATAACAGTTAGATTTCTTGTGTGCTTGTTGTCACATTTTTTGTGGCATCAATGGGATGTACATGGTGCAGGTAGTGGAAAAAAGTACTCTATGTATTGCACGTTCACACAGTGTTGTGTGAGGTGTTCTGAGGCCTAGATCATCCTTGTGTTGCATTCATGTATCTAGGCAAGGAGAATATATAGACATACAAGGACACATCAATGTATATAATGGCTGAAAATGTAAAACAACGTATATGTGTATGACAGCATGCGCTGTGTATGCATACTGTTTGAGTCATTTGAGGATTTTGTAAGCAATGTGTATAGTGCCACAGTTCATTCAGGAAACATATGGCCTTGAAAACTGAGCATGAAAGGCATGTAATGACTCACGATGCCCTTCAGAATGCCACACAAGCCACAAACCAAACTGATAATGGCCACATAATGTACTGTCATGCATGGAATTGAAGGAAATGTGAGTGTCATGTAGGTTCTGTATGCTCAGCCTGCAGAGAACAGGGCCTCTCTAATGTATTTCCCAGTATAGGGCATAGCCCAGGCTGGGGTAGTATTAATGTGGATATGCAACTGTGGCACTGTGTCCACTCCCTGGTGACCTGCAGATCCTGGCATGTGGCCAATATCAGGCTCTAGTGGCAAGACATGGCCTGAATGCCTTAGTCCATTGACTAGATTAGGAATGGATACTAAGGTAAATTTATGAACTAGTACATATGGGCATTTTGCAAATTATGAAAGGTCCCTTACTCCCACTTCTGACAAGTCCCTTACTCCCACAGCTCTGTATTCACCTTTACAAAAGTCACATTTGTCCAATACAGGAGTATTACTGAAGTGACAAACCCACAGTGCAGATAGCTTGTAGATTTCAGGGAAGCCTTGACATGTGACTCAGTAGCTTGGTTACATGGTAGAAATTAGACCAAACATACAATTGTATGTTGGATGCCATCTCTGTCAGTTTGCCACATGTGATCAAAAGTGTGTTCTGAGCTACAAGCACCCACCACACAAACCAATCCTGAAGTGGCATGAATCTACATTGGGTAGGCCACATGTCCAGACATTCACAGGAACAAGACTTTCCGTGCCCAACATTGCAGCCCTTTAATTGTCACTCAAGCCTCAAGTTGAAGTCTGTACTATGGTAGTTGCCAGTAGGGACTGTACACATTGAGTCAATGTTGCAGATTATAACTGTGTCTGTCCAGTCAGTCCTAAGGACTTTACCCTTCAGAAGGCCTCTATGGTGTAGTGTTTCATTGTGACTCACATCACAGTATATGTTACTTGAACCTGGGCTACCTGATGTCAGTAGGCTTAGTCATTGTAGACCATGAGTCTGCATATTAATCCAAAAGTGTGTAGTCGTGTCCCTGTATTTATCAGCATGTGAGCTTTACACTTGTGGTGTGTTGACAAGTTTAACATTTTGTGCTTGTTGTTTCTGACGTGTGTGTGACACAACCAGTTGGGCATGTTTGTAAGCTGTTGATTTGTCTCTTGTAAAGAGTTTAATGTCCATCAGAAGAAGGGGATTTGGAGAGCCAGCACCCAGAAGGTGTGGACCTTGGGGGTCTATAGCCAGAAGAGTTCCCACTGTCACAAGAGGTGGGACAACCTGAGATGCTGGGCCCAGAAGATCACTGAGGTCCAGCTGGGGCTGTCCTCCCAATGTAGGAGGGGTGCACCCTGGAATCTGACCCCCCTCCCCCTCCCATTGGCCCCATTCCAGCAGTGACCTGCCCAGAGCTTGATGTGAATTGAGGGGAGCATGACAGCTGATGTGCATTGCTTATTAGCACTGTCACTAAGGACATAACCAAGTGCAGTCCATAACCAATATACCCTCCAGGGCCAACACATGACTGAGTGCAGTGATCAATCAGGGCATGTTGTTTGTTATTGTGGGTGTAATTTGTACCCAACAGTCCATTGCTCTCTATGTGACAGCCCTAGCAAAAAAAAAATAATAGATCACTGTCCTCAGCCATGTGTCTGCTACAGTGAGTATATTGTCATCTGTCCACCAAAAGCCACTTGTCTTCACTGTGTCATGAGTATTAGTGCCTCACTACTGTCTGTCATGTGAAAATGGCCATCATACATGAGACTGCACTGCTCTTTGGGTGCAGTCAAAAAGCAATACTTTCCCTTGGAAAGTGGGGAATTTCCATTGACATAATTTTGGTGACATCACTGTTCCCATCATTCCTTGAGCCTACAAGTTGGCATGTGTTCCTTTCTCCCTTGTCAAATCATTTTCACTGTTGGTTTATGCATAATCCACCTGTTTGCATGGGATGATGTCTGAATTCCTCACATATGTGTGCATGCCAACATGTGTTTGGAATTGGACATATGTCATGGGGCTGCAGCTCATATGGTGCCACAGATGGGAGTGTGTCACCACTGATTGGTGACTCAAACATACCTTCAGGCATCATTGCATGTAATTTGGCATCTACAGCAGCAATGATGGAAATTACCTGTAGGACTACAGGTTTTAGCCATAATGTGTATTTCTGTGTCACTGATGCGGAATCATGTAGCAAAAGTGCTTTGCACATATGAAATGGGGAAGGTTTATTACCTAACTTTTGGCATGCATCACGAGGTGACTTGCAGTCATGTGGGAACCATATGTTGTTGTGTACAACCATTCATCCAAGGGAATCTGTGTTTGCATGACAAAAACGGAGATAGTGATAAGGCGATATGGCTTCCCTTTGGGCAACATGTTGAGGGCCTTCTACAGGTACTTGAGAATCTCTGGGCCTCCCCAACATTCAGAGGACTACTGACTTCCACTGATGCAATCAGAGAGTATGTTATTGTCAGGAGTACCAATCAAGAGAGGTGTAATCCCTGGGGCTAGCTGATTCATTGTATTGTAGAGTTTGTTGACATGTCTCAGTGACATTTTGCACACTTTGGGCCTGATTCTAACTTTGGAGGACGGTGTTAAACCGTCCCAAAAGTGGCGGATATACCACCTACCGTATTACGAGTCCATTATATCCTATGGAACTCGTAATACGGTAGGTGGTATATCCGCCACTTTTGGGACGGTTTAACACCGTCCTCCAAAGTTAGAATCAGGCCCTTTGTCTCCAGTGTACATCTCCGTGCAAGATGTGATATCTATCTGAGCAACATTAGTACAACCTCCATGACTCCATTAGGACAATTTACACATAGTGAAGTGAACATTGTTGATTTGTTTCCAGCGTGACACGGGTATTTCCATGTCACATTCTTCAGGCTACTTTACGTCTGTCAGCAACATGGCTGGATTTTTTACATTTCTTCATGATGTTGTATTGGGTATGTGAAGATTAGCTGGATGCATGACTTTGTGTGGGATCTGTGTAAATGTACTTGCATTTCAATACTATAGTATGACAACAGGTAACTGAGGAATGCTACATGAGGCAAAACATTGAAGGCAACAAGGTCTCCTACTTGTTCAATGAGTACTGTGATTGCACAACTTGACCCAGGAAATTGGAGTTTCTGAGATTCTGAATTTCCTGTGACTGACTGTTGGCAGTTCATGTAGCATGCAACCATATGGTGTGGCAAATGCAGCCACTCTGCTGGAGCTTGTTGCTGGGGACTACTATGCATCATGGTAATATTTGCTAATCACAGCTGTTGTTCAAGTGTGATCAGGAAAATGTAGACACCCCATTTCTCTTTGTAATGTCAGCATCATCCCAGGCAACTGAAGGAGACAGCACAGAACCAATTGGTGAAGCAGCTTGCTAGGGTACCTTCAGTCATGACACCACCGACACTATGGGACTTAGTGGCCCAGAGGGTGAGGGGAGTGCCACGGAGGACACAGGATCGACCTCATCATCTTCTGATTGTACCTCCAATGTCCACTCCCTTGTAATGGCAGAACCATCAGAACCTGCTCTGTTTCATCCTTGTCCGCTACCCCACTTTCATCTCCACCCTCCCTGTTGCTTCCCTCTCGGTTGACCATGTCCACTCACCCAAGAAGGTGGGCGTCTCCTTTGCCCCAGTCACCTTACCCCTGCCCCTGCTACACCTGCTGCTGTGAGTGAGGATGCTGTTGACCTCCTGAGGAGTATCTCTGTGGGTCAGACTGCCATTCTGAATGCCATCCAAGTGCAGGGCAGCCAGGTTCAGCAGATAGTTGTGTACCTGGAAGGCATTCATAGTGCCACGTCTGCCTACAGACATATTTTCAGGCTCTAGCCTCCTCATTGATGGTGGCAGCGATCTACTCCTCATAATCCTCTCCCACTCCCAAACCAAATTCCCTATTCTCCTACCAGTCCCAAGCACACGGACACATCTGTGGCACCCACCTCAACACACATAAACAGCACACATAAACAAAAGCACCACAAGGCACAGCAGCAAGCAAGCTCTCAACAGTCACTCACAGGCACTGCAACAACTACCATTCCCACACCACTCCCATTTACCCAAACACCACAACCATCATACACACAGACACCAACACAACACCCAGTGAAACATCCACCATGCCCACCGTACACTCAGACAACACCTCACAACCCACAGAGTCACACACCTCAGACATCATACCCCCAGATACCACCCCAACACGTAGAGACACAGCCACCATATCACCCATACCCCAGACAGCAACCAAACACCCACAAACTCAGCCACCACATCCACCATACCCCTGGATACCACCCCAACACCCACACACATCCACCACTCCAACATTACCCAGCACCTCAATGTCACAGTTCTCCAAGACACGCAAATATCCACATACACACACACACACACACACACACATACAGACACCACCCAAACCCAAGCTTACCTCACACAAACCCAAACATACCTCACACAAGCACACAGCAGCAGCATCAACACCCACAGGCAAGACAACCACTCCCTCCCAAACCCTAATCACTTCTGAAGACCCTACCAATTTTCCCAAGGAGAGTTTCCTTTTTGCACTTGACATTTCTCCTGTGACCTCTATGCCCCTCCCAAACCCAAGAAGACCCAACCCACATCCCAACCCATCCCTTCCACATCCAAGTCCTCTCATGTCACACCTGCCCCATCTTCAAGCATCCATAACCCTCCCATCCATAACAAGAAGTCCACCCATTCTAATAAAAAGGCCACCCCTCTTACATCCAAAACCACCCATCCCAAATCCCACCCCACCCAACAATGACCCCTGAGGTTCCTGCATGCCCACTTGATACCCCTTCCTGTGGAGGTTCTCTTGCACTGGAGCACAATATTGTGCGTGGACTATCATATGGCCTTTGCTCTTCACAATTTACTATCAATGAACCCAAGTTGTTGTTTTTTGGTTACATATTTGTCCTGCCATTACTTTTCTACCTTTTTTGTTGTTCCTGAGTAATATGTGTTGTATGCCTACATTAGTGTGTGGTTGCAAAGATCTGACTTTGCGGTCAGCGATGGTGTCACCTAGGACAACAGTAGATGTTTACTCTCTAATATGTGGGTGGTAATACAATTGGGGTGTCATTGCATTGTGTTTTGTTTGATATGCTAATTATTTCATCTTGGCTTGGCCAATGTCAACATGTATTGCGTTAGATTTGTCCCCCTGATGTCGATTGGCCATTCGGCTCGTGTGTGCAAGCTAGAGTTTTGTTTGTCCACACATGGCGGGTGTTCAATTATGCTACCTTCCTTTACATTTAAATAACCATGTGTCCATTTTTGTGTGCACACTTTCCATCTACCTCATCTAAATGTATGACCCATGCTGTGTTGTTGTATTTGCTTTCTGACTTGCAAATCCACATTTGGCAGATAGGCATGTCACTTGGCTCTACTATTGGTGTCCCTGAGATACTTAAATGGCCAGTTCCTGTGCAAATGATGTTTTAGGGGAATCTGCAAAGTGAAATGTATCCCCAGGCAGCATCCTTCCAGGACTACCCCTGATGCCCCCATACCTATTGTGCAGGAATTGTTTACATTGTGAGCTTTGGACAGCTGACTCACAAAATATTGTGCATCCAATTTACCATCCATTGTGTTGCAATGTGGGTGAAATGTGTGGGTGTAGGAGTCTGGCACTCTATGTAGTGTGCAAAACTAGGCACAGGGGGGCCAGGCAACCACATGTTGGTTTCTAGAGGTAAATACTAGATCACCTAATGCTCTAATTTTTTAGATAGCTGGGTTGAGCAGTTAGGTGAATCTTGGCTAAGTGCAAAGCATTTGGTTTACTCACTGTGTCAATTATGCTACTCACACATTCAAAGGAATAACTCAAGACCACTTTATAAAAATACAACATATTTTTATATATTTTTTAAGACCAAGATTATCAGAATTGGGTAAGAACTTTTAAAGATATGGATTTTTGAAGTTTTAATAAAGGGAGTCTTTCTGTGTGTAATTACGCACCATAGGAATCAATAGGAAGACATGTTTAAAAATTCCTATAAAATAATACAGTAACTTATCAAGTTCCACTTTTGCAGGTTGGTCGAGGTCATCAGTGGGCATGCTGTGCCAGGTAGAGAGGTTCTGGCGGCTCCTGGTTCTAGCAAGAGCACCCGTGGAATGTCTCTTGGAGCTAGTGCAAGACCACTGGGGGATCGCTTGGAAAAGGTCTGATCTTGTCAAGTTTAAGGTGTTTCCTTGGGGTCCCCTTGGAGTGTTGAGGTTGCATGGGGTGAGTGACCCTTGGGGCACATCTGGTTCCTCATTGCAGGGCACAGGGCGGCTGGGTGCAGAGCGAATCAATGAGCCAGAGGCTGTGCGAATAGATACCCTTTGGATCTGGAGGTAGGTCTTTTAGAAGGTTGCTTACAGGACAATGAGGGCACTCTGGTGGGAGGTACAGGGTGTTCCTCAAGTCCCTTGACTAGGGCTTCCTCCTGGTTCTTTTTCAGCTCTGAGTGAGCTGCTTTTCCTGGTGTCCGATGTCAGCTGACCAGTACCCAGAGTATTAACACGATTTGGCCACTGGAGGGTGCAGTGCCACCAATCTCAGCACACTTGTGAGGATTGTTCTCCTAGTTGTTGGTGTGTTGGCAGGTCTGGCTTCAACGTTTGGTTAAGGAGAAATCAGCCAGTAAGTGAAGTTACCCTCAGGGTTGTTGGTTCTTGGATTGTTGCAGACTGGTACCTTCTCTCTGGAGGGATTTTTTGGCTGATTAGTGAAGCCTGGAGGTCCTCTGGGTTTCTTGAGGTCTTTCCATCATCCAGCTTCTCTGCATCAGTGATTGTTGGGTCCTGGGTGTAACAAGCAGGGTTTGGCACTTTTCTTTGCCACAGGTCCACAGTACTCATGCCTTGGATCTTCTTTGTGCTGGTCTTCTTTGTGTTCTTTGAATCTGATTTCTTGGTCTTGGGATGCCCACTAAATACTGAATTTAGTGGGAATTTTAGGGGGAACCTGGTAGTGTCCAAGGGTACACTTACCTTCAGGTGGGTACACCCACTATAGTGACAACTTCCTGTGGGAAGGGTCACTTTCCTAAACCTGATTGGCTATTTTCCTTCCATCAAAGATGGAGGAAAATTAAATGGAGGATCCACCCCGCAGGCAACACCGTATGGGTGGGGCATGACAGGTGGGGCCACTTCTCCTACCCTTTGTGTGGTTTCCCACCTTTGTTCCTGCCAAAAGTGGGGGTTTGCAAAGAGGTAGGCCATCTGCTGCTGCCAGAAGGCCTGGGGGTTGAGTTTCAAGGGTGGTAAGCCCTTTGAAACTCACCGCCAAGGCAGTGCACATTCCTGAGGGAGGGGGTGTTAGTTCCTCCACCCAGGAAGGTCACTGTTTTACAAATCAGAGAGACAGGGCTCTCCCACAAGGTTTGTATGTTGGCTGTCTGGAGGTGGCAGGCTGGATAGAACCAGTTAGCAACTATGTCGGGATAGTTAGCTTTTGCATAGGGCACCTCTAAGGTGTCCCCTGGGTACATGTAGGATAAATGCAATACTGGTGCCAGTTTGGATTTATCATTCTGAGTTGTTTCATACCAAACAACCCAAGGTTCAGAGTGGCCATCATGTTGCTGGGAAACTCATGTTGACCAGTGTCCATTGCATATATTAAAATGACTGCTCTGTTCACTCACTATGTCCTTGGTTTAGCAAGGACACAGTGGGGGCATATTGGTCATGCAGCTATGACCTTACATATAATATTGAACACCGTACCTTAGGGCTTCAAGACCTGCCAGAGAGGTGTCTTACCCATAGTAAATGCAGTGTATATTGTACAGGGCACACAGGTAGTGTGCCATTTCGAGTTTGTGTTTTAGGTTTGCACCAGGACACTCAGCCTACAATGACAGTGTTGGGTGCATCTGGATACATGGCCCTAGAGGGTGGCACAATCAATGCTGCTGCCCTTAGGGGCCTACCCATAGTACCCCATGCCCTGGGCACATAGGTACCCATTTACTAGGGATTTATATTCGTAGTTAAGGGTGTATCGAACTGTGCCAATGCATCACACCAGTCTTAGGCAGAGAGCTCGGGTCCAGGAAATCTGGCTAGCAGGGGCCCTGGGCACTACAACTTCTAGGCTACATCAAACATCAGGTGAAAAGTGGGGGCTCACCATGTCAAAAAGAGGCCCTTCTCACAGAGGGTCTATTACAGGGATGTTGCATGGAAGGGGTGTTTGTGTTAAATAATGTATACATATATATGTGTATTCAATCTCATAACAGTCAATGGCATGTGAACAATGTGAGGGTGTTGGCTGAATTATGTCTGATGTTGATGTGGCGTTGCTGTTATGTGACAATGTTCTGTACACTTCACTGTCCCTGAAACTGTGATGAGCAGGCATGTGTTTTGTGGAGTGTGGGGTGCAGTGTCAGTGACCTACCCAAAGGGGAAGTCATGTGGCTTTGAATGGGTTATTAGTTGTGAAAGACTCTGACCCGGGACACAATGACAAGTGTACTTGGCCACATAGAGTAACCTACATACCAGATGGATGGCGGCACCTCAATCTGTTGGTGAGTTTCGGAACACAGGCAGGCGTATGTTCTTACCATCAGCTGCATCCACGGCAGCGTGGATTTTGTGCTCCATCTATGAGGAGCAGCAGGGCATGTATGATTGGCAACAATACTTAACAAGGAGTGAGAAGTCACTAAGGGGCCCTCTACTTAGAAATCTCTAAGACAAAATATGCAACCGAGTTGAACCCAATTCCACTAAACCAAAAAATGCTACTCCAAATTGCATGCCCTTCTGAACATCACCATTGATTGTGAGAAACATCCAGGTAGATTAGTGCTCTCATTATATCAGCCAGATATTTTCTGGATATATATGTGGGGTCCTCACCCACAGGTCCCACCTGGGGCCTGCTTCATCCTCGGACCCCCACTCGTATAACCTAGTGTGATTGAGTGGGTTCTATGCGTTTGTAAGTGGAACATTTCTAATATGTGAAAAGGGCTGGGGGTTGGTGTAAATAGGTTAAGGATGCCTCATAGATCCTATAGAATAACTTTATTGGGATAAGTCTTCAACAAGATTAAAAACAATGAGATATCATGAGGAAAACAATGATCCTCAACATCAAGAGGCTGACATTGTTCAGCCGTGTCCCGAAGGGTCAATCAGCTCTCTTCAGGACCAAAATAATAACTCCCTGCTCCATAATTGGAAATTGAGACCTCTGCACAGCTATTACACCAAACAGTAGGAAGCTCTCCTCACTATGGATGTAGCTGAAAGAGAAAATATTTGTCAAGATCATAACATAATGGACATAACAACTTTGAATGTCCTCACATTAAGGAACACTGACCCAGAATTTATGAGATGTAAACATGCAGTCACTCACGAGTCACCCCTAGGAACATCAGTGAATGTTTAAAAGTCACACATATATATATATACATATATATACATATATATATACAATTAAAACCCACAAGACATAAAACACAATTAAAAATAAAAGTACACATGGTTTGTCAAGAAGTCGTAGTCTGCCTACATGGCCTATTTCCTCTACAAGCCTCATAGGGAGATGCAGGGGGCTATCACTGTAGTCATACTCTAAAAAGAAACACATCAGAACAAAACACTTGTGGGAATGGCCAACTAGAATATCTGACAAAATGAGAGAAAGCACTTATTTCACAAGGGAACAAGTCTGGTGATATATCGACGGTGCTCCTTGCAACCCTGCATCTTGATTATGGCTTGCGTTCAGTGGTGCTTTTAAACGTAATTCAGGTCATGTGACCAATGGGGCATGTGATCCAATAAGGATAGAGCACCCAGTGCTGCTTTCCTAGTGGGAGAATTCCCCAATAAATGAACATCATCAATCTGAAAAATGTCCCCTGACATGCCCCCCGTGGGAGTGGTGAAACAAAGGATCATAGAGCAAAGACTTATGATCCCGAATGGTGGTCATCCCCTGTGTGGGCATGCTCGCCCCTGAGACTCATGGGAAATGGTGTCTTTTTGCCAGTTGCTGCATTTCCCTACACATCTAACTCATGTGGGTTAACAACTGAAAGACAATTGCTAAGGGCACAATTATTAGTCCATAAAATGTTGTTTGGACCCTAATTTAAGTTTATATTATGGGAATAGACTGAAACCTATCTCGCTTCCTTCATGTTACATCTATGGGCAACTTTAATTGGTGTGTGACCATTGCTATGCCAAAAAGGATAGGGGGAGGGGGTTCCTTGAAAAGAAAGTAAAAACATGGGTATATCTGTACATGTACCTTAATGTGAAGGATGTTATACATAGTTTTTGATTATGAAATCCCATGCAATATTGTACCATTATCTGTGTCCTTGGTCAAGACCACCAGCCTTAGGTATCTGTGTCCTGGTCCAAGGTCTCTAGTGTTAGGTTTAGTAACCATAGTCTCCAGTGAAACCTATCTAATCTGGGTTGAGATAAAACATAAGATTTGCCTAAAAAACAATCTTGTGATAGTCATTGTGCTCTTTCAGACTTTGTATGTCCATGAGGTATATTACACCCATGTGGGGTTCTATATGCCCCTCTCCAAAGGGACCCATTTATAAAATATTTCCCCATGGAATATTATCATTAATTCCTGTAATATGAGTTTATAATTTGTGGATCCACTGCTGTTCTTTTTCAACAAGTATTTTCTCTAGGTTCCTAGAGTCTGCAGCTACTTGTTCCAAAACAATCCATCTCATGTCATTTTCTGTGTGATTTGTGGCAATTATAGTTCTGCCACATATGCAGTATATACTGCTTGTATGTTCTCTGATTATGATGCTCACATTTCTGATAGTTATCCCTATGTACCTCAAGTCACACGGACAGATGTTCATGTAGATTACTTGTTTAGTGCTACAGTTAGCGTCCTTACGCAGCTTCCATGGGGTCTGTAGGCCAAGATCAATTTCTTTTGTGGGTGCCGTAAGGTTCCATATACCCCATATGCCACATGGATAGTGACCTGTCACTCGTGGTAACCCAAATGCTGTTTCTATAGTATTCACAGGTTTGCAATCATGTAGTCCCATTGTCTTGTACCTGTGTTTAAGATTTGCAGTTGTGTTAGATTATATTTTTGACGAGATCAGTTGCCACATTGTACATAGTCACACATACTAATGGCAGATCAGTTTTTTGGTGTGTTGGCGTTTCCAACAGGGTCTCACGATTTTGATTACTTCCTCTTTTTCTGGTCTGCTGTATTATCTGTTCAGGATAATTCCATGTCCTAAATTTTGCCCCCAGGATATTTGCCTGATGTTTGAAATCCTTAATCTAGTTTTAATTTCTTTGAAGACTGAGAAACTGGCCATAGGGCAGATTCTCCCATATGGGGTGTGGGTGGAAGCTATCAAATCTGAAAAGATTGTTTCTTGCTGTGGGCTGGTGGTAAGTACCAGTCTGGATTCTTCCTCTCTCATGAAAAATTGTTACAGTTGTCAAAAAATTATTATTCAGTGTATGAGTGAATCTCAGATTATTGTCTTGACAATTAAGCCAAGAGACAAAAGCTTTTGCTGTGGTCCTATCCCCCTTCCATATACAAAGACATCATCTATGTAGCGTTTCCACATAGAGATGTTGGTATGGTAGGATTTTCTCTCATGTAAAATATTTTTCAGCTCAAGGTTGTATATATACAGCCCTGATACACTATGAGTGAAGGTGCTTACCATAGATGTACCATAGGTTTAGTGAAATAGGGTGTCATCAAATTCGAAGAAGTTTTTTGTAAGATACAGTTGTGGGCATTACAAAACAAATTCTTTTGGGGTCATGTAGGACCACTCTTTTCCTGACAGAACCTCCCTTAAAACTTTGTGGGTATCATTTTGGGGTAAGCTCGTATAAAGACTTTCTAAGTCCAAACTGATGAATAGATTGTATTTTTCCTAAAAGTCCAGGTCATTGATTTGTGTCAATAGATCCTTTGTATCCTTTATATATGTTTGTGTTTTTGTAACATGGGTTTTAGGAAATCATCAGGGAACTGTGACAAAGGCTCCAATAAGGAACCAATTTCTGACACAATGAGTCGTCCTGGCGGAAGATCCCTAGTTTTGTGGATTTTAGGAAGAGTATAGAAATATGGTATTCATGGATTTGTATTCATCAGAAAATCACCCTTGTGCTTGGTGATCCACTCTTCACATTCTACTTCCTCGATAATTGATGCTATCTCTATTTTTAGTAATGTGGTTGGCTCACAATGTAATAATTTATAGTTTTGTTTGTCAGTTAATAATCTATGACATTCTGAGGGTCATTACAACCTTGGCGGTCTTTTAACAAGACCGCCGAGGGTCCGCCGTACGGAAGACCGCCAGTAGTGGCGGTTTGCCGCTCTGCGTATTATGACCGTTGGCTGCCCTCCGTCGTTTTTCCGACAGAGAACCGCCAACAGCCATACTGGCGGGTGGCGGAGAAGTGGAGGTTGCTCCACCTCCACCGCCACGCCAACAGAACACCGCCCAGCTAATCACGTCCTGTGATTCTGCGCGGCGGTGTTCTGTTGGCGGTGTGGTGTCGGTGGAGCTGCCCCCATGGCTCCCGTCCCCTCCCGGCGGATCGACAGAACAGGTAAGTCGGTCCTCCATTAGGGGAGGGGGTTGGGGGGTGTTGTGTGTTGTGTGGGTGCATGGGGGTGTGCGTGTGTGTATGTAGGGGGGGTGTGAGTGCGTGTATGCTTGCGGGGGTGTTGCGTGTTTTAGGAATGAGTGCGTGTATGTCTTTAGGTATGACTGTATGGATGTGTGCGTGTATGTTTGAATGTGGGTGTGCATGTCTGACTGTGTGTGTGGATGTTGGCATGTATGTTGGTGTGTGTGCGTGTATGTGTGTTGATGGTGCCTGTGTGCGTGTCGGGTGTGTATGTGTAAGGTAATGTCGGGGGTCGGAGTGGGGAGGGGGGCCCTGCCACCTTTGGGGGGTGGCAGAGGTGGTGGGGGGTGTAGGGGAGGGAGTCGGGGTGGGTTGAGACCCCTATAGTGCTTACTGCCATGGATTTCATGGCGGTTCCTACCGCTGGCAATCCACAGCGGTAAGCCGGGTCAAAATACCGGCGGCGGTATTGTGACAGCCGCCGGGCTGGAGACTCAGGTCTCCAGCCCAGCGGTCGTCTCCGCCCTGGCGGGCGGAACGGAGAAGCGGCGGATGACCATGGCGGTAACCGCCATGGTCATAATACAAAAAAAAAAGACCGCCAGCCTGTTGGCGGTCTTAACACCGCTTTAACACCGTCCGCCAGGGTTGTAATGACCCCCTCTGTTATTTAGGCCATCATGGTTTGTAGGACAATCCCACTACCTTTACTGGTGGTTTTTAATTATGTTTTCTGTGTCACTCTGTAACTCCATAAGGGCAACCCGTTCTGCGTTGCTTAGATTTTCAAATGACTTTATTGTTGCTGGGTTTATTTTCTCTATTTCTGAATTTACTACTTTTTCAAAAGTCAGTAATTCCGCCTGTGTAATGTGGGGTGAGGGGTGATATGTAGATTTCTTCTGAAGGCCTGTTGATCGGGTTTCTTCTGCGAAATCCTGATTACCAAAAGGGGCTTTTAGGAGCACTCTGCAAAAAAATCCTGCTAGCTCGCAGTGTAAGTGAAACTTATTAATTGTTGGTGTCGGCACAAACCCTATGCCTTTGTTAAGTACTTGGATTGGTATGGGTGTGAGCGTCTTATTGTTCAGGTTGATCACTGGTTTGTTGATGTGCTTGGTCCCTGTGGTGCTTGAGTCATACTCATTGTATATATCATTGAATCTTCTGGGTTCCAATGGACCTTTGTGTTTCTCTCCTGCCTTGATCCCTAGTTAAAAAAGGCTACACTTGGTTCTGCTGAAAATGCAAAGGGCCATTGGCTTAAAAGGATGGCCCCAGGGTAACATCTGTTGGTTATGTGGTGGAACAGGTGGTTGAAAAAATGGAGTTGGTGGGTAATTATACCCTTCCCTCTCTATGGTCTCCTCCTGTTCTGTGTTCTTTTGCACTTGGTCTGTTCATTATCGCTCTCCCACTGTGCAGAATCAGTGGATCTTACATCAGAAGAGATAGTACCAGAGGCAACTGGATTGTAATCGGTAGGTACTTTGTTTTCTGGAACTAAATATGGATAGGTTTTGTTAAAGGAAAATCATATGATATCTTTCTGGAGATTCTTAATTTGGATTGTGTGAAGTATTCCTTATACTCATTAGTTTCCTTATTAATTTTGTCAGTCTTTTCTTAAATGCTGTCACAGTGGCTCTTATTTCCCTTTACTGGCTTGTATATCTACCAGAATGGCTTCTGACAATCTATGTGCCGTTTTGATTACTAGAATTAACCAATCTCTTGTACAATGCTAGGCTATCTGGGCCCATTCCTTATGGAAAGTCACATCTTCTAAAAATATGCTAGGTGCATTTGTGACTATTAAGTCCGTGGGTGTATTATTGGTTCCATGGTGGCACATGGTGTGTGACACTGCCTGCATATGAGTTTCTTTCTTTATACTCTCCGTTTCTGCCAGCTGGAATATTGTGGTTGGACCACCACAGTCATGTTGGCAGAAAGGTCCAATATTTGTATCCTGTGACAGCTTTGAAGTGGAAGAAACTTCTAGACTTACCGCCATTTGTGGTTCTAGAATTTCCTTCCTTTCTTGTCCAGGCTCCAAGGGGTTAAGAGTGACAACTAGTGTGAAGTCCTTTATGAGTGAGCTGAGTCAGATCCTTTAAAGTGCAAGTGTGGTAAGTGACAGCTTTGCCCCACCTAGCTTGCCCTCATCTAAGCCCCTTTGTGATACTGTCTTGATAAAATACAGAAAAGCCATCTGCCAACTACACCTAGTCATGTGACCCAGGTTACACACTGCAGGCACCAATTTGTTAGGACAAGAAATGCCAACTTTTCTAAATGGCAGTTTCAGAACTGTGACTTAATCTTTGACTTTGCCATTGAAGAAGATTTGAAATTACAATTCTTTACAGACCAAACAGGACATTGTCCCCTATTTCCAAACAAACTTTATCACTTATTAAATGTAACAAGGTAACCCAATATTATCCTATGGGAGAGATAGGACTTGTAATAGTGAAAAACAGATTGAAACGTTTTTCACTACCAGGACATGTAAAACATAAAAGTACATGTCCAACTTTTAAAAATACTGCCCCCTGCCTTGTGGCTGTATAGGGCCTATCATGGGGATGAATTATATGCATTAGAAATGAAGATTTAGGTCTGGAAAAGGGTTTCTTTTTCCTGGTTGAAAGATCTGTTTAAAATGGCACAAGGAGGTCATGGCAGGTCTGAGACAGGTTTAAAAAGGCTACTTACATGGTGTTGTAGTTTGACTCTTGCTCTAGGCAAGACTGCTGGTCTAAGGATGACAGCACTTACGTTCATAGGCGACAAGACCAGTCCTACAAGTCACAACTGTCGTCCCAACCCTCTGGGCTCTTAAGCAGTACCACACTGAAAACCCAAAATAGTAAAAGGTGGATTGTGGCAGCCTTTACGCATGGACTCAAGTGAGCGACATCTCAGGGAGGTCGTAGTTAAACAGAGATTACACCTTTCTCATGTGAACAATGTGTCTCAATCATACACAGAGGCAATGAAGGAGATGCAGTGACGTTTTCAATAGGTTTTATTAAAACAACTGCAATCTATGATAAATGACATGGGTTGCAATGATTAGGATACTGAACAATGCAAGAAACAGAATGGTAAAAACGAGAGTCATAAATACAAAGACCCCCACCATTTGCGATAACATAAGATGTAAAGCAGGTGTGAGATAAACCCTAATACCCTTGCATAATGAACCTGTTCTCTAACCTAAAGAGAGCTAGGTGTGGTAAACCTAATCTGCAAGTACCATGTCCATGAGAAGAGCCCCCAACCCTTATTACCTTGGAATGAGGTCTCTAGATCAGACTCCTTAGGGACACAAAGACTGGTTCAGGATCAAGGCGATGTAGAGCATACATAGCGTTAATGGCATTTGGTAGGAATCCCTCTGATTATCTTGTCTGTGTGAGATGTATTTATACAGATCTGGGGACCCCTGACACAGGTATGTTCCCAACAACAGATAAGAAGGAATGTTTGAGGAGGCAATTATATAAACAATTGCCTGAAAAGGTACAGTATGTTACTGTCACACGAATGTGGGAAAGTATATAATGTGAATCATTAATCTTTGGTGCTGATAGTGACACCTTTACAGAGTGGCACTGATAACATGAAACTAAAACATCTTCAACTATAAACATGGCAGCCATCTTGGAAAAATAATTAAATGAATGTGCGAAAACAGAGCAAGCTAAGTAGGTTAAACGTCACTATGTTACAAGGCACAGGCCTGCAAGCCAAAGGTTAAGCTAAACTCCTGATTCACATTAAAACTAAATAGGATTCGATACAGTGGGTGGCACAATATGTGTAACAGGCCCACTAGTAGCATTTAATTTACAGGCGGCCCTGGGTAGTGGTAGTGCCATTTTTTCAGGGACTTAGAAGTAAATCAAATGTGCGTAGTCGGAATAAGCGAATTTTACCATGTTTAGAGTTGAGAGCACAGGCACTTTAGGACTAGTTAGTACTTGTAAAAAGCACACAGTCATTACTAATTCATCAAAAAGGAGGGATAAAGGCAAACACCTGAGGGAAAACCATGTCAAGGATGTCAGGTCTAACAACTGTTACTAGTAATGTTCATGCAAGTGACTTTTCTACGTATTCAAATCTGAGAAAGTTGTTTCTCTATTGAGCCACGTAATCATGTCATTCACATATGGGCCAGAATGTGTCTCCCTTTCATTTGTGGTATTTGCCAGCCTCAGAGTCACACACATTCTGATGTTACTAGAGATCTGTTGGGGCACAGTGATGGCTGGGGACAGCTAGGCAGGAGGACCACTTGTAGGTTTAATTATCCATTCTTTTAGCAGGAATTCCAGCTGTTCCTCTTTCTTCGGAAAGAGGTGGACAGGAACACCATGATATACTATGATCTATGAACTTGTTAGCTTCTACAATGCAGTCCATAGCTTGGGAGTTTTATATTTTACATAATCCCTGAAACAAAGCTGGAAACTTCCCTAACATGTGATGCTTTGATGAAACATGGAAGCGCAAGGCAATAAACCTCATGTGCTGTGTGTGATGTGACATTACTTAGAATGCATGTTGCAGAAACTTTACTCTTGAATTTCCCTAGATGTTCTAAAGTGTGCTCTGTGCTCCATTGATCAACATTTTCATTGGAGAGTGAAAATGTTAGTTGTGATTTCATTTTCTCGCATTGTGAAGCATGTTTCAAGGGTTGCATCTGTCAAGAAAAATGTGAAGTGTATTTTTGAACTGGAGCACTCTTTTTTATATCTGTAAGAAATTCAGGAGCATATTTATACTCTGTTTGCACTGAATTAGTGTCATTTGTTTTACTCTAATTCGGTGCAAAACAAACTCAATATTTATACTTTGGCGCTAGACCCGTCTAGCGCAAATTATATGGGGTTAAAGCCATTTTTTGCACGTGGAAATCTACCTTGCATTAATGAGATGCGAGGTAGGCGTTCCCGTGCAAAAAATGACTCTATGGCCTTAAGGTCATATTTACACTCCAGTGCAAAAACGGTGCACTGGAGGGGGTACAAAAGTGGTGCAAAGCTTGCTTTGCCCCATTTTGTAACGCCTAGGTCTGGGCAGGCGTTAGGGGACCTGTGGGCCTATTTCCATGGTGAAACACCATGGAAATAAGCCCACAGGTGCCCTCTCTTGTCCCCAGGGAAAACCCCCTTCTTCCATACCGCCAGCCCACCCGACTAACGTCTTTTATTTTGATGCCAGCCTACCCTTTGCATGGCTTGCACCATTCCATAAATATGGTGCCCGGTTGGTGCACAGAAATGATGCAATCCGGTGCTAAACTTTTTGGTTCAATACTGCATTAGTGCAGTTTTGCACCAAAAAGTATAAATCAGGGCCTTGATCCTTAGAAAACATTGAGAATGCTATTGTTACACAAAGTACCTGGTTAGCATGAAAAATAAATTCACACGGGCGAGCATGCATCGAAAAAGAGCAGCATTGCGTTGATTTCTCACTCGCAAGCAAGACCATGAGTCGTTCCATCTACGGTCAGGTTGGCGTGCGTAATTTCCTCTCTCCAGCAAGATAGCAATGCATCAATTCCCCGGCAGGCACCTTGAGTCTGGGTAGGCTTTGCATTGATTTTTCATGCCCAGCGATGTTGCGTTAGAAATCCAGTTGCACGGTGTCAGGAAACCGTTTTGCGTGCAGCTTCCATCATTATCAGCAGCTGCTAGCGGGTGTTGCATGTCATTTCTTCAGCTGCGATGCATCGATCTCGCAGCTGCGATGTGTGTAGAGCATCGATTTTAACCATGAGGCCAGCGGCATGTCGTTTATCAGCCGTGTTGCCGGTGGTGCTTTCAAACTTTCTCCGCACAGCGTTCTGTGCATGGATTTCTCTCTTTTTCCACCAGCTTCACCTTTCAAGGGCCCAGAGAAAGGTTAAGGCACCACTTGGCAGGGCAGAACTCTCAGCAGAAAGCCCAAGTGCTTGCAGAGAGACGTTTTTGATGTTCCTGAGAATTCTACAACAGGAGGCAAGCTCAGTTCAAGCCCTTGGAGATTCTTCACTAGTGGCTAGTCGTACAAAAGTCAGTCTTTGTCCTCTCTCGCGAAGAAGCAGCTACTGCATGCCAACTCAGAATAGCACAGTCAGAGGCAAAGGGGCAGTTCTCCTCCTCCAGCTCTCCAGCTCTTCTTTTTGGCAGAGGTTCCTCTTGGTTCCGGAAGTAATCTTAAAAGAAATCTGATTTGCAGGGGTTTTGGGTCCAATACTTATACCTCTTTCTTCCTTTGAAGTCGGCCTACTTCAAAGGAAAGTCTCTGTTGTTCACAAGATCCTGCCTTGCCCAGGCCCGCCCCAGACACACACCAGAGGGTTGGAGACTGCATTGTGTGAGGGCAGGCACAGCCCTTTCAAGTGTGAGTGACCACTCCTCCCTCCTCTCCTATCACAGATGTCTCATCAGGATATTCAGGCTATACCCCAACTCCCTTTCCATCACTGTCTGGAGGAGAGTTGCAACAGCCCAACTGTCAAACTGACCCAGATAGGGACTCCACAAACAGGCAGAGTCACAGAATGGTTTAAGCCAGTGCTTAATTTGTAAATTAAAATGTGCCGGTGCTCAAAGCCCTCCTCTGAAACACGCGGCTGCTGCATTTAAAAGTCTGAGCAGGGAGTACTGAGGCAGCATAATGCTGAAGCCATCTCGGGCCTCTTTAATCTATTTAAAGACACTCACCGTCCCTTCAGCGCTCTCCTGCAGCTTTCTCCCATTGTGACGCTTTTTCATTTTTCCCTTCCTCCGTCTTTCCCAAATGTATCTTTTGCTCGCAGCACATGCTTGAGGCAGAAGAATAAGCCCCGGCCATGAAAAATAAGTGACGGTGCTCAGCACTGGTTTAAGCAAGAAAATGCCTACTTTCTAAAAGTGGCATTTTCAAACTAATAATCTAAAAATCTAAATCTAAAAATCTAATCTAAAAAACAACTTCACTAAAAGTTATATTTTTAAATTGTGAGTTCAGAGACCCTAACCTCCACATTTCCATCTGCTCTCAAAGGGAATCTGCACCTTAATAATATTCAAAGACAGCCCCCCATATTAACCTATGAGAGAGATAGGCCTTGCAACAGTGAAGACTGAATTAGTCAGTGTTTCACTGTTAGGACACCTAACACTGTTAGAGCGTCCGACCTTAATAAGTAAACTTACAAGGGGACATGAATTGGTCCATGAACCTTTTGACTCGCAATTAAGATGATCCCATCATAATTCCAGGACATGCAAATCAATAACAAATACACAATATCAATAATCAACAATAATCAATAACATTAATAATCAATCGAGTCAGTAATAGTCACGCACCATGACCTTTAAGTCATGAATAACCACACATTTTAACAAAAGTTAAAATATTTATTTCCCTATATTAGCAATGCTAAAGTCATGTAAATTAACCTCAAATTCAAATGAAACACATACAGAAACATCACTGGCTGTCCAAAACAGCAGAAGTAATGTAACCCAATCAAAGATTGAACTACGATACATACTAAGGTTACAGTACAAATTAATAACAAGGACAATTGTGTTGAAGCGGGGCTTCCTTTGGTGCTGTCTCGCTCAGTTGAATTCACTAAAACTATTTTCCAAATCCTTATTCGTCAGGGGATCGCATGTTCACACTTTGTCCAATAAAACCAAAACTCCAAATCTATGAATTCTGCTATTAATCCATTCACATGTCGTTGATTAGTTGTCCTGCAAAGTCCTCATCATCCGGCTTGTCAGGTAACACTATTGTTGCAGCTTCTACTCCGTCAGTGTCTCCATTGTTCTCCTGCTGAGAAAGTCAGTCTTACACACATTACACACAAAATGTTACATTAGAAAGAACAGCATCTTCTTGCAGTCAGTTCTCATGAGAAAAAGATTCTCAGCTTTGAGCACATTTAAACAATACAATGGAAAATCACAGTTTAACTCTCTAGGACAGCCATTTATTAAACGTTAATACTTACAGCTTGACTTGAGGCCTGGCAACTACGCCAAGACCTTCACTAAATGAAGGCCTACAATTATTAAAGCTAATACATAATGCATAACCTCTAATATGACATATTACTACATTAGTTAAACATAAGCTCAACATTTCACAGCATTAGACTATTAATAAGTACACTTTGCGAACATTGGCGGCCTTTCATTGTAATCACATTTTCAATGTGTGCATTATTTTTCTACATTATTATTTTTTCTACACAAATACATTATTCAGAATACATGAACACTCATTAATAATTTTAAATAAAACACCTGTGCTAGCAATTCCTCTTCTAATAACTAAATGTGTCATAACACTAATTACCCACCACAGCTAAACTTATTTCAATTCAATTCCTTCATACCTTTATTCCCTTTTTGATTTTTTTCTGTACAATTTTTCCCTTTTCTTATCTTCCCTCCTCTGATTATTCTTTGCCCTTTTCAAAAGAATTTTTTGGCATAATTTACACAATCCCTATGTTCAAATTAGGCAAACCTCAATAATTAATATTGCCTGCAAGATTTTCAATAGTATCCTATTCCAAATGTTGCTGAGGCAATTTTCCACTCAAGCAAAACCTTTGCCAATCTTTTCCCATACACCTAGTTCTTTTAATTCTTTCAAATCAGCACTTTCATTAGTCAGATTAGTAATTAAGGGTCAAATGTACAAAACTTTTTGCACGTCGCAAACAGCGAATTTTGCTGTTTGCGACGTGCAAAAAGCACATCGCGATGCCCAATCCCCATTTTGCGAGTCGATAACCTAGTTACCGATTTACAAAATGGGACTGCGAGTCGCAATTAGGAAGGGGTGTTCCCCTTCCAAATTGCGAGTCGCAGAGCGATGTTGTATTGTTTTGTGACCGCGAACGCAGTCGCAATACAATCGCAGTTACCACCAGTGTCACACTGGTGGTAACCCATTCTCAAAAGGGAAGGGGTCCCCATGGGACCCCTTCCCCTTTGTGAATGGCATGAAAAACATTTTTTCAGAGCAGGCAGTGGTCCAAATGAAACAGAAACGTTTCATTTTTTAGTTTTGTAATGCATCTCGTTTTCGTTTAAGGAAAACAGGCTGCATTACAAAAAGAAAGTGCTTTATTTAAAAGCAGTCACAGACATGGTGGTCTGCTGTCTCCAGCAGGCCACCATCCCTGTGAGTACGGCGTGTCCCAAGGGGGTCGCAAATTGCGACCCACCTTATTAATATAAATGAGGTGGGCCTTTGCGACCCTCTTGCGAGTCGCAGATAGTGCGAGGGATACCATCCTACATTCTGAATTGCGACTCGCAAATTGCGAGTCGGTCTGACTCGAAATTTGCGACTCGCAATTCAGAATTTTACTACATCGAGCCCTAAGTCTCTAATTTATTTACCGTTATCAGGAATATATGAACAATGCCTAGAATTAATCATTCTACAGACTACACCATCGTTCGCTAAAAGAATGTCTAAAGCAAGACGATTCGGAAGAGTCATATCTCTCTCTGGCTAATTCAGTATCCATCAGGAGTATTGTTCCTGAAAAACTTCTCAACACGTTATCCACAGTAGTAGACAACTTTTAAATCTTTATCAAATTCAGAATAATTCCCACTGAAGGAATCATTGCTCCAAATAAATCTCCCACTATACATGACGGAGACTCCCTCCTCTGTCTCATATGATGTAATTCAGTTACTTTTGGAAACTTCTTCAAATCCTCCACTTGATAAATCTTTGGGAAAACTATACCCAAATAACATGTCCCATACTATCCTCTGGGAAGACGTTAATAAGCATTAAGACCACAGATACAATTTATCCCAGGAATCGCAGGGTCCTGTACATTCAACATAAACGTCCATTTACTCTGAAATAAAAACACATGTTTACATTCACTCATCACCACAAATAAAGTGTTAGTGCATGATTTAGGCCTGTATATAAAAAGTTTCCCTATGTGTTGCGCATTTAAAGCTAATTTCCCTTGCATTTTAATCGCACTAGAAGCATAATCATTCCTGTAAGACCTTTTCTCTAAGCCTTTTTCTAACTACTCCTTCAATGTCTTTCTCCTGTCATCTGTGTGATCTAAGAAGCTTTTCTCTAAAGGTGTAAGCAAGCATGTCAGATTATTTCTGTGAGCAGAAGCTGTGCCAAACGTCAATGTAGGTTCATAGAAACCTCTAACTAATACTATGTCATTATCCTTAGCTACTCTACTCAATTATCTAATTATAGGGACAAATGAAAACACCATGTCATAATTTGAATAAAAGTACTGGATGTAGTCCTGGTTATAAAATCTTGTTAATAGTAGACTACAACTTATTCCATGTGTTAAAGGCAGATTAGGGTACGTAACTCCTTCCTCAACTGCTGAAGGAATCTGCATACACACATTACAATTCCTTGCATCCATCGCCTCAACATACTCACTCAGCATGCGATAGAAGAGATTAGAAGAAAGTTCTCCTTGCGCATTAGTATCTTCATGCAAATACTTCTCATCTAACCTAAACCTCTCTATTGCTGTTAGTGCAGTAGTTGCCTCAAAAGCATAAGTATAGTTGGCTTCACTCTTATCAAGAAGAGAAATACCCACAATCAACACCACAAACAGTATCCCACACATATTCATCAAACCAATCATCATATGTTTACAATGCCTAGTATTCCTACCCTGCTGGCTAATGGTACTCATGATCTGTAAAGAATCAGAAAGCAGAAGAAAATTTAGAAAAACTGCAGCAAAAATCAAAAACAAACATCTCTTCTTTCAGCAGTTATTTACAGCTTTCAGTCTCACTTTCAGGATCCCTTGCCAAAATCGGTAAGCAGCTTGTCAAAATTAGGTTTTAAAAGTCAAACCAGGTTATCAATGTCTCTTCCAGTTACTTTCAACAGTCTCTTTCTCAAAAGCTTCTCTCAGATTGTTTCAACAGTTCAGTTCATTAGCTTCCTTCAAGGGCCAAAATACTGACCTGGAATGTGTCTATCAAAACAAAAAAACAAACATTATTTCTGTCATTCATTCATGGTTGCATATGCCCATTCAGGCCCTGCGTATCTTCAACTTGGTATTCTCTTTCTTTTCAACTTTCGATCACCATTCAATTCTCCTTCACTTAGATCTTCTCTCCTTGTTGTATCTAGTTCTGCCTCGATTGCCTCAACAACCACTTCCTTTCCTTTTCCTTGCGACTCCAGCCACTTATCTCCTTTCAGTGGACCTTTTGTAGTGTTCTCTTCGGAGGCAAACTTGAAACTTCCTCTTGTTCTGCGGTGTTTTCTCTTGACGGACCTGCAACAGGTTCAGGAGGAGTCAGATCACAATGACTTTGATCCACCTCAACTCCTTTCCCCACTGGGTCTGGCAATTGCTCTGTTTGTCTCTCAAGATCGTCTTCTTCTGGGAAAGCTGTCCTCTGACTAGGATCTCTTGCTGCCTCAATTGAGATAGGCTCTCTGTCACCCTCTCGGAGATCTTCTCCTTCATCTCTCACAGCAGTGACTGAACCTTCCTCAATGGGATTAGATCTGGTCTCAGTTCCTCTTTGTTCTCTTTCCGGTCCTGAGGCTTGTTTCGCTGTTGTTGGTAGTCTCAACAACCCTTCTTCATGATCCAGTGGACATGCCACTTTTTTCATGTGACTGGCATGGATCCAATTCAGAATTCCAGCGCACTTCACAGCTGTGGTGGTTGTCAGAACTACCTGAAATGGTCCTTTCCAATGAGGCTCTAAACCCCTTTTCCTCATGTGCTTCCGGACCACAACCCAGTCTCCGGCTCTCAGGTTGTGCCCTGGGTCATGGATCGGTGTCAGTGTGGTAGTTTCCACCTGCTGAGAGAAACAGCAAACCACATCAGCCAGACCTTTGCAGTAGTCTAACACAATATCATCTGTAATGTTGACAAGTGCATTTGTAGGCACCCCTGGCAACTTCATGGCTTGGCCCATAAGGATCTCATGTGGTGACAATCCTGTCTTCCTATGGGATGTGTTTCTCATTGACATCAAAACTAAAGGCAATGCGTCAGGCCATTTCAAATTCATGGACGCACACAACTTTGCAACTCTTGACTTCAAGGTACCATTCATCTGTTCCACTAGTCCTGATGCTTCATGGCAGTAACTACAATGCAACTTCTTCTCGATGTTCAATTCTGCACACAGTAATTTAATTACTTCATTGTTGAGGTGACTTCCCCTATCTAATTCTAAAGAGATCGGAAACCCGAAACGCAGTATCAGTTCCCTAAGCAGTAGCTTTGCGACTGTGAGACTATCATTTCTTCATGTAGGGTAAGCTTCAATCCAGTGACTAAAGATGCAAACAATCACCAACACATATTTCAAACCTCCAAACACAGGCATCTCAATAAAATCCATTTGCATTCTGCTGAATGTGCCTCCTGCTTTTCCAATGTGGCTCAAATTGACCACTGCCCCTTTCCCCGCATTCAATTGTTGGCAAATGACACAACAATGGCAAACTGCTTCATCAACTTGTCTAAACCTTGGGTTGAACCAATCATGTGTAAACAACCAAATCATGGCATCCCTCCCAATATGTGCTTGACCATGATAATACCGAGCCATTTGAGACAGCAGACTATTTGGCAAAACCAATTGACCTTCTTCTGAAACCCAGAATTCATCTTGTCTTTGCACGCATTTCCTTTTGCTCTATGAACGTTTTTCCTCCCTGTCAGCATTATTCTGCAACATTTTCAATTCCTCAAAGGTGTCAATTACTTTTAATGCAAAACTCGAACATGTTTCGTATTCTTCAGGTAACAGTTCCCACTTATATTTGAACGATATACAGTTCAATGCGCAAAACCTTGCGACTTGATCCGCACATCCATTTCCCAATAATACAAAGTCTTGCGACTTCGGATGTGCACTGCATTTCACCACGGCAATCTTTTCAGACATTTGAATAGCATGTAACAGTTCTTTAATTCTTTCATCATTTCTCACTGGTGAACCAGAAGAGGTCATGAAACCTCTCTGTGATGACAACTGGCCACAACCATGACCTATTTCAAATCCATGCTGGCTATCCGTATAGGTTGTAACTTTCAGCTGAGCAGAAACATAGCACGCTCTACTAAGGGCTACCAGTTCCGCTACTTGGGCAGAATACACTCCTCGAAGCCCAGAACCCTCCAAAATACCAGTAATTGTGCACACAGTATATCCTGCTCTCAGTGTCCCTGCATTGTCTCTCAGACAGGAACCATCAACAAAGATAATTTCATTCTATTCCAATCGGGCATCTCTAATGTCAGGTCTCGGTTTTGTGCACAAGTCAGTTACTTCACGACAATCATACTCAACATTTTCCATCTTTTCAATTTCAACATTTTCATTTGGGAGTAAGGTTGCAGGGTTCAGCACTGTACACCTTTTCAATGACACATTTAGTGACCCTAGAATACTTTTTTCATATACGGTCAACCTTGCACCAGTTAAATATTGGGTTTTTGTCCTTGTAAGTAGAATCTCAATAGAGTGAGGAACCATTATATTCAGGGATTGTCCCATCACAATGCCTTCACACTGTGTAAGGCTTTGACCAACCGCTGCAACTGTGCGCAAACAACCTGATAAGGCTGCTGCAACTGGGTCCAAAGTAGCTGAAAAATATACTACTAGGCAGTTTACACCTCAATGGACCTGTGTCAAGACAGACAAAGATCTTGCATCACGCTCATGACAAAACAATGTGAAAAGCTTCGTGCAGTCAGGCATACCCAAAGCTGGAGCCTGCATAGACTCTCTCTCAATTCAGTGAATGCTTTCATTCCAGCCGGGTCTAACACTATAGGATCAGTGACTTCCCTATGAGTCCGCTTCTGCAATGGTCTAGAAATTACAAAAAAAAAATGGAATCCTTTGGCGTCAATAGCCTATCATCCCTAGAAACATCCTGACATCTCGCTGTGTGGTTGGGGGATTTATCTGCATTATGGCTGTAATCCTTTCTCTGGATATTTTTCTTGATCCTTTCTGGTGACCCAAGTATTTCACAACATTTTGACAGTATTGCAATTTCAGCAGAGACAGTTTGTGACCATTCTTTCCCAAATGGTTCAGTAAGGCAATCGTATCATACTTGCACTCGTCCTTTGTATTAGATAGAATTAGCAAGTCATCAATGTACTGCACTAAGGTCGATTGGAAAGGCAATTCCAAAGACTCCAAATTCTTTTTCAAGATCTGATTGAATATGGAAGATGACTCTTAACACCCTTGAGGAATTTTGCACCAACAATAAACTCAATCCAAAAATTTGAAACAAAAGAGAAATTGGCTATCCTCATGAAGAGGCACAGAAAAGTAGGCGTGCGACAAATCAATGACAGTGAACCACTCAGCATCACATGGAATCTGAAACATTATCACAGCTGGATTTGGCACCACGGGGCAACATTTGACCACAATCTCATTTATTTTTCTCAAATCCTGGACAATTCAAACTTTCCCACAGGGCTTTCGCAAACCCATCATTGGTGAATTACATGGGCTGCTCAATACTTCTTTTAAAACCCCTTGCTCTACAAAGTCTTCAATTAATTGAGAGACCTTCATAAGGACATTTTCTGGCATGTGGTACTGAGGAAGTTGAGGAAAAACTGCATTCAGCTTTACAGTAACTTTAACTGGCTCAACTCCCTTTATCAGACCTACTTCTTTCCTGTTAAATCCCACACTTTCTCCATAACCGTTCCCAGCAAATCAGGATGAAGCTCTTTCACTGTGAACATTGGTAAAAATTAAATCAGAGGGTACTCCTCATTTGAAGTTTCACCTTCTAACTCTGGGGCTTGATCATCTTCATCATCACTATTCGTCTGAATCTCGATTCCATCATTTGCACAAGTTTTCAAACATTTCGTTTTACACAGCAAGTCTCTTTCCAATAGAGATACTAGACTTGAATCGCATACTACGAATTTGTGCAATCCCTGAAAGTTGCCAATTTTAACCTGAACTGGTTCTGTAATCAGGTTGGTCAAATACTGATTCGCCACTCCTACAATCTGAACTGTTCAGCCTTAAAGGGGCAAATATGGAACTTCTGCACTTTTTGCTATAGAGCTCCTGAGTCTACCAAGAATGAAACTCTGTCACCCATAACCTTTCCCTTCACATAGGGACCTCTTTGATCCACTTCAAAGGAAGTTGCAAGCACAGATGTCTCCTCATCTGAACTGTCGCTCATCCAATAATCATTTATTCCATTCTCACTGTGTAACGGGAATTGGTGCACTGTATTATTACTTCGGTTAAGCCTCTGACCCGTGACCTGTTGAGAAAACATCATCTGTTGCTGTTCCACTGGGGCTTCAGGTATTTGAATTTGCTGTCTAGGTACCACGGGAACCTGCTGTTGCATTGGATGCAACTGTGTCAGTTGTACACGTGGCTTTTGCAGCTGCTGCATGGGTTGAAATTTCTGCCATTGATTCACATTATTTCGAAAATTTGCATTAGGACCTCTCATTCTCGACCCTTTCATGTTCTGGAATTAATTGATGTCATTACGTTGCTGAACAACACCTTCCTGCACTATCATCATTCACTCCCGTTTCCAATGTCCAATGGCTCTGCAAACATGACATGGCAATAATTTCATCATTCCCTGCACATCATTCTGAACCCCTACTGTACCTAAGTCTGGACAACGATTCACATTACCTCTGCAACCTCTACCTCTCATCTGGGCTGAAACATCGTGTTTCCCTGCTGTTGTTGCATTAACTGTTGTGGAAAATTGCCTTGCATTTTCGTTTGAGCAGTTTTAATCTGCATCAGCATCGCCTTCTCTTTCAGCTTTCTCTGCTTCAACTCAATCTCGTCACTGCAGTACTTTGCATATTGCAACACCTCATCAATCGGCTTTGCTTGCCAGCAAATCAAACGACTCTTAATCATCTGGATAATTTCAGGTGTCAACCCTTCCACAAATCCGAACACAAAATGAACCATGTCTTTCACCTCAATGGTCTCTGTACCACTGTAATGCTTGAACGCTTGCAACAATCTCTCATAATACTCATGTATCAACTCATTTGCTTCCTGACCTGTCCTGTCAATCCTCTGCCAATCAATATTCTTGGGCAAAATTCTTGTTTTAAAAAATTCTATCATCTTATAGTAATATTTCATTACCTCTGGACATGGTGCACCTGAATTTTTATCTCTCTCCGGTTCGCTTGTTGGCCAATCTACACTCCTTTTACACTCAATTCACAGATCATCTGGAACCACTATTTCTAGTAAGGTGTTCAAGTCCTCCAACAGGCACTTCGCAAGTTTCACAAACCTGTCTGTTTGCTGATATGACTCTACTGGCTTCTCTCTCAATTTTGGATAATCATTTGTAAATGATAGAATCTCACTTCTGCTCCACGAGACATGAAAAAAATTCACTCCTGGAATCTTTCTCATTGGTAACATTTTAACTGGATCTTTATCCTGCAGCACATTTGCATTCAGCTCCAGAGAATCCCTTTTTCTCTTGTCTCTTTTCTTCACCCATCTGCCTTCCCATTTTTCTAACGCTCCGCAAGTCTGGGCACTTTGAAGCAATTCCTTAAGGTGTGCCTTCATTCCGGCAGATCTTATATGTTCAAAATCTTTAGCCTCAAATTCTAATCTGTTACCCCTTTTTTTCAAATGCTTCATTTTCCCTATTTCTATGCCATACTTCTCTGCCAGGTATGCTAGTTTCTGATGCACATTGCTCACTTCCCTTATAATCTTCTGGCACAAATATCTAAATTCTGCCTCTGTGTAGGATTCTAACCTATTCACACCCATAGTTCACTCAATGAGTTCACCCACTTCCATGCTTAACCTAGCAGAAGTCAAACACTCCTCTCCTTTGGGAACACTCTGTGGGGTATTCAGCTTGTTTAACCATTCAGTCAACTGCTGAGCTGTCAAACCTTGCAACAAAATGTTACTGGCTTGAACTGGTAGCATCTGATGTGCAACTGCATTCGGGGTCTGCGGTGTCAACAATTTATAACTCTGGCTAACGTTTGACCCTACCATAGTATCTGGAAGGGGTACAAATGGACTGAGGTCTAACAATGATCTCGATCTGTCAAAAGTCTGCCCCACAGGAGAGACTACCCAAGCATTTTCCTTTTGTCCTCCTCTCATATATTCTGGGACATGGCACCTTGCTCACCTACATTAGGTTTCTTCCGTGCAAATAAGGGTGTGGCTGGACCAACAGTAATAGGTAGCAATATAGCATCTGGGGTTGGTCCGGCACTTACACTCTGTGGGAGAGTAACTCCTATGTTCTGCTTCATCATTGAAGACATATCTGACTGTGTCCCTGTTACTCGAGTAAATCGTGGCATTACCTGCGGCTGCACTTGGGGCAGTAAAAGTGGCGTTGGTTCTGTCCGAACCAACATTGGTCTCGGGAAAGCCTGTTCTAAAGGCACCATTAAGTTCAAAGTTGTTTCCATAATGGGCACATCAGGGTAAATTCTCTGAACCTGTGGCAGTTGCACCTAATTTTGCACTGCAGGAGTAATTGGCACATTAAGACCACTCTGCATTGCATTCTGTGTCAGGCTAGCATTAACCTACATCAGACTCATTGTCCCATTAATCTGTGTCAGAGCTGTGGATCAGCACTTGTGCTCTGACCTCTCTCATCTGCTGCATATGGTGGTGGGTGATTTCTCAATAACTGTGTAATAAACTCATCATTATCCAATTCCTCCTCCACTGTTGAAGACTTTCTAGCCTCCCTACTTTCGGACAGACTTCTGTTAGTCTTTTTTGCAGCTTCCCTTCCTTCCTTCTCATTGTCCTGTGTAATTGCCGGAAACAACTTAATTCCGTGCAAAGTCTCCATCTTCCAAACTCTCTAAACACTGTCCCACCTAGCCTCTGATAAAGTATTTTCTGCTTTTCTCATCCTTCTCTCGAATTTCTTTTGCTGTTGCTGTCTGGCTACTAGCTCCCAAATCGCTAATGCCTCAAACTGTGCTGGTCTCGGAAGGGGCCTTGATTCATATAGCACCATCCTTAAATGCTCCAAAACCCTCACATTGAACTTCCCATTTGTAGGAAATGCTAAGTTCCCATCCTTTTCTGTCACTTTGCACTATTGCTTCAGCCAAAGACATGGCGCGACACCCTTCTCTTCCATTACAGTGTAAGCTGGTGTACCTTCTGGCAGTGTATCCTCCTTATACTCTTTTAATTTTTTTTTTATTGAGCAGATGCAAATCTTAAGAGCAGTACAGAAATCAAGACATAGGGCCTGATT
This sequence comes from Pleurodeles waltl, assembly GCF_031143425.1. Lineage (NCBI taxonomy): Eukaryota > Metazoa > Chordata > Amphibia > Caudata > Salamandridae > Pleurodeles > Pleurodeles waltl. Next base: position 743,913,849 of record NC_090446.1, on the reverse strand, counting down.
ACAACTTTATAGGAAGGTGTTAATCAGTCCCAAATGTGACGGATATACCACCAGCCGTATTACGAGTCCATTATATCCTATGGAACTCGTAATACGGCTGGTGGTAAATCCGTCACATTTGGGACGGATTAACACCTCCTCCAAAGTTGTAATGAGGCCCATATTCTTACACTTCGTCATCCAGAACTTCAATGATACTTAAGTAACTACAGATGATGATTATAATAACACTTTTCGTAACACATCATGTCCTAGATATATCCTCTACCTCGAAAGTTGGTCCCCAAATATCCTTAAACTTGCGACCTGCACCTATTCTTTGTGCATAAAGTTTTCCTTTGCGTGTACCTCTTTCATCTTTACCTCTCAAGATTCAAATGTAGGAGGAACGGGTGATTTCCAAGCTTGTAAAATCAGTGATTTTGTGATCAATGAGGCCATAAAAAACAACTTCTTTGCTGGCAACCTTAAGTCCGGATGGTCCGAAATTCCAAACAGAGCCCCAAAAGAATTTGTAATAAGTACACAATGTAGCCTCCTACTAATTCACTGAAAAACTTTATCCCAAAAATCCATAAACTTGGGACAGGTAAAACACGTATGCAGCCAGTCCCCTGGATTATCATTACAGCACGGACAAGAACCTGAAACAGTCGGGAATACTTTTTTAATTTGAGCTGAAATGAGATGAAGCATCCATTTTGTGAAAAAAAACATTCTTTTAAAATTTGCCCCCCTAATCGCCTTATGCGATATGCTATTGAAATACCTCCACGTTTTCAACTCGATTTTACACCCAGTGGACTTTTCCATCTTTGTTAAGAAACAGGAAAGTACTCACATTGCTCCCTGGGGGTTACGGATCTGATACCAATTGCCCAATTCTCATAGAAAGCCTGAGAGATAAGAGAGGGGGGGTTGATCTACTAAGGAAGTATAAGGATGCAAAAAATGCCGAATCTGGAGATATGAATATTTTAAAAAGTCAGGGATAGCTGCTCCAACCTGACATTGATCCCAGGTTTTGACTTGGTTGCCTACTACAAATTCAGAAAAGCTGGTAAACCTGGAATTTACCCATTGATTTAAATGTGCAGGAATCAGATTTAAGCCCATAATCCGTGACTGGGTCAAAGCCATTATGGAAAAAAACAGGAATCTGATGTTTTTCTCGAAATTGAAAAAGCCTAGCATGAATTATGGTAGGGCCTTGGCCATCATTATGACATTGGTGGTAAGTGCCGCTTAACGCCATGCTGACCTCCGCTAACATACCACGACCGTAGCGGTATACCGCTATGCGTATTATGATCCACACATAGAAATCCGCCACTATACAGAAACACACACAAGCCTGCCAGCCTAAATGTCAGTGATAAAATAGCGGTAACAAAACCCACACTGTTATGCAAACAGAAATACGCCCACTGCATCATGACACACGAATCACCAAGGTGGACATTCAACCACGGTAAACCATTGGCAGTACACATCGCCGCGCTCGATATACTCACACACTAACAAAATAACACTACATAGGACAATTCAAGCTACACAGACCTGACACACATACACAGACCACACCCACACACCCACACCAATATAAAACACACACACACACTAACCACAACCCTTTACGAGAAAAAAAAATGACAACTGAGAGAGAGACAAGCCAGGGGCACCCACTGAATCAGAGCCACAAAACACCATCACCCATACACCATCCAGTACCTCACAGGACACACCCCAACACATCACCCCACACACCCTCACACACACTACTCACACTACACCCATGGCACCACAAAGACACCCCAGGTTCTCAGAGGAGGAGCTAAGGGTCATGGTGGAGGAAATCATCCAGGTAGAGCCACAGCTATTCGGATCACAGGTGCAGCAGACATCCATTACTAGGAAGATTGAGCTATGGTGGAGAGTCGTGGACAGGGTGAACGCCGTGGGACAGCACCCAAGAACAAGGGATGACATCAGGAAGAGGTGGAACGACCTACATGGGAAGGTGTGTTCCGTTGTTGCAAGACACCGGATAGCTGTACCGAGGACTGGCGGTGGGCACCCACCTCCTCCCCCACAACTAGCAACATAGGAGGAGCAAGTCTTGGCGATCATGCATCCTGAGGGCCTGGCAGGAGTAGCAGGAGGACTGGTCAAATCTTTAGTACTTTATCCCCCCCTACCTGCATGCCGTCACAAATTCCTACCCCTAACATCACCCCCATCACTCCACTACCTCACAAACACCCCTCCATCACAACCCACCCATCCCAATACCAAGCCCTGTATGATACACCAATGCATGGACCCCATCTCAGACCTGCATGGACACCCATCACCACAGCATGCACACTAGTGACAATCACTTAGCCAACCAAATCACAACTCACACAACCCAAAGCTGCCTTAGTAATAAGAACCATGGAGAGAAACATACCCATGCACAAGATGTCACATGCAGGAACAATAACACTGCATTTACATCCCCACAGGACCCCCACACAATGTCACCGGAGAGGAGGTACCAGCAACATCCAGTCCCCCCACAGAAGAGGCCCACAGTGATGACAGCAGCTCTGCACGCCTGGATCACGATGACCACCCTGGCCCATCAGGGACCTCTGGACATTCGGTTACCCAGGCACAGTCCTATCCCACCACAGAGCCTCCCCCCTAAGAAAACACCACCACAGCACCCACCCAGCAGGCCCATCCCTCTGTCCCCAGGACATGGCAACCTGCAGTGTGTGCACCACTACAGGGACCCCAGGCAACCCCACAAACACAAGACGATCAGGGACCTGGGGTCAGTGGCAGTGGGCACACCCTTCAGGGGACAGAGGCAAAGGACAACAGGGAAGCTGGGAGGACTGCTGTGCAACAGGGGGAGGACAGGCCTAGGGAACCAACTCTCCACGAGGCACTCACCAACATCCTGGGAGCATACCACCATTCCCAGGAGACCATGGGCCAGATACTGGCCAAGTTGCAGGACACCCAGCGGCTGCAGGAGGGACAGTACCTGGGAATCAGGGAGGACCTGAGGGACATCCACACCACCATGGTCACCATTACAGGGGTGCTGGCAGACATGGCCAACACCATGAGGGAGGCAGTAGCACACCAGCGGGTGTCTGACACTAGCCACAACGATGAACAGCCCTCCAACTCCGCTGACGCTAGTGGACAGAAGGCCCTGCCACAGGAACAACGGGCCACCAGCACCCCACCCCCTGCAGAAGGAGAACCACCATGTATAAGGTCCCTGCGATCAAGGCTGAAGCCAGAGAACATTGCCAAGACCCCCACCAGGAAATAAGACCCCCCTGAATGTCACCCTTGTGTCCCACTCTGTCATCCTGTCCACCTTGAACTGCCATTGCTCCACTTCCTATGCCCCCTTGGACAATGCACCTGTGACACCAATAGACTGGAACTTTACCCTGGACATTCCTCCACCATCAACCGAGCCCATTGCAATACCCTGAACACCTATTATCACAGAAATAAACACCCTTGAAACTAATACAAGTATGGACTCTGTCAATTGATTGAAAAATGTATTAGTTTAGCAAGCTGTAAACATTGCAATTCAAATGTATAGTGTAGGAAAGTCCTTTTTTTTGCCTGATCACCCCCACTCTTTCTGGATAGGTACTGGTGGTTACTGACTCTTGGCTGTGCCCTGGGTACTGCTTACCAGTCCCAGGGCCAGTGCTCTGTGTAAAATGGATATGCAAATTAGGCTAATTATAATTGGCTAAGTTAACCTACCTATAAGTCCCTAGTATATGGTAGGGCATGTAGGTTTAGGGACCACAGCATAGGTGGTGCACACCTAGGTGCATTGCTGAGGTGCCCAGAGTCATTTTAAAAGCAAGCCTGCCTTGCTGGCTGCTTTTAAATTAAAGTTATATGCAAATTCGACTTTGGAATTAAAGGTACTTCCAAAGTTTTAAACTACCTTATTTTTACATATAAGTCACCCCTAAGGTGTGCCCTATGTGCCCCTAGGGCTGGGTGCCATGTAACTATAAGCAGGGACTTTATAAAAATAGATTTATAAGCCCTGGTGAGGTAAAAACAGCCAAATTCGTTTTTCCCTCATTGAAGTAAATGGCCTTCATAGGCTAGAATGGGCAGACTTTATTTTAAATTTTAAAGTCTCCTTAAATGTTACATACCAAGAATTTGGTATCAAATTGATTGTTATAATAAATCCCACAACTTCCAGTTGTTGGATTTAATATAACTAGTGCAGGTAAAAAGTTTAGACTTTACCTAAAAAGTTGCCAATTTCAGCTCTGCATTGTTTTTGCTGCTGTGCTCTGATTGGCCAGCCTGCAGCAGCTTCTGCCAGGCCACGTTAATGAGGTGTGAAGTGGCCTGGCTTTACACAAAGGAATGTGCTTGGGGGAGAGAATCTCCCCTCAGCAGATGGGGAAGCAGGAAGGGGGAGGGCTGCCAAACTGGTCTTCAAAGGCAGAGAAGGACATCTGGAGCACCCAGCAACACCCCCACATCCTGCAACCCCAGACAGCTAGGTGCCCCCTTGATTAGATTAGGAGAGGGCAGGAGAGGGGTGTGTTTATGATTTTTAGCCACACCAGTGGGTGGGCTCAGCCAGATCTCTCCTCCAAAAATCAGATTCATCCGTTTTGGATTTTTAGAGACTATTGCCTTCTGGGATGGATTTTTGCCACACTTCCCAGGAAGTGGTCATCACAGGGGGACGACCCTGTCCCTGATTGGAGGACCAGGGCCCCCCTGCTTTTCACCCAGGAGCAAGGATAAAACTGGCAGACCTGCACCCACGCCTCAGATCCCCACCAAATTCAAGAAGAAAGAACTACAAGGAGAAGAAGGACTGCCCTGCTGGACCCCTGGCCTGCACCTGGACCCTGCACTCAGAAAGACTGCACCAGCTGCACACTTGGGCTTCACCACAAGAAGGACTTTGCCTGGCTTCCACTGGTTCAAGGAGGGACTCCCTGTTTGCTACAGGTGAAAAATTGCTAACCAGAGTCCCCTGCACCAACTCCTGAAAAAGTGACCAGCTGACCACTGCCCAGTGGCCAAAAAGGAGTTTGCGCCAGGTGCACTCTGGGAGTTGAAGTCCGCACTTCCCAAGGACCATCACAGGACTTCTGGACCCTTGGGGTGAGCTGTGGACCCCAAAAGAACCTTAAAAGAACATCTGGGTGAAGCCCCAGAAGTTTGGAAAAGATTGGAGAAATTTTAGAAAAAAGCTCCATAAAGTGACCGACTCGACGCGGAAATTCTAGCCGGCTTGCCTCAACCGCGACCCGGCCTGACTTCGTGGTTCGTCCCGGTCAAGAAAAACATCCGAAAAAAAGACTAAGTCCGAACGTAAAAAGTTGACCAGGACCTTCCAGCCATCGTATCCGAGAAGGGCTCCACGGACGTCGGATCAAGATCCAGGTTTACCCCGGTCGAAGGATTTTCATCTCGAAAAAACGACTAAGTCCGAAGGTAGAAATCACCACCGAGGAAACCGACTTCGCGTATCCGGACAAGGGCTCCAGGAGGTCGGATCCAACTGGCAGGTTCGTCCCGGTGAAGAAAAACTTCAAAATAAAGACTAAGTCAGAAGGTAACTTTTTAACCGAGGCTTCCCGCGACCTGTATCCGAGCAGGGCTCCATCGCGGTCGGCCTGAAAGTTTGACCTTGTCCCGGTCCTGGTGCAACCAGATGACCCGATTGGCGCTTTTTGTTTCTATGCGCTAGAAAATAATAATACTTTAAAAATTCATATCTCCGGTTCCCCTGAACCGATTTTAATCGTTTTTGTGTCATTTTAAAGATAAAAATATAAGCTATTTTTATAAATTGGTTTTGGATTTTTAAACTGTTTCCTGTGTTTTATTTAATTACTGTTTTGTGATATTTGAATGCTTTACACTTTGTCTCCTAAGTTAAGCCTTGACGCTCGATGCCAAGCTACCAAGGGTAGAGCTGGGATTAATTTACTGAGACCTAACTGTACTTTTGTGGAGGTTTGTGGCTTGTTGCTAGGTGTAGGTACCTACCTGCCCTACCAATAACCCATTTTCCAACATAATTGGAAGCAGCGACGGGATCCTGTACTTGTGTTCAATATCACGTTACAGTTTTAGATAAAACAAATTAAAAATCCTTTAAATTGTCCTAGTGCAAAAATTGTTTTTAATTTTTAATTTTAATTTATTTATTTTTGTAATTAATTTGGATTAATTTCAATTATTGAATTTTTGTAATTTTTCTAAATTCTTGTTTCCAATTTTTGCAAAAAGTTTTTGTTGACACAAAACTAGGGAACCATGGAGCTTGATCTGGCTAGCCTACCCACACTGACAGTAGTCCAGCTTAGGGGGTTGTGTATTGAGAGGGGGTTGCCTGCAACCACTAATCTCAGGAAGGAAATCCTGATTAAATCCCTGACAGCATGGGCTGAGGCCCAAGAGGTAGAGACAGAGGAAGCTCCAGAGGAGGAACCAAAAGAGGATGATGCTAACTCTAACCACTCAGGGGAGGAAAGGCATCAGACCCCAAGTGAGGAAGAGGAGGAACGGTCCTCACTGGACACAGTCACTAGGGGCAGACCCAAAGCTAGTGGTAGGAAGAGGGTCCTTTCAGGAGGAGAGAACCCATCCATCAGGGAAAGAGAGCTGGAAGCCCAGCTAGCCTACATAGCTTTGGAGGCAGAGAAGCTTGCCCTAGAAAAGAAAAAATGGGCAAGCAAAGAAAAAAAAGATGGAAGCAGCGAGAAAGAAACTGAGGTGTCCCTGGGTGGGGGTTTTGCCCCCAGATTACCCAAAGGGGTGGTTCCTGCCTATGTGGAGGGGGATGACATAGATAAGTGGCTGGGGGCCTTTGAGAGGGCCCTCCAGATGAGGAAAGTCAAGCCTCAGTACTGGGGTTCACTCCTTTGGGAGTTAGTTCCCAACTCTGGGAGGGATAGGCTCCTAACCATGAGTGGGGAGGATGCAGACTCATACCCCAGTATGAAGAGTTGCTTGACTAAAAAGTTTGGTCTAACCCCAGAGCAGTATAGGCTTAAGTTTAGGGACACCCAAAAGACAAGCACCCAGTCCTGGGTGGACTTTGTGGACATTTCAGTAAAAGCACTGGAGGGCTGGATACAGGGCAACAGGGTAAGTACCTTTGAGGGGCTGTACAATCTGATTATGAGGGAGCACCTTCTAACTAATTGTGTCCAAGAGAGGCTCCGCCAGTATCTAGTAGACTCTAGGTTGACCAACCCCAGAGAGCTGGGGGAGGCAGCAGATGACTGGTTAAGAACTAGGGTTAACCAGAGACCCCCAGGGGGTGATCAGAAAAAGGGAGGACATGGTTCTTCTCAGGGGAAGAACCAGGGGAAAGATGACAAAAAACCCAAAGAGTCCTCACAAGAGTCCCCAAAAACTTCTCAGGGAGGGGGAGCCCCGAGCCAATTCACTTTTAAAGGGAAAGGGTATCAGGGAAAGAATTTTGATCCTGCTAAAGCAGGAAAGTTTCAGGAGCTTGCTAAGGCCGGCAAGTGTTTTGACTGTTATCAGCCAGGACATAAAAGAGGAGATGCTATCTGCACCAAGAAGCCCCCCACTGGTGGGCAATCCCAGGGGATTGCTAGTGTAGGGTTGGGGGTGGAAGTTGGCCCAGGGGTGGAATCAGGGTACACTGAAGTCACCTTAGTATCCGTGGGTGGGGTGGACATTGCAACTATGGCCACCTTACCTCCCATCATGCAGAGGTATAGGCAGAGGCCTAAAGTCAATGGGACTGAAGTGGAAGCTTTGAGAGATACAGGAGCCAGTGTGACAATGGTTGCAGAAAAGCTGGTTTCTCCAGAGCAGGTCTTACCTGGTGTCTTCCACCAGGTGACTTATGCAGATACCAGAACCAAACTCCATCCCATGGCTATGGTGAGTCTGGAATGGGGAGGTGTGACTGGCCCTAAAAAAGTAGCTGTAGCTCCTGCCCTCCCAGTAGAGTGTCTGCTGGGAAATGATCTTGAAGCATCTGAATGGTCAGAAGTGGAGAGAAGGGTCCATGCAAAGATGCTGGATCTCCCTGAATGGGTGTGTGCTGTGACCAGGTCACAGGCAGCACAACAGGGAAATGCTGGACACTTGGACCCTGGAACAATGGGCCAAGCCTCCAAGAAGAAGAGAAAGGGCACTGGGTCTGGCTTACCAGCCCCAACAAGTACAGAGGGTCAGGAAGAATCCAACCCTGAGGGGGAGGATCTGAACTCTGAGGGAGGGACACCTTCCCTGCAAACTCTGCCTGACTTGGCAGAACTGCAAGGGGCAGGTGGGCCCACCAGAGAGGATTTGTGCCAGGGACAAAGAGAGTGTCCCACTCTTGAGGGCCTGAGACAGACTGCTGCCAGGCAAGAACAAGGGGATACCAGTGGTACCCACAAGGTTTACTGGGAGGATGGAGTTCTCTACACTGAGGCTAGGACCCTCAAAGAAGGGGCTACTAGGAGAGTAGTGGTCCCCCAAAAGTATAGAGAATTCCTCCTTACCTTAAGCCATGATATCCCCTTAGCTGGTCATTTGGGACAGACCAAGACCTGGAACAGGCTGGTCAACCATTTTTTTTGGCCTGAAATGTCAGAAAAAGTCAGGGAGTTTTGCAGCTCCTGTGTCACCTGTCAAGCCAGGGGCAAGACAGGGGGCAAGCCAAAGGCTCCCTTAATTCCACTGCCAGTGGTTGGGACTCCCTTTGAGAGGGTGGGGATTGACATTGTTGGTCCCCTAGACCCACCAACTGCTTCAGGTAACAGGTACATTGTGGTGGTAGTGGACCATGCCACCAGGTACCCTGAGGCAATACCCCTCCGGACAATCACTGCACCCACAGTGGCTAGGGCCCTACTTGGTGTGTTCACCAGAGTGGGATTCCCAAAGGAGGTGGTCTCAGATAGGGGCACAAACTTTATGTCAGCCTATCTGAAAGCCATGTGGGAGGAGTGTGGTGTTACTTATAAGTTCAGCACACCCTACCATCCACAGACCAATGGTCTGGTGGAAAGATTCAATAAGACCCTGAAGGGCATGATCATGGGTTTGTCTGACAAACTCAGGAGGAGATGGGATGTCCTCCTCCCATGCCTGCTGTTTGCCTACAGGGAGGTGCCACAGAAGGGGGTTGGATTCAGCCCCTTTGAGTTACTGTTTGGGCACCCTGTAAGAGGCCCATTGTGCTTGGTGAGAGAGTCTTGGGAAAAGCCTCTCAAGGAAGCCAAGGAGAATGTGCTGGATTATGTACTAGGCCTGCGGTCTCGCATGGCTGAGTATATGAAGAAGGCAAGCAGGAACCTGGAGGCCAGTCAGGAGCTCATGAAGCTCTGGCATGATCAAAAGGCTACCATGCCTGAGTATCACCCAGGACAGCTGGTGTGGGTTTTGGAGCCCATGGCTCCTAGGGCACTACAGGCCAAATGGACTGGGCCCTATCCAATCCTAGAGAAAAAAGGTGAGGTCACCTACTTGGTGGACCTTGGCACCCCCAGGAATCCTCACAGGATCCTGCATGTTAATAGGATGAAACCCCACCAGGACAGGGCAGACATGACCATGTTGATGGTCACTGATGAAGGGAAGGAGGAGGAGGGTGAACCTCTGCCAGACCTCCTGTCCTCAAAGGAAAAAGATGGGTCAGTGGAGGGAGTGGTACTCTCTCCCAAACTGACAGATCAGCAACAACAAGACTGTAAGCAAGT